>NC_053489.1:240814730-241149730 GCF_905171775.1 Rana temporaria | reverse complement strand
TATAGAGATATAGATAGATAGAAGGAAAAAAAAAAACACACACACACACGGGCATCCGTTACAGTGGCAATCATGCTACTTTCCTAGAAATGTATTTATAGCTCTTTTCCTACAACATTTTTGAAAATTTTAGATTGAGTAAGAACTTACTGCTTATCCCTACAGTTTTTTTTTTATATACCCAGCTTTTCCATGTACATCTGAAATATGAGCATACTATCAGAGGCTTCATATATTCTAGACCATTTAACTTACAAGATTCCATCCTACATCATTAAGCTTGAAAAAGTGCACACCAGCCTCTTGCTTTAGGAGCTCTAAAATGACGATCATATGAAAGCCATTAGCCGAGCAGAAACAACATGAAGATTCAGAGGATGAGAGAGGAAAATCCTTCTTCCACCCACACAGTTGTTTACCATTTACCTGTCACTTCTCCCATGGAGACAAATTCACAGCAAAGATGTTCAACATGGAACATAAAAGCGGCCACTAGTGTGTTGGAAGTTAACAGGTTTGATGCCTTAAACTTAAAGCAAATACTCTGCAATTCTAAAAAGCAGCCCTTTAATACATATCTTTATCATTACAAAATACATAAAACCGGATACAGCTGGCTTAGCACGCAAGACATTGATGATGTTACGTAGTGCCCACTGCACAGAAGGGTCAAAGTAGTACTGGTGTGGGAGCTTGCTTCTACTGTTTTTCAGACAACCCTTTACCATTTTGGCAGTCAACCATTTTTGTGCACATGTAAAATGCACAAGTTTAGACCTGAAGATTAGTTGGAACCCCAAACATTGTGTTTTTTTTTTTAAAGCAGAGACCTTGGAAAAAAAATGGGGCAACTCCAATATTTTGTGTTACATAATATTAGCTCTATGGTTTATCAAATGCATATTTTCAGTAAAAAAATACAACATTAAAGTGGTTGCAAACCTTTACATATGCCCAATAAAAGTGACTAGCCAATGATACATTGATTAAAAAAAAAAAAAAAAAAAAATACATAAATCTGTTCCTGTTTATCTGCTGCCCGCTACAAAAACAGACCAAAGGATTTTTTTCTCAGCAGTGGAAAGCAGAGGGTGGGGATCTGACATCACATACACATTGCATCGCTAAAGCATAGAGTTAAGTGTAATCTGAGAGCTGACAGGAGGAAAAAGTGACACACCTCCCTCACACCCACATCAGTCTCAGAGAAACAGAGCTGAGGGTACAAATCATCTTCTGTAAGCTGGGGGGGGGGGATGGATATGTCCCAGGTGACCACTTAACTACTTGCCGACCAACCGCTGTCATAATACACCCATAGCCATACGGTGGGCAATTTAAAGGGGTATAGGGGGGCGCGCCCCGCGGCACCTGCGATCGCTCCTGAGAGATACAGAACAGAGATCTATCAATGTAAACAGACAGATCTCTTTGTCTTGTGAAAAACAAAACAGACAGATCTCCGTTTGATAGAGAGCTCTGTTCCTACTGATCAGGAACATCGATCAGTCTCCTCCTCCATGCAGTCCCATCCCCCTCAGTTAGAAACACTCTATCACATATCCTAGGACACACATTTAACCCCTTAATCACCCTAGTGTTAACCCCTGCCAGTGACATTTATACAGTAATCAGTAGCTATTTTTTTAGCTCTGATCACCGCCATATTATATATAGCCATAAATCTATCCCCTATTTTGTAGACGCTATAACTTTTGCGTAAACCAATGAATATACTCTCACTGCGATTTTTTTTACCAAATATATAAAATATATATTGGCCAAAACCGATGACGAAATTTGTTAAAAAAAATGTTTGGGGCGATATCAAACAGAACGTTAAAAATTGTGTTTTTCCCAAAATGGTTGCTCTTTTTTTTTTTTTTTTTTGCGCTATAAACAAAAAAACGGAGGGTGACCAAATACCACCAAAAGAAAGCTCTATTTGTGGGGGGAAAAAAAAAAAGGACATACATTTTGTTTGGGTACAGCATCGCCTGACCGCGCAATTGTCAGTTAAAGCAACACAGTACCGTAGCGCAAAAAAATGGCCTGGTCAGGAAGGGGGGGGGGGGGCAAGTCCTTCTGGGACTGAAGTGGTTAAAAGTGATTGTAAACATCCAACCCATTCAGTTTAACCACCGGGCCTATTTTGGCACTTCTATCCTTTTACTAGAAAATGTATCAGAACCCCCAAACACACACACACACACACACACTTTTTTTTTTTCATGAATTAAAAAACAAAACCGTAAAGTTGGCCCAATTTTTTTGTATAAATGTGAAATATGAGGTTACGCCGAGTAAATACCCAACATGTCACGCTTCAAAATTGCGCACACTCATGAAATGGCGCCAAACTTCGGTACTTAAAAGTCTCCATAGGCGGCACTTTACATTTTTTTACAGGTTACTAGTCGAGTTACAGAGGAGGTCTAGTGCTAGAATTGTTGCACACGCTCTAACACACGCGACGATACCTCACATTTGGGGGTTTGAACGGCGTTTACATATCTGGGCGGGACTTGAATGCTTGTTCGCTTCTGAGCGTGAGCTACTGGAGACAGGGGTGTTTAAAAAAAATAAAAATAAAAAATGTACACTTTTTTTATTACATTTTTTTTTTTTTATCATCACTTTTATTCCTATTCCAAGGAATGTAAAACATCCCTTGAAATATGAATCACTGTGACAGGTCCTCTTTATGGAGAGCCTCCAGGCTTACAAGCATGAGATCGTAAAAAAAAATAAAAAAAAAACAAAAAAACAAACAAACAAACACACGATCTCATGCCGACAGCCGCAACTAAGGCTTTGTTTACGTCATAACGTCACGCCCGGACCTCCGACGGTCATAGAGATGACTGGTGACCATCTGGTCACCAGTCATCTCTATGCTTCCCAGCCAGCGCCGGCCGATTCACTCTCCGGGCCCCCGATGGCATGGGACAGCCCGGAGAAGCACCGGATGGCGGCGGGAGGATATCCCCTCCCGCTGCCTATAAGAACGATCAATCGGTGGAACTGCCACTTTGATCGTTCTCATCGTGCAGAGAATCGGCGGCTGAAGACGGCGATATCTGAATGATGCCTGTAGCTGCAGGCATCATTCAGATATCACCGCACAAAGTCGAGGACGTCCATGGATGTCTTTGGTTGTCAAGTGGTTAAAATAGAAATGACATGCAAAACACACACACACACACACACACACACACACACACACACCTAGATCTATATCAAAATGGCTTCAGCCAAACACTAACCATGAGTGAAAGAAAAAAGTTTGCGTTATTCATATTTTCTGAAAAATGGCCAATCCCTCTGTTCTCAGCCACGTAGAAGCTGGGGGGAGAAGCAGGTGCTTTTCTGCACGCGTTTTTGATATGGTTCGGTGCTTCCCCCCCCCTTTTTCTTAACCTAGAGAACAAGTGTGTTTAGTACATTCCAGTGCATTTTACAGCGTTTCGGTGCAGGAAAAACGCAGCACGTTATACTTTTTTTTTCCTGGAACGCACACTGGAACTGCAAGCACTGGTGTGAACTATGCCATTGAAAAACATAGAACTTACTTTCCATGCGTTTTGGATGCACAAACACACACGACTGCATTTGGTGTGAACTGGCTCATAAAACCAAAAATGCCAGCTTTTCATACACAGACCGGTGACAACCAAGTATTTATAAAAACAGAAAAGGAGAGAAGGTACGTGCTTAAAACAAAAATCTAAACCATAAAATGATCAGTGATATCCTGTTGATAAAACAGAGATCTCTATTTTTCTGTAAACTCAAGGGGCTCATTAGGAAATTTGTGCTGCCTCAAGTGCAGCCCTGATTTCAGGACAAACCATTCCCAAGATGGGACAGCTCAGTGCTCGTGTACAAAGAGGGTAATTGAATCATGCTGATCAACCAAGCAAAAAGGTAACACAGCTCCTGGCCGTTAAATGAATGGAAACAAAACCATAAGCCTCGTCTTTGTCCTGAAGTCAATGTTTACACCTGTATTCACAAGAACAGACTACGTATTAAGCCACAGGACCAAGCACTTTTTTCACACCGACAGTGTCTGGCCGTTAGCGCTAAAACTCTGCTAGTTTTTGCGGTGCTTTTTACACACACACACACACACACACACACACACACACGTCCCGCAAATGCACTGCCCCAGGGTGAAAAATGGCTGGGAGGCAGTTGGGGAGTGTCCAAGATGGCAACGGGAGAGGACACTCTGTAACTGAGCTCCTTGAGTCCTGCCCAATTCTCCTGCTTTTACCCTGTGTGAGGGCTCGATTTGGACTGTCAATCGGTCCAGGGTATACAGCAGGGGCCCTGGGTCATGACCAGGGAAGACCCCCACCACCCGGACTGGAGGGACAGCCGCCATTACTGTGCACATGCCCACCCAGACGGAGGCCTCAGCTTCTCCCCCTGCCACGGCGACAGACTTAAGGGCTGCTATGCGGACCATTACCACTGGCCAAACAGCGCTAATGGACAAAATCAATCACCTGCAGGCTAATGTGGAATAGGACACCAAGAATCGAAACAGGCATAATAACCTGCGGATTATAAGTCTCCCTGAAGGCACGAAAGGCAAGGACCCTACAGCCTTTACGTCTCCTCACCTTGCTCCAACCCAATGCCTGCTTCTGCCCCTTTACCGTGGAGAGCCCATCATATGCATGCCTATAGGGGCCCCCCCAAGGCTCTCTACCCTGCACATTTATATGCAAATTGCTGAATTTCAAGGGTAGAGACTAGGTGTTGCGCGAGACCAAGCGCTGGTGGAGTTCTGCTATGAAAACGCCAAACTCATATTTCCCGACTACTCAGTGGAGACCCAGAGCCAACGCAAAACATTTGATGCCGTGAGAGCTAAAGCTTTGTCCTAAAGGGCTTAAATACAGCATGTTATTTCCAGCCAGATTGCATGCTGATGGAGAAACAGCCTGTTTCTTTACTTCCCCTGAGGAGGAGCCATCTTGGATAGAGACGGTCCAAGGGTAGTGAAATTTATTTTTTCTCTTGCCAATACTCCTTCCTGGGCACACGTCTATGTGCCTACTTACAGTGCTTGCATCCCTGCCAACATGTGTATATCCTGAGGTATTGCAGAGATGGGATACAAGATTTCCTCCAGTTAGTACATTATACCAAGTCCGGAAAGGGTGCGCTGGTGCCATCTACCTCTCCCGATCACCCATTATGCTTCACAAGTGACACTTGGATATTTCCCCTTTGACACTGTGCTTTCGGTGGCTTTTTCTCCTGCAGATGCCTTGTTCCAGAGTACAATATTGTTGCTCTATGACTACTGGTATGCATATTTCCACATGGAATGTTGCAGCAATGGGGTACGAGATACTGTGTTGCCATTATCAAAATTTACCTTGCAGTGGAGGGGTGCTCCTTTGCTGCACAACTACCCTGATGCCTACCTATGAACCACCCTCTATGATCCGATGTGGGAAATGATGCCTTTCTAGACAAACAAACATGTTTCAGTTACCGGTTTCACAATATTCTATAGTAACACCAAGTTTTGTGCCCCCAGTGTATGCTGGGAGACAGTACTGACCCTTTTATCCGGACTCCTGTATCCGTCTTATGTACTGTACGCCAGACAATTAGTCACTGATGCCCTTTTGCACATAATTCCGCCCCATTGGCATATTGACCTAGTTTGTTTTGAGTGTTAGGCCTCCAGTTGGGGTGGGTTTATTTTATTTTTTTATGTGCATGCACATGTCAGTATGTTTCTGGTAATACAGGTTTAAATTAATCAATTTGGGGAAACCTAGTTTTTATAATTGCATTTTATTATTGTGGGTGACCAATTCCGGGCCTCCGCTGTTCCATCTCACTCTTCATTTTCCCCGTTTTGATAATGGGCACTTCAGTCCATCTGTAAAATTGTGTCCTGGAACACCAGGTTTGAACTCAAATTAAAAAGATCATTGGTCTTTCAGTTCCTGCAGTGTCATATGCCTCACATTTGTATCCTCCAGGAGACTCGCTTAACTGGAAGCAAACTTTTGAGTCTGGGTTGGTCATCAACCCTCTCCTCAGGGCCCACTAACAGGCCAGATTTTATGTATTACCTTGGGGAGATGCAGACTAGAATACTGCAATCACTGAGCAGTAAATTATATCACCTGTGATGCATTTCAGTTATCTTGAAAACCTGGCCTGTTAGTGGGCCCCGAGGACAGGGTTGATGACCACTGATCTACATCACTCCACCTGTTCTACTCTCTCGCATGGTGCAAGTATACTGGTAAGCAAATCTTCACCCTTCCACCTTTTGGTGTTGATAAAGCCTGGGGGTTGTTTTGTTCTCATACATGCAGTTATTCATAAACTGGAATATGTCATAGTGGGATTGTACCTACCTCCTCCAGCCTCAGTCTATTCACTATATCAGCTGCCCGTCAGGCTACCGATATGATATTTGGGGACTTCATTATGGTCTACCCTTTCTAGGGTTCGGGATATAACTATTCTTGGATATATGATATGATCCAATTTAAGTTTCTATACCCATCACTTTGGATGCAGTTAAAGGCCTGTATGAGGGGTAGCTCACAGGACCACATGGGGGGGGGGGTGTAGGGGAGCCCGTGAGAACTACATCGGGCAGAGACCAAAGGTCATGGCCGCGGAGACTACATGTACTGGAGATAGTGTTCCCCTGGTATATACCTCTCTTCAAGGAGCCTTGAGGGATGTCTCCCTTATTCGCATTTCCACTACATTTATTGCATCAGATGATCTTTGAACAGGGGGAGAGGATTGGTTGCTTTTCATCTGGTTGTCGTGGGAGGCTGGGAGCATTCCTTAATACACTTCGACCAGGCTGGGTATATGCCAGGCAGCGGGACAAAAATATACGCAGGCTTCTGACACACGTGGACAGGGCAACAGAGGACAGCCCAGGGGCGGTGGTCTCAGGGGCCAGGGTGAAAGCATTTGACTCTGAGGAGTAGACTGGGCTTTCCTCCAAAAATTTGGGTTTAGACCCATTTTTATCAAGTGGCTACATTAACTGTATGCTTCTCCTAGGGCTAGGGTGCATACAAACAACTGGGGTGTCCACTCTCCCTAGGGGTTGTTTGCACCAACTGTGGAACACTTGGCATCACAGATACGAACTGCGTCTGCGGTTAAGGGGATCCAAGTGGGAGAGAAAATATCCTTGTATGCAGATGACACCATCCTGTTCAAGCGATATCTCCTCCTCGCTCCCAGCAGATAATCAATGATGTCAGATCTCATTCTTGAGTCAAGATTAACTGGGACAAATCCCTGATCTTTCCCTTACACGCCTCGCATCCTGGACCCATTATGCATACCCTGCTAGTCTGGTTTGATAGTTTTAAATACCTAGGGATACGAATAGGTGGACTATTCACCACATACTTTGAGCTGAACCTGCTGCCTCTGCTGACTCCGGTAGGCAGGGTAAATTTAATAAAAATAAAGGCAGTGGAAAGGGAGGAGTCTGGAGATGGCGCGGTCAGTGTGGAGGGGTAGCTAGATGGGTTGCCTGCTCTCCAGCCCTGCTCCGAACGTGCGCTGACATGAACGGGAGCCGGATCCCCCGCTAAAGCGTCCCCCCTTCCTCCACCTTCCCCCACCTAGACTCCTGGCCGGAGCGGGTACTTGCAGAGCCTTGCAGGTGTATTGATCGGGTCTCCCCGAGTTGTTGTCCGGGCCGGTCACGTGGGCCGGGCGGCGTCATCGGCTTCTCTGGTTCTCCTGGCGGGCTGGCGGTGCGGCGTTGCAGTGAGCATTGGGCTGCGCAGCGTCTTCCTGGCCCCCCCGAGCGTGCGGGCGGCTGTGCTGTGGTGGTGTGCCGCGCTGCTCTAGGGGGGGGGGAGACGGGGAGAGGGGAGTGACGCGGTCCTGGGCAGCCCTGTAGTCCTGTAGCCCTGCAGCCTAAAGAGAAAGGAAAACTCCACAGTGAGGACTGAGTTTATGGCTGGCTCCATCACCCAAAGCCATCAAAGCAGGTACAGAAATATTTTGAAACCTATTGCAGCAGCTCCTATGTTCTTCCTATCCTGAAAGCCATTGGATTGGTGAGTACGTTTTTTCCTTCACCCAGCAAAGTGCTCCGTCAAAGTGGTGAGTACAAACGTCTTGATAAGGAAATAAGAACTAATGAAAATAAATGTATAAATGGGATACTGCTTCTGTGAAGAATGGCTAATGGAAGTGACTGACATAAGCAGGAAATAACGTGACACAAGAGTCATGAGCTCATCACCGTCAATTTAGGTGTCTGTAAAGATGTCGGTAATGTCATAGTTCCTCTGAGGGTCCTCCCTTGCCATTTTTCTCTTCCTAGGGGGACTAATTAAAAATAAAGTGAGAATTTTTTTTCTTTTATATATATATATATATATATATATATATATATATATATATATATATATATATATATATATATATATATATACATATATATACATATATATATACATATATATACACGCAAGATATATCCAGAACTTTTTCTTTTTTTTGTTGTTTGCATTGTATCTCAGCACTTACAGTATACATAAGAGTTGGCAGAGAATGTGACTAAAAAGCTGGCAGATGTGATGGTAAAAATACATCATATAACACAGTTAAGGTTGCTGTAGAACCCTGAAACATTTTTAAACCGGGAAATAAAAGACACCAAAAGGTATCGTCTTGTGCAGCATATACCTCTCACAAGTGCAAACGGCCTCCCTAGAAAATCTTTTTAAAGTAACACTGATACAAGTCAGGTGCGAGGATGACCACAAGGGGAAAAGTAGCGAAAGGTGTGGCTATCCCAAAGGTCCCCCGCCCAAGTCAAAGCCCAGGCCCGATGAGCAAATTTGTGACCCACGGGACAAACGGAGATAACCAGCAGATAGAAAAATCATTAACCGGCAGAGGTGGCCAAGTAGAAAAAGAAAAAAAAAAAGAAAAGAAAAAAGGGCTTGATAACACCATGGCGGAATCAGAAACACTCCCAGAGATCAGAACAGATCAAGATAGAGAAACAGATAAAGAAATAGACCTTGAACAGGGAAATAAGGAAGAAACGAGGGACATGACACTTTTGCCAACAAAAAGGGAAATGGAAGGAATGTTTGCCGCCTTAGAAAGATCACTTAAATCACAGATGGAAAAAATGGAGAGAAATATGGGGCATATATTGGAAAGAGTGGAAGAAGTGGAGAAAAAAAAGTCGATTGCAATGTAACCTCAGTTAAAAAACTAGAAGATGAAATAAAAGCTTTAAAAATAAACCAACGAGAACAGGCGTATAAATTAGAAGATCAAGAAAATAGAGATAGAAGGAAGAATATAAGAATACGCGGAGTTCCAGAAACAACACAGGCTGAGGACCTCCCAGAAATTATCAGGAAAATTTGTAATCCAATATTAGAGAGAGAAACAACCTCCCCACTAAAAATAGAACGTACGCATAGGATAAGACGCGCTAGAGAGAGAGCACAGGAGTACCCAAGGGACATTATCGTTCGTTTTGAAAGTTGGGAAGAGAAAAATCAACTATGGAGAAAACTGAGAGGGAAGTCTTCACTAGAATATGACCAACATAATATTCAAATATTCCAAGACCTGTCACAAGAGACGTTAAATAGAAGAAGAAGCTTAAAACCATTACTAGGAGTCTTACGGGAACATGATATTCAATACAACTGGGGATTCCCATCCTGCCTAATAGGCAGGAAAAACGGTAGCTCTGCAAGACTGAGGTTCTTAGAGGAAGTGCCAGAATTCTGTCAGAGATTGGATATCCCAATACCAAAATAGATTAATGAGGCTGGGGGGGGGGTGGAGGGGGGAGGGGGGGGACGGGGGGGTTAATATAGTAAGCAATAGGAGCGGGGAGGGGGGAGAGGGGGGGACCTGGAGAGCACTCTATCCGCAGTTCCCCACTTTTGGGGGATAGGAGACCGGGCCAAAACAGAATTCCACCTTGGCTGGAGGAGCAAAAGAGCGCCTGGAGTGCCAAATAGAAAAAAAAAAGCTCCAAATGACCGTAGGGTCGGGGGTAGACCAGGGGGGGGGGAGGGGATGAGAAAGCCCCAAATGAAGAACAAGGGGGCAAGATATGAGGGGAGAGGGGCAGAGGGGAGGAGAGGCGGGAGGGAGGGTTTGGGTGGGAGGGGGAGGAAGGGGGAAAGGGATTTAGATCTGTGTGTCATGCAGCAGGGAAAAATACACATACCCGAGAAGGATGGAAAAAAAAAAAAAAGAAAGATATGACACATGTAAATTTTTTGACATATAATGTAAGAGGTCTCAGTTGCCCGGAAAAAAGACATATGGTATTGAGAGGTTGAAAGGTACTCCGCTGAAATAGTTTTTTTGCAAGAGACACACATAACATTGGATTCTAATGTTAGACTGTATTCTCGGGCAGTTCCCACTTGGTACTATGGGGACTCTCCAACGAAGAGAGCTAAGGGGGTCGCCATAGGAATAGGGAAGAGTATCTCTTTCACAGTAGAAGACAGGAAGGTAGACCCGGATGGCCGCTATTTGTTCCTAAAAGGAGTACTTCAAGGGAAAAAATATACGTTAGCAAACATATACTGCCCAAATAACCAACCACATAAATACCTGAGGGGGATTTTGAAGGCTTTAATGGACTTTAAACTAGGACACGTAATATTAGCAGGGGACCTCAATCTTTCAATGGACTATCAACTTGATAATACGTCCGGGGCACAGAGGCGAAACGTTAAACAGCTTAGGATATTAGGAAAAAAAATGCACAGCTATTGTTTAATAGATCCTTGGAGGATTATATACCCAAATAAAAGGGACTATACATACTACTCTGCGGTGCATGGAACATACTCAAGATTGGACTATATAATGGTAGACCATGAGTTACTAGAAGAGGTAGTTAGAACTTCAATAGGGGTAACTACAATCTCAGACCACGCTCCTGTAATAGTGAAAATTAGATTCAAAGAGATAGAGCAGAGAAAAGGAACATGGAACTTAAACGAAGAACTTATAGAGGACATAGAGGTAAACAATATAGTGAGAACAGACTTGGAACAATATTTCACTTTCAATAAGACACCGGAAGTAAGGGTGGCTACTGTATGGGAGGCACATAAGGCATACATTAGGGGGAAATTAATTTCAATAGAAGCAGGGAAAAAAAAAGATAAGAAAATTAAACAGGGAAGAACTAACAACTAAGCTATTTGAACTAGAGCAAACGCATAAAGAGCGAGGAGAAAGTGAAGTATATCAAGAAATTATTGTAAAGAGGGCCCAGCTCAGAGATTTGATGAAGGTTGAAACAAGGGACATATTTAAAAATGTCAGAAAAGAGAGGTATAAATGGGGGAACAAACCAGGGAAATATCTAGCCAGAGTAGGGAAAAAAAAAAAAAAAAAAAAACTATATAGAAAAAATAAAAAACCAAGACGGTCTTATGAAATACAAGACGTCTGAAATTGCTGAATCTTTTCGGACCTTTTATAGCTCACTATACTCAATAAAAACCGATGAAACTCAAGAGCAAGAAAATGTTAGACGAAGGAAAATTAGGGAATATTTAAAAGAAGTGAAATTACCTAAAATTTCTCAAAACGATATTGAATCTTTAGAGGCCCCAATAACTCAAGACGAAATATACAGAGCTTTCCAGGAAACACTGTGCGGTAAGAGCTCAGGCCCCGATGGTCTGCCGATTAAATATTACAAAAAATTTAAAGAACTCCTAGTCCCAGAGATATGTAACTATTTTAATAAATTAGGAGAGGAAGAGGAAATAAGAAAAGAAGCGCTATTGGCAAATATTTCTATTATCCCTAAAACAGGAACAGACGGAACTCTGTGTTCCAACTATCGACCAATAGCATTGCTAAATGCAGACCTGAAGGTATATGCAAAAATACTAGCAACAAGGATAAAAAGTTTAATGCCGCAATTGATAAATGCAGACCAGGCAGGCTTTGTAACAGGCAGAGAAGGGAGAGATAATAGCATAAGGACCCTGTTGTTGTTACAACAAGAACCAAAAAAGAAACCCCCAGTCGTACTCATGTCATTAGATGCTGAAAAAGCATTTGACAGAGTCGACTGGGGGTTTATGATGGAAACTTTACAAAATATAGGCCTGGGACCAAGGTTCATGAAATGGGTAAAGAACCTATATAGCCACCCTACGGCAAGAGTGAAGGTCAACGGGGATATGTCGTCTGTGTTCGAAATGAAAAATGGAACCAGACGGGGGTGCCCGCTCTCACCTCTCCTGTATGTAATAGCCCTGGAACCATTGTTAGCAAAAATCCGGGAAAACCCGGGTATAGGGGGGGTGAGAGTGGGAGATGAAGAACACAAGGTGGCGGCGTACGCAGACGACATACTCCTATATTTGACCGAACCTAGAGTCTCCCTCCCGAATGTCATAAAGGAAATAAAAAGATACGGTGAACTTTCAAATTTCAAAATAAACCCTATAAAAACAGTAATCTTGAATTTGGGGATAGATAAAAGAGAAGCAGAAGAACTACAGAAAGAGTTCCCATTTACATGGGAAAAAGAAGCTATAACGTACCTAGGAATAAAAATTACATCAACAGTTGAGAAACTGTACGCGGTCAATTTTGTCCCCTTAATCAACGACATTAATCAAGACCTGAAAAATCTTGCAAAAAAACATATTTCCTGGATAGGTAAGATCAATGCGTTTAAAATGATGATATTACCGAAAATAACATACAAACTTCAAATGCTCCCAATAAAAATACCGCAAAGCTTTTTTAAAGTAATTAAAACAGTAATTCTGAAATATATATGGGCTGGTAAAAAGGCTAGATTAAGCTACTCATTGCTGAGCATGAAAAAAAAAAAAAGGAGGGGGGTTGGGGCTCCCTGATATAAAAAGATACTACTTTGCTGTAAACTTAGCCAGGCTGTTAGAATTGACAAATGCATACACAAAAAAAAAATGGGTACGTATGGAAGAAATACTAAGTAGGACACAATTAAATAGAAATGTATGGATACCACCGAAAATTAGGGAATTGAGCACGAACACACACAGCATAACAAGGAACGTATTTAGAATATGGGACACAATATTTAGAAGGGAAAAATGGGAACATAACTCTCCATTAATCCCGTTAGCAGGCACAAATCTCTTTCCACCAGGTAATGGAACACGTTTTGGAAAGCACCTAGGGGAGAAAAAATTAAAAGATATTGTTACACGGGGAAAAATTAAACCAAGACAAGAGATAAAAATAGGAGAAGGGGGACAAAGTATGAGTGATTGGGAGTATTTGCAGTCAAAACACTTTGTGAGCACACTACCACAACCAATTAGGGAAGATAGGACACTATACCCAATAGAAAAAATATGCAGTATGGATAAGCCCCTGATACACGGCATATCAAAGGCATACGGGATACTAACAGAGCTTGAGACTCAGGAAGTACTGCCCCTTTTTAGAAAGGTGGGAAAGCGATATTGGTAAAAAAATTTATAAATCACAAATGATAGGTGCAGTATATAATCATGCCGCGGACATTACCACCATAGAAGCAAACTATAAATGTATGGTGCGATGGCACCTGACCCCATCAAGAATGAGTAAGATCCACCCAAAAAAAAAAAAAGGGGGGGGATTAATTATGTTATATCAGCAAGGAATGTAGTTAGACTTGTTAAGCGGGAAAAGATTAATTAATGAGTGAACGGTTGAAAAATGTTAAGTCCGAGATGGTACAAAAAAAAAAAAAAAAGGAAAAAAGACAAAAAAAAAAAAAAAAAAAAAAAAAAAAAAAAAACTTTAACATATGAAAAGGAAAAAAATCCACGAATGATGCGAAGCCACAAGAGAGACGTTATGGGCGGGCGAACCGTGTGCTAGTCTCGCTGCTATATGTGAGCAGAGTCTGACGTGTAAGCAAAAAAAAAAATTCAAAAAAAAAAATTCAAAAAAAAAATTCAAAAAAAATAAAAATAAAGGAGGGGAAAAAAAAAAAAAAAAAGGAAAAATTGCACAGTCCAAAATTATGCTGAAATGGCAAGTCCAATAAAGAAAGCTGGTATGAAAAAGCAGGACTTCCTGGGTCCTAAATCAACCTGATGAATTGTATGCTTACCAGAAAGTAAGGCAATATGGCAGATGGCTATAACCCAGCCCAGACCTTTGGTTAGCACACCAGTACCAACTCCTCCAGTGTTGATGGGGTTCAGCAGATGGAAAGTTGACTCCACAATATACGTAGGTGGTTAACCCCAAAAAAATAAATAAAAAACACACCATAGCGTGATCCTGTCAAAAATGGTGATCCTTGTCTGTATATAATGCTTACAGCTTCTTTAATCTGGTAAGGAGATTCTCTGTATGGTGGCGGTTCACATTGCAGTGGATTTGGGTGTCATTTCACCCGTTTTGATATTACTATAGTCCAATATCTATTGTCTGGTAAGGAGACTCTTTGTGCGGTGGTGGTTCACTCATACAAGTTGTCGTCAACACTGGGTGCAGCTGTGTTTCCTTTAGCCCATAGCATTGATCCCATCACAGGGTCACCATTTTTGGCAGGATCACGCTATGTTTTTTCTTTTTTTGGGTTAACCACCTACGCATATTGTGGAGTCAACTTTCCATCTGCTGAAACCCATCAACACTGGGGGAGGAGTTAGTACTGGTGTGCTTACCAAAGGCCTGGGCTGGGTTATAGCCATCTGCCATATTGGCTTACTTTCTGGTAAGCATACAATTTATCAGGTTGATTTAGGACCCGGGAAGTCGTGCTTTTTCTTACCAGCTTTCTTTATTGGACTTACCATGTCAGCATCATTTTGGACTCATTAGCGCAATTTCATTTTTTAGGCCTGGTTCACACTGGTACGATTTGAGATGCGATTTGACATCTCAAAATCGCATCTCAAATCGGCGGCATTTGCCGGGAAATGGCACTGTCCTAATCGGTGCGACGTGGCCTCTGCGGCGCTGCTCCGATTTCAAAAAGTAGTTCCTGTACTACTTTTTGCGATTTCGGGCCGCGATTTACATTGACATCTGTGCAGAAACCTGCACAGATGTCTCTGAAATCGCGGCCGAAATCGGGAGCTGAACTCGCACGGCTTCACTCCCGCAGCCCAGTGTGAACCTGGGCTAAATGTAAAAAAAAATGGATTTTCCTCCCCAAGTTCCTTTACCTTTTTTAGAAATTGGCCAAACAAAACATTTAGCCCACCTTCACATGAAGGGCGGGTTTGAAATCAGCTGAACTCTCATGATTTCAAACCGGCATCTCGGTTTGACTTCGAGGGCAATTTGACAGACATCCGTGGGGGTTCATGCACAGATGTCTATTAAAATCGCCCTTGAAGTCACCAAAAGTAGTGCAGAAACAACTTTTTGGAAAAGTCATCATCGCACCGATTCAGAAGGTGCCATTGCCGGCAATACGCTCCGATTTGGCATGTCAAAAATCGGCCCAATGTGAACGTGGGTTTAAACTGCATCTTAACCCACAAACAAAATATACTGAAGCTTACCAGTCACTAAATGTAGTAGCTTCATTTTTTTTGGGGCTTCCACCCCCTTTATTTTTCTCCGATAACCCAGTGAACACCACTGCTTGTCCCTGGATGGCTACATACAGCTCTGTCTACACAAGGAGCCATGGTTGTCACCCAGATTGGACTTTAAAAAGGTTCTGCACTTGCTGAAAATATTCTTAAAGGGAAGTATGGGAAGTGCTGTAGTTGCATTATTTTTGAAGAAGGAGTGTGCACAGAGGTTGTTCCATCATTCAGTCACTGACCTGGAATAATTAGGCATTCAGTGAAAAAAGTCAGGACACCTGTGAAACAGTAAAGAAAGGATAAAAGACCCAGATAAGGAATCTTTAAAAAAAAAAAAAAAAGGGGTGGGGAGGTAAACTGCAGCTCCCATTTTTCCATCTTCACAGGATTCAGTAAACTTTCATGAAATAATAGCAGAACCGTTTTTCCCAATCATCAATTAAATGCATTTTATAAAGTTGAAATGTCATCAGTTTACAGCAGTAATAACAGAGCTGTGTATTGTTTTAGCATGAAAGCAGTATGCCAGGAGCCAGCAAAAAGACAATAGCTCATGTGTGCAGCAGGTGACTGTCACACCTGTAGTGACGCAACTTGCTGAAAGATGGGAAAGTAAGCAATAAACAATGTCAGATTATTCATTGCATAGCTAGGGGATGAACCAACCGGAATGCCAAAAGAGCACAAAGAGGAGAAGTTATTTCCAGCTTACAATGAGATCGCAAATCATCCCAACAGCTCTGTCTAGTAATATGTTCTCACCATCCACTCTGCCCTGTCAATCAGCAGTGATGATCCCATGGTTTACATTTTCCAGTCATTCTACAACCCCAATTCCCATAAAGTTAGGACGTGATGTAAAATTTACATAAAAAAAAAAAAAATTCAATGATTTGCACATCTTATAAACCCATATTTTATTCTTAATAGAATTTTTTTTTTTTTTTTTTTTTTTTTTTAATAGTATAATTAGGCAAGGCAATTTTGAAATCGATAGCAACAGGTCTCCAAAAAGTTGGGACAGGGCAACGAAAAGCTGGCAAGGTAAGTGGTACTGGCAAGGAAGAGCTGGGAGAATAATTTTGCAACCAATTACATTACAGGTGCACCTCATACAATTGGAATATCAAAATGGTAATTTCAGTAATTCAATTCATATTTTATTATAGATGTATTACACGGGGTGATATATTGCAAAACATTTTTCTTTTAATTTTGAGGATACAGTGCCTTGCAAAAGTATTCGGCCCCCTTGAACTTTGCGACCTTTTGCCACATTTCAGGCTTCAAACATAAAGATATAAAACTGCAAAATTCAGCCCCCTTAAGTTAATACTTTGTAGCGCCACCTTTTGCTGCGATTACAGCTGTAAGTCGCTTGGAGTATGTCTATCAGGTTTGCACATCGAAAGACTGAAATTTTTGCCAATTCCTCCTTGCAAAACCGCTCGAGCTCAGTGAGGTTGGATGGAGAGCGTTTGTGAACAGCAGTTTTCAGTTCTTTCCACAGATTCTCGATTGGATTCAGGTCTGGACTTTAACTTGGCCATTCTAACACCTGGATATGTTTATTTGTGAACCATTCCATTGTAGATTTTGCTTTATGTTTTGGATCATTGTCTTGTTGGAAGACAAATCTCCGTCCCAGTCTCAGGTCTTTTGCAGACTCCATCAGGTTTTCTTTCAGAATGGTCCTGTATTTGGCTGCATCCATCTTCCCATCAATTTTAACCATCTTCCCTGTCCCTGCTGAAGAAAAGCAGGCCCAAACCATGATGCTGCCACCACCATGTTTCACAGTGGGGATGGTGTGTTCAGGGTGATGAGCTGTGTTGCTTTTACGCCAAACATAACGTTTTGCATTGTTGCCAAAAAGTTTGATTTTGGTTTCATCTGACCAGAGCACCTTCTTCCACATGTTTGGTGTGTCTCCCAGGTGGATTTGTGCAGTATACGACTGATTGTTGTCCTATGGACAGAGTCTCATACCTCAGCTGTAGATCTCTGCAGTTCATCCAGAGTGATCATGGGCCTCTTGGCTGCATCTCGGATCAGTCTTCTCCTTGTATGAGCTGAAAGTTTAGAGGGACGGCCAGGTCTTCGTAGATTTGCAGTGGTCTGATACTCCTTCCATTTCATTATTATCACTTGCACAGTGCTCCTTGGGATGTTTAAAGCTTGGGAAATCTTTTTGTATCCAAATCCGGCTTTAAACTTCTCCACAACAGTATCTCGGACCTGCCTGGTGTGTTCCTTGTTCTTCATGATGCTCTCTGCACTTTAAAACGGACCTCTGAGACTATCACAGTGCAGGTGCATTTATACGGAGACTTGATTACACACAGGTGGATTCTATTTATCATCATTAGACATTTAGGTTAACATTGGATCATTCAGAGATCCTCACTGAACTTCTGGAGAGTTTGCTGCACTGAAAGTAAAGGGGCTGAATAATTTTGCACGCCCAATTTTTCAGTTTTTTATTTGTTAAAAAAAGGTTTGAAATATCCAATAAATTTCGTTCCACTTCATGATTGTGTCCCACTTGTTGATTCTTCAAAAAAAAAAAAAATTACAGTTTTATATCTTTATGTTTAAAGCCTGAAATGTGGCAAAAGGTCGCAAAGTTCAAGGGGGCAGAATACTTTCGATAGGATAGATAGATAAGGGGTGCACCGAAATGGAAATTTCAGAACCGAAACAAAAATTCAGTCCGAAACCGAAAATTACTTTTTTGTTTTCCCCCCTATTTCAATTTTTTTTTTCAATAATTGTATGTATTACATGATGGGCACAGTGGCTGCGTTTGATGTTTTTTTTGGTAGTCAAAGAAGGCAAGCATGGCTCAATAACACACAAGAGGCAATGGAAGCCCCATAGTAACCCTATGGGCGACATCACATCCCATTCATTTCACAGCCGTTGTCGGCTGTCTGCTCTGCCGCTGGAGACCAGGCCAGAGCAGTAAAAAATAAATAAAAGGAAGAGGTTAGGTATACCGATTTCTTTACAGGGCTAGAAAGATTAGTGTTAGATCGTGGGTGTCCATTAGCTGTAGTAATTTTAGTGTTAGGCTGGACTTCTCCTTTAAAGACAGTTCATTACATGTGCAGCTCCTGTGAAGCAAATGGGGTTGTTGAAAGGTTCTCCGTGAATGGTTACTGCAACCATACAACACTTTGATGTAGGTAGAGTGGGGGGGGGGAGCAAGTTTCCAGGAGGTATACTTTAGCCACTGCTATATTAAAATTGATATCCTTACAGTGGATAATTTAACAATGTTTTTTTTTTTCTCCCCTTATGTGATGGGAACATACATTGAGCCTAGCTCAAAGTCCTGCTCCATAGTACAATTTGCAGACTAGGACAGATCTTGATAACTAGAAAACTAGATAAGGCGGCCCATAGATTGCTTTCCCAATTAAAACCCTTATGGAAAGGGTAATAAGACGTTACAGCAGGAATGATAAAAACACGTTTCTTCAGGGGAAATGATAGGTCGGATGGGAAAACTAGAGAAAAGTATGCATTTATTACTCCTGTGTTGTGTGGCTGTATGAACAAGCTCTCAGACTTTATTACCCATGTCTAGACAAACAGCAACAAGAAGCTTCTCTGCGTCAGTGGTGCTGACAGCTGCTGCTGTGTGATAAGCGACTTGTGTCTCTGTTGCTTCATGCTGTCAAGCTATCATCAGCTAACAAGAACCAAGCCATCACTGATATGCTAGTACATGAAGGGACGTATGGCTGCAAACCTAATGTCACATCAAATATATGATACAGAAGCACCCGTTATCACCATTACACTAGGCCAGGGGGTCTCCAAAAGTTGCAGGCCGTTTATTTTGTACCAATGCGATAGGATGTGTTAGAACATCAGAATTGAGCCACTGTTAAAAGGTTAAATTCAGTCTGCACCTCTCTCATCAAAGTCCCTCTTACATCAGTGTCCCCCATCCAAGTCTCTCCTTACCTCCGTAATTAGGCCAACCGATTGAAAATCATGCAAGCATTGCTATGCTATGAGTACCATTCATATCTGTGGGAATATAAGTCGCACCAACTTCAAAGTAGTCTTTGCACAACTCTGATGCGAGTTGAGATTCATAGAACAAACGTTTACACAGGTGTGCCCTGAAAATCGCACCAAAAATCACACGACTTTCAAGTCGCAGCAGTGTGAAAGGGGCCTAAAATTACATCAATGTGTACAGCTCAGACATTCTCTACAGATTGTAACAAACTGCCAAACTCCTGTCATACTTACCTCCGCTGTGCAGTTCATTTTGCACAGAGTGGCCCCGATCGCCCTCTTCTGAGGTCCCATGGCGGCTCCTCCCCACAATAGATAAGCCCCTCTGTGAATCTTTCCCAAGGGGTTACCTTGCGGGCGCGCCCCCATGTCATACATAGCCGCCGAGTATGACTTGGCCCCACCCACCGGATCAATGGATTTGACAGCAGCGGGAGCCAATGACTGCGCTGCTATCAATCTATCCAATGAGGAGCCGAGAAGCCGTGGAAAAAAAAAAACGTGGGATCGCGCCCACAGAAGCTTGGGGCTCAAGTAAAAACGGGGGCAAGACAGTGCAAGGTGTTTTTTTACCTTAATGTATAGGATGCATTAAAGGTGAAAAACACACGACGCTTTACAACCCCTTTAAGTGGAGCATGCATGCCAGAGAACAAACTTTGCCTCATAAATGCCAAGCAACCATACAAAAAAGACAATACACATAAATGTGTCAGACATGTAGAAAGTCTATATGTCCTTCCCTAGGTCAGCTATTCAGTCAGTGCTATATGTTCCATTATCACATGCTCTGCAATATTCCTTACACAATGGCGGTCTAATCCAAAGGCAAGAAGTCCACGTCAATCGCAATCTAGCACAGAATGGCAGAAAGCCACAAAAAATCTTCATTAATAAATAAGTGGTTTCATTCACATTGTTCTAGCACAAGGTTTGCATATGAAGGATGTATACCAGTAGTAGGCCATCCTACACTGGTGCGAGTTCAGAACGCCTCATTTGCACAGTTCTGTGTCTAATCTTGCAGGCACTGAAGCCAGGTCATCAACAAGACAGCCAGGCATCTAGCATTCCGATAACAAGAGTCCACAAATCACCTCAACCGTTGACCATATGCAGCAGTTACATTACCTTTTAAAATGTAAATATCACTTTGTCACAATTGTCATGTCTATTAACTTTGGTTAAACATTCTGATTATCAGAGCAGTGGGTATTTGCATTCATTGATGCTTTTGTCATGCACTGCAATTATTTTGCTATTGGAGTCAATGGGGGGGATGCAAAAAAAAAAAAAAAAAAAAAAAAAAAAAAATCAATCCTTAGACCAATCAACATCCATGAAGCACAGCACACAATTTTATTAGATTATGACCCACATGTATGGCTAAAGGGCTACTGTAGTCCTTGGAAGCCCCCATATTGTAATATTGCTAGGGAATGAGCCTTGACAGGGTACAGCACTTTAAAAAAACACCAACACCCAACTCTTTGAAATAAGCAACGTTTTTTTTTTTTTTTATAATGGTAAAACGGATAGGATACATAAGAGGAAGCAATGGTTGAAGCATTATTAAAGCCAAATCAGAAATGCTTTTTACTGAACATCAATTTTCCTGCCACAGTCATCTGCTCTACTAAAAATTGATAAGATTCCCCAAGTGGACTTTGTTTTGCAGTGGCTCCGACAAGGGTCCCATTGATAAACCCCCACCTCTCTGCCTCCCGGGACTACTACAAAACATGTGAAGCCACTCTGTGCACACATATACACAGGTGGTACAATGAGTGAGCAAAGAGGAATTGTGATCATGCCACCCTACTGCAAAACATGCAATTGAAAATTAATAAAAAAAAAAAAAAAAAATTGACTAAGTCATCATAAGTCTAGAGGAAAAAAAAAAACACAACACCACACACATTTTTATTTTTAATTATGACAATTTTCATTAAACTATATTGCCAATTGTACTGTATTATAGACGGGTAGCTAACAATTCCTCTTCATTCAGACAACTGAATACACATGTGATATGTGGTCCTGCCAACAGGCACAGGGAAGACCAAAAAGGAGGAGTGCTGCACCCATAAGAGCAAGCTGTCAAATCTATGAAAGATATTTAAAAGTTTACAAAAATGTAATACCATCCTCTAAATAAAACCCCTATACAAAAGAATAATAATAATAATAATAATAATAATAATAATAATCCCATCCAGTCACTGCAGGCTGCCTACAACTATCGGTCTAATTCAATAATACAAAGAACAATGTGCAAAGTACAGAAATCCATAGCAACTGATTAGTGTTCACCTTTCATTGCAATGACTGCTGACAATTGCAATTGTTGTAGGCACTGTGCACAACCATATTGAATAAACCAGTAATCTGAGTGGGTGCACAGTGCAGAAAGATTGGTCTCCCAAAGTTAGACGATCCGAAAATCCCACTTTTGTCATCAGCGTTATCAGTCTGATGACTTCCCTAAGTAATTTTGAATGATGTTACAAAATTGTGACACTGCACAGAAAAAAATAAAAAAATAAATAAAAAAAAAAGGTAAAGTAGTATAGTTGAGAATAAATAAATAAAACAAACACCAAACAAAACAAGACCATAATGAAATGCATTCACTGAAACCAGGATTCTACATAAATGCCAAAGAAATTTAGTGCCCAAACTGCAAAACAAAATGCCAACTGAAGCCCTGCAATAGTTCAAATGATGTTCATTGACCCAGAGAACTGAGACGACTGCTGTGCTATAAAGGGAACAGACAGGCTGTGTACGCTGGAATGAAACATAGGATAATTCTGCTGAAGTGCTGATGTGCAAGATTCACACTGGCAGACAATGTGCACAAATGGAACATAACAGACCTCTATGAGAAAAATACACAGCCTAATCCCAGCAAGCAAAACTCGTGGCTGATATCAGCAAAACAAGCCAATGAGGCCACAAAACCTTGGCGTGCAGTCCACGATATACTGTGTGCCACACTGACAAATAAAAGCATAGAGACGGTTAATGCCCTCAGGTTATACATGGCAGATGTTTTAACAAGATAAAGAATTCAACACACGGATAGATATAAAGTTCCATGATAAACATATATGGATAAGCAGTGCAGAAGACTTATACATGTGCAGAGTACACTGCTACTTAAAGTGTTACTAAACCCAGTAATATGAAAATTGTTTGTCTGCCCCCCACAGCTTATAAACCTTTGTACAATAAAATACTGCCGCTATATACCTTTTTGGCTGATCTATAAACCACCGTACATGATAAACTGCACAGTTTCTTCAGTGCTGAGAGTTCAGGAAGGTGGAGATTTTCACTGCAGCCACACGCCCACATGTGCGACGGCAAGATCATGTGACCTGGCTAACTGAGAACAAGAAAACGTTTTTCTCCAGCATAAAGAGATACAACTGAGCATGTGCAGGTCAGCTACCCTCCCCGTGTTAGCTGCCTTCCCCAGATAGACAGTGCAAGAGGGAAGGATCTGTGCATTCAGGACAAAACTGTTTGCATTGTGTAAAGGATTAACCCCTTAAAAGGTAAATGTTCTTTCACCTTAATGCATCCTATGCATTAAAGCAGAGCTCCACCCTAAAGTGGAACTCCCGCTGATCAGAACCCTCCGGTGTCACATTTGACATCTTTCAGGGGGGAAGGAGGTGCAGATACCCGTCTAAAGACAGGTATTTTCACCCACTTCCGGCCACATAGTCTCAGGCAGACTGCAGGCATGACGTCACCTCCCCCCCCCCCCCCGTTGTGTTCTGGGAACACTTGGCTCCCAGTACACAGTGGGAGCCAATCGGCAGGCGTAGCGCGACTCGCGCATGCGTCGTAGGGAACCGGGCAGTGAAGCCGGAGCGCTTCACTTCCTGGTTCCCTCACCGAGGAAATCGGGGGGGCAGCAGAGCGACGAGCGATCGTTCGTCTTCTGCTGCGGACGGCGCTGGACTCCAGGACAGGTAAGTGTTCTAATATTAAAAGTCAGCAGCTGCAGTATTTGTAGCTGCTGGCTTTTAATATTTTCTTTCAGCGGACATCCGTTTTAAGGTGAAAAAACATCCGACAGTACTTACCCGACCCCTCAAAAGTCCCACGCTTGTCCCCGTCATCCTCTTCGGTTCCCAGCCTGGCTGTTGATTGGCTGCACTGGATGGATTGAAAGCAGAGCAGCCATTGGCTGGCGCTGCTGTCAATCACATCCAATGACACGGCACGCCGAGGCCGAGTGATAGTCGGCGGCCATGGCCGCCGCTGTATCATGAGAGTGCGCCCGCAAGAGCTTTCCACCAAGCAAGCTCGCATGAAGGTGGAAAGCTCTTCTGGAGGGGGAGCTCTTGCGGAGGGGGAGCCATGACAGCTGCTGAGGGATCCCAGAAGACGTGGATTGGAGCCACTCTGTGCAAAACGAGCCACACAGCAAGTATAACATGTTTGTTTATTTAAAAAATAAAACTTTTTTTTAACTTTAGTGTCGCTTTAACCACCGTGAGTATAACAAGCATGCTATGCTGCATGTACAGACTGATTTTACTGTTGTGGGTTTAGCAACACTTTGATATAAACATGTAAAAAAGGAGAAATATAAAAACCTCCATTTTTATTAGGGTGGCCACACTACATTTTGATTGCAAAATCTCCTGTGTGGTGTGGGATGTACTTCAACCCCATCAAATTCAAAATCATAGCCAACCAGTTGGGCCAGTCAACTTACAAGATATAGGAAGCTTTAATTGTGTCTCTGACATCAAAAGGCTATATATAATATGTGTAATGCTACAAAACAGACTGTTAACATTCCACAAGAGATAGTCAGACTATGGATGTGCTACAGGTGTAACTGCAGACCAACGTGTTCACAACATGTCCGATCAGCTGCAAGTAAACAATTGTTTTCTATGTGCCCTTTTCACACAAGACACGTTCAGTGGTGTGCAGAAAAACGCAGCTCAAAACAGACATGGTGTGAAGAAGCCCTAAATTAAAAACAGGACAGTCAAAGACTGATTTTCGAGCAATTTTTTCGAGCAATCTCATGTAACATACATGAGATTGCTCGAAAATACCTGCCTTTAAAGGCCCTTCAAGACTTTATGTACACAGCCTACATTAAATGAAATGTTGCAAAAAAAAAAAAAAAAAATATCACACCACAATTCTTCCACGTTCAGGAGAGGAAGGTTGAGGCTTCCATAAACGCAGCAGCTCCTCAACTCTAGTAAAAGCTTATATGTGTTGTAAATGTTATTTTATAGAACTTAAAGCGGGAGTTCACCCAATTCGGTTTTTGTTTCTATTTAAGCCTTAGATTCCTGCTCGTTTTGTCTAGGGGAATCGGCTATTGGTTTTAAAATATGATCCATACTTACCCGTTATCTTCTTCCGTCGCGTCCGGGTATGGGTCTTCGGGAGCGGGCGTTTCTTCTTGATTGACAGCCTTCCGAGAGGCTTCCGACGGTCGCATCCATCGCGTCACTCTTAGCCGAAAGAAGCCAAACGTCGGTGCGGCTCTATACTGCGCCTGCGCACCGACGTTCGGCTTCTTTCGGAAAATCGTGACGCGATGGATGCGACCGTCGGAAGCCTCTCGGAAGACTGTCAATCAAGAAGGAAGGCCCAGTCCCGCAGCCCATACCCGGAAGCGACGGAGAGGATGCATCTCGTAAACGGGTAAGTACGGATCATATTTTAAAACCAATAGCCGATTCCCCTAGACAAAACGAGCATGAATCTAAGGCTAAAAAGTGTAAGCTATGGGTAAACCTCCGCTTTAAAGCGGTAGTTCCCCCTCAAAAAAATTGTTACCCTTAGATTGATGCTCATTTTGTCTAGGGGAATCGGCTAGTTGTTTTAAAATGGAAGCTGTAGAGAGCGATCTTCTCCGCCGCTTCCGGGTATGGTCTTCGGGTCTGGGCGTTCCTTCTTGATTGACAGGCTTCCGACGGTCGCATCTATCGCGTCACGATTTTCCAAAAGTAGCCGAACGTCGGTGCGCAGGCGCCGTATAGAGCCGCGCCGATGTTCGGCTACTCGTGACGCGATGGATGCGACCGTCAGAAGCCTGTCGGAAGACTGTCAATCAAAATAGGAACGCCCAGTCCCGAAAACCATACCCGGAAGCGGCGGAGAAGATCGCTCTCTACAACGGTAAGTACTGCTTCGATTTTCAAACTAGCCGATTCCCCTAGACAAAATGAGCCTCAATCTAAGGGTAACAATTTTTTTGAGGGAGAACTACCGCTTTAAGTGGACGTTTTATTCTGTAAACACACAGCTCCCGATCCTGTCAGGGGGAGAAATGCCCGATTGCCTGTTCATACAATGTATGAACTGCGATCAGTCATTTCCCCTAGTCACTCCACCCCCCCCCCCCTTCAGTTAGAACACACCCAGGGAACATACTTAACCCCTTCCTCGCCCCTAGTGTTAACCCCTTCCCTGCGCCAGTGGCATTTTTATAGCACTGATCGCTATAAAAATGCCAATGGTCCCAAAAATGTGTCAAAAGTGTCCGAAGTGTCCGCCATAATGTCGCGGACATTACTCGTAAAAAATAAATTTAAAAAAATAATAAAAATGCCATAAAAAAACTATCCCCTATTTTGTAAACGCTATAACTTTTGCGCAAACCAAATCAATGAACGCTTATTGCAATGTTTTTTATGAAAAATATGTAGAAGAATACGTATCGGCCTAAACTGAGGAAAAAAAAAAAATTGTTTATATATATATATTTTTGGGGGATATTTATTATAGCAAAAAAAAGTTAAAAATATTGCATTTTTTTCAAAATTGTCGCTCTATTTTTGTTTTTTAGCGCAAAAACTAAAAACCGCAGAGGAGATCAAATACCACCAAAAAAAAGCTATTTGTGGGGAAAAAAGGACGCCAATTTTGTTTGGGAGCCACGTCGCACGACCGCGCAATTGTCAGTTAAAGTGACGCAGTGCCGAATCGCAAAAAGTGGCCTGGTCTTTGACCAGCAATATGGTCCGGGGCTGAGGTGGTTAAAGGCAATTACACAGGAAATGCCAACGAAATTGCCTAATGTAGAGATGAAAAACGTATATTAGGATATGTCTCTTTAAATATGTTGATATGGCTACATATTCACACTAGACAGGACTGACAGTATAAAAGATTGTCTGAACTCAGAATGCCCCCAAATATGCACCATTCATCAGCACACAGATGCCCAAGCAAGAAAACATCTTCAATTATTAGACGGCCTCAGGCTGGGACATTGTAAATACTGATACCTAGACAGTCTCAAGGACAAGAATGCCACCACAATGCCAAACTTCCCACTATAAAATTATGCATCATAACATAACAAAAAAAAAAAACACACCCCCACACATTTATGGCCTACAAGCCCATATGCAACATGAAAGGGGTAAAAGAAGCAATTCAAAAGGAACAGAATAGCTGCACAGTCAACCGTGATCCATCAGATTTTTAGATTAATATGATCGCCTTCATGAAGTGGTCTTATTAATGCATGGAAATGTTATATACATAGTTTCTATGACTTCTTGTGAAAAAAAGCACTGGGAAAATCCGTGGTCAAGAAAAAGGGCTTTGTGTGTACCTGCGAAACAAAGGACAAATAATGATACCTGAAGTTATGAATGCTACATCCTACGCATGTACCCCAGCATCACATTGCTACATGTACACTGGATGATTAGCCTTTGTATGTCAAAATCCAGCATTTGCTATCACCCAGTCTTGTGCGGCAGGCTGAAATACGCTGTTTCGTCCTCAGAGCAGACATTTTGTTTGAAGACTCCTTGCTTATCTGGCCTATGCAGAGACAAGCAAGGTATTTGTACATCTAGGAGAAGGTGCATATGCACCTGCCACACAGTAGGATAACCTGCCCATACTCCTGCGATCAGATTTTGATCAGACTTTCAGTACAGATTATGAAATGCGACTTTGATAAGGATTATATATTCCATGGGGAAAATAAATAAATCGTGCTTGAATTGCACAGGAACTTTTTCCAACAACGTAAAACGAGCCAAACTGCATTGATGTGAATCGGCAATATTGAAACCAATGTGATTTCTGCTGTCATATGATTAAAGTTGCACCTGAAATTGCAATAGTGTGAACAGAGCCTAAATAAAGGTGGGATTTCACACACACACGTTATAAAATATATACATTATATATAAAGAGGGCACATACAAAGTTTTATTCATAACCTCAGTTATCATTTAGAACAATATATTCTGTGTCTAGATCATCCGGTGTACCTCTGTAGTTTTGTGCCATGTCCGACATCTAGATAGTGACAAGAAATAGAAACTATAAACCTTGTGGAAGAAGCACAATAAGAAAATAATGCAAGAAAATAAAAATGTAAAATATGGACCAGTATCAAATCCCTGGAATAGTTTCCTGATCCTGTGATAGTTAATAATGACTTTAGTGTCATGCTGCATTTTTTGTGTCCTAGATGGCTAAACTTGTCTCTGAATCGACTTATTTCCACAAAACTATACAACAGTATATGCCATTGTTTACAGACAAAAGTACTCTTGCAGGAAAGACGTGCACAGATTTAGGAGTACAGAGTTACAGCATGATCTTAGAGTTGGATCAAATTTGTGTTAACCGCTGTAGAATAGGATTTATTTTCTATTTCCTAACATGGTAGGCAAGGATTAGAATCTTAGTCAGGCTTTTTATTGCAGTCACAAATCACTTAACATTAGTGGGTAAGAAAATGTATGTATGTATGTATGTATGTATGTATGTATGTATGTATGTATGTATGTATGTATGTATGTATGTATGTATGTATGTATGTATGTATGTATGTATGTATGTATATATATATATATATATATATATATATATATATATATATATATATATATATATTCCAAAATTGATGTACATGTAACCTGCTCGGTACCGGACACATTTACCTGGCTTGTTTCACACGCTTCCCATCTCCCCTCATTCTATCAGTTTATATGCAGAGTACATCACGCTCCATCAGTGGAAATGTGGGTAAGGCTGAAAAACTGGAATAAAATGGGTCGATGGAATGTCCTGTGTGTCGGGGAAAAAAATCTGGTATGTCTTTTTTTTTGGGGGGGGACGGGGGGGACTTCCTGGGCACTGCAAGGAAGGTCACCTCTCCTCCCTCCCTCTCTGCAATCTGGGACACGTCACAGGTCCCAGGTGACTGCTCGGCCAATCACGGTGTGCAGCGTGTCACCAGCTGTGAAGCCACACCAACAGTAGTGATGATGGCGCTGCAGAGAGGAGGGGGAGAGGAGCGGAGCTTCGTTCCCCCACATCTCTGCACTCCAGGACAGGCAAGTGTCCGATTATTAAAACTCATCAGCTGCAGTATTTGTAGTTGCTGACTTAATTTTTATTAAAGTAGGAACTAAATGGGTCCCGCTAGCGGGCGAAATGCGCCGCAAATCCACCCACAGCGGTAAAAATAGCAGCTTTTTACCGCTGACGCTATGGGCGGCACAGTGTGAAAGGGCTCTAGGATTTTGTATACATTTTGTTTTGATGCGTATGTTGCAGATTTAAAAAAAAGTTCAAATTAAAAATGTTGTGTTAAAGAAATAAAGTACCCTTTAAGAAAACTTCTCTGAATGTAGGACGCTCACCAATACTTACCGGTATCTTCAGCCCCATTCCCAATTCCTTCACTGTGCAGATTCACACAGCCTTTGAAAGAAAAAAACTCTTACCCCACTTCCTGTACCTGTTGTGAACTACAGTTTTATTAAAGACAGCAATTTTATTTATTTTTTCATTCTGGAAAAAAAGAGTAACGAAGGGTTTTTGTGTGTCCCATTGGGTGGATTTTCAATTACTTGTCCCAAATAAAAAAATAAAAATAAACACACACACAGTGAGTATATCTATATATATCTATGACTTTCAGTGCAACGTTGAATTTCGACTTGGATGCGATTTTATTGTTCACTCTGTGGCATTGAAGAACTAGTAGAAAAGTTCAAAAGTCGGACAGACTTGTGTAGTATCAGCTAAGGCGGCTCTTATAGGGAAATATTGAATTTCACATGTCATCAGCCTTGATGTCTCACAAGTCGGATCCTATAAAGCACCATTGTGAACGGAGCCTTAGCAGTATTGCTCGCTACTGCGCGGTCCTGTCCAGGAACTCGTACAGACTCTACCATTTGCACTCCGTTAGAGGCCTGCGCTCAGCATGGCCCATTTTCAAGGTTTTAAAAATCGGCTAATCACAATATCTATGGATGCAAGTTTATGGAGGTTTCTGCAAGTCACTTTCTTTTGTCAGGAGGGCAGTTGAATTGTGCCCTTTACAGCTGGTACATTTTTAAAGTCAACAAGTAGCCTTGTAAGGACTTACCTTCATTTTTCATAAAGTGCGTTCTGTGTTAATTTGTCTATAACAATTTCAAAAAGGATATTAGGAGGTATACCACAGTAGGTAGCCAGGTTTTAAAGCCAGTATTCTTGTAAACTAGGAGTTAAAAGCTCTAAGCTATAATTAAAGCTTATGTACATGTCTGTACCATTACGATTTAATACTTCAAAATAGCATGACACACACATATTTAATGTTGCTTTTTATGATCGCATAGGCGTGCCTACCAATCAGGAATGTAATATCTCTCAAGGAAAAGGGAAGGGCAGACACATTTATGGATACTTTGAGATTCTGATAAAGTACAGGTGGAGCAGACCAGCAAATACATAAATCCAATCTATTTGACCATTAAAATAATCACGCTCAATTTAGACAACATAAGGAGACCGGTATTCATTTAGCAAATACATGTCAATGGGCAAATCTTTGGGCAACTGCAAAAAAACAAACACAAAGTTCTTATAAAAAAACACCATCTACTGTACCAATACCTAAAGGGGTCGCTATTTATTCTGTCCATAACTCAGGATTATCCATCTATTCATATTTCACAGAGCCGTGTCTACTCTTTTTAGTAGATTGAGACATACAGTGCCTTGAAAAAGTATTCACACCCCTTAAAATGTTCAATATTTTGTCACGTTACAATCAAAAATGCGATAGACCAACACAAAGTGGCACATAATTGTAAAGTGAAAGAAAAAAGAAAATGTATTTCAACATTTTTTTTTTTTACATACAAATATCTGAAAAGTGTGGCGTGCATTTGTATTCAGCCCCCTTTACTCTGATACCCCCAACTAAAATCTTTTATTAATAAAGTCCACCTGTGAGTAAATTTAGTCTCAGTATAAATACAGCTGTTCTGTGAAGCCCTTTAGAGCAGGGGTAGGCAACCTGGGGCCATCCAGCTGTCGTGGAACTACATTTACAATGAGGCATTGCAAGGCTCGCAGTTACAATTACACCCAGAGGCATGATGGGACTTTGTTCTGCAACAGCTAAAGGGCCCCAGGTTGCCTACCCCTGCTTTAGAAGTTAGAGACCCCTAATGAACAACCACCCATTACAAAGGCCAAAAGGAACACACCAAACAGGTCAGGGATAAAGTTGGAGAACTTTAAAGCACATTTAGATTATAAAAAAATAACTCCCAAGCTTTGAACATCTCACGGAGCACTGTTCAACCCATCATCCGAAAATGGAAGAAAAAAAAAAAAAAAAAAAAAAGCATGGCTCAATTGTAAACCTACCAAGACATGGTGTCCACCTAAACCGACAGGCACGGGAAGGAGAGCATTAATCAGAGAAGCAGCCACCAAGAGGCTCATGATAACTCTGGAGGAGCTGCAGAGAGCCACAGCTCAAGTGGGAGAATCTGTCCACGGGACAACTATTAGAGCCCATTCACATCTAGGCGACAAAACGCCTGACGCTTGTGCCGCTAGAGGGGAGAATTCCCATTGCTGTCTACGGAGATGGTTCACATCTCAGACGCAGGCGACATTGGCGTTCGGCCATACAAAGCAATGGGAAGGCTTTGTGAAAAAAAAAAAAGTTACACACCCGCGACAAAATACGCCGCGTACGCGGCGTATCTTGTCGCGGAGGTGTGAATGCAGCCTTAGTCGTGCACTCCACAAATCTGGCCTTTATGGAAGAGTGGCAAAAGGAAGAAGTCGTTGAAAGAAAGCCATAAAAGAAATTCTGTTGCCAGTTTGCAAGAAGCCATGTGAGGGACACAGCAAACATGTGGAAGAAGGTGCTCTGGTCAGACGAGACCAAAATTGAACTTTTTGGCCCAAAAGCAAAAAGCCATGTGTGGCAGAAAACTTACCCAGCACATCACCCTGAACACACCATGAAACATGGTGTTGGCAGCATCGTGTTGTGGGTATGCTTTTCTTCAGCAGCTGGTCAGAGTTGATGGGAAGATGGATGGAGCCAAATACAGAGCAATCTTAGAAAACAACCCTAAGCATACAGCCAGAGCTACAATGGGAGGTTTTGGATTAAATCATATTCCTGTGTTAGAAAGGCCAGACCCAAATCCAATGGAGAATCTGTGGCAAGACTTGAAAATTGCTGTTCACAGACACTCTATCCAATCTGACAGCGCTATTTTGCAAAGAAAAAACAGGCAAAACAAACATTTGTAAATCAATAATTTTCCTTCCACTTCAAAATGTAATTATGTGCCACTTTGTGTTGGTCTATCACATAAAATCCCAATAAAATACATTCACGTTTTTGGTTGCAACATGACAAAATGTGGAAAATTTCATGCGGTATGAATACTTTAAGGCACTATCTTTTCTGCCTGCTTATAAAGCTTGCTAGCTCCTAGGTAAGAATCATAAATCATAAATCAGCATAAATCCCTCCAACCCCTACTGGAGGTTTGACCTTGGAATGTTTATCAAGATGCAGCTCTTAGACAAGACTTCTTGCAGGTAATAAACCAAAAATAGGGGTCAAAACATTGCTGTGGGCTACAGAACATAATCATTTTAAATTCACCAAAAAAATGGGGGCAGCTGCAGCCCAATATTCATACAGATCAATGTTTCAGACCCCCATTGTTACTTAGATTAAAACACACAGCCTGTCCACCCAGTGTGTTTGGCACTGATCATCTCTTGGCTATTAAAAGAAGGAACACTTGGACAAAGGTTAAAGGTCCAGAACTAAAAATTAAGTCAGCATTTTGCCCAATCTATAAAGTTCAAATAATATGGCCGACTGTTTTCCTAAAAGAAGTTTCCACCTTTACAATAAAAATAAATAAAAATAAATAAATAAATAAAAAAAAAAAAAGTGTAAAATCCATTTGATTGAACCCTTTCAAGTTCCTTTTTATTACAAGTTCTCTAGAAAGTCTGATGCCACCATAAAACAATACCCAAGGATTCCCCAAATATTACAAAAAAAAGTTGTAGAAAGATTTTTATTTTTAAGTGGGTACATTTAAGGATTACTGTTGCAAATAATGCTGACTGACAAGCACCATAAAATATTTTACAGTAATAAAATACGTTGCTGCAGGTCTTCAGGGGAGCCTTTAAACCAACCCCCCATACTTTTCAAAAGGTAGGTTATTAGTTAGCAAGATCTAATCATTTCTGACACTTCATGGCAAGCAAAGGGTGAATGCCAATGCATTTATCCTTTGTTGCTGCGATTACACAAGAGCAAAAGAAGATCCAAGCGACAGGACCTTGGGACAGAATGCGTCAACGAGAGTAAAAATTCCTGAGACAGCAGGCATTTGTTTCATTATTTCTCTGCCCAAAGTATGACATAGTAAGGGGATGTGCCAGAGAGCGCATGGTTCATGCTTCTGGAATTCCGATTTTGCATCTCACCTCTCAGTCACATGACCGATTACAGTATTAGACGGAAATTAAAAGGAACTGTGTCCTATTTCTTCTCTTCTCATTTAACATTCCGTTTTAAAATAATTGTTATACAACATTATAATTATACAACCAATTACAAGAAAACTGGAACTTTTGTATTAACACAGTACAACAAAAATATAGATCTGAATATAAAAACATGACAAAAAAATAAATAAAAAAAGAATTTAAAAATATTTATTGTATTAAATTTTAAAGTCATTCTAATTTACAAACCAGTAAGATTAATCTTGGCCACCGGTAGAGTGATGCCAGCAACTGTGATACTGTATATTACACTAATGTCACGCCCGCAACCTCCTGTAGTTTGTATCATGCTGCTCATTTTGGCCAGCAAAGTAAAAACTTCCATTGGAGAAAGTGGCAGCTGCATTTTTTGGCAACACTGCTGCTAGCGTGAGGCACCGATCTGACTTGGCTACTAGTGTAGTATCTATACTAAATATGGAATTCAAGCCATCATAAAGCAGTTTTCCCCACAATATATCAGTAATAAGTGAGACTGAAAAAAAATAAATAAAAAAAAAATACGAAATACCATGAAAAAAAATAAAAAAATAAACTGTCAGCTCCATCCATTTGTCTTGCCACAAAACTCCTCAAGGGACTTCCTCCAAAACAAAAAGGGGGGGGGGGGGCCATGTTTATAGAACTCCCTATAGTCTCCCCATGCCTCTGTGGCAAAGACATGCTGAAAGCTCTGGAACATGGTCAGTCAAATAACCATTTGAGGGAGTCCTGAAGCCCTGACCTCATAGCATCATGCAAGGTTTGAAAACCCCAACATCTATACTATATACCAAAGCAAATAAAATACATTTTTCACAGATTGGCTTTAAGACAACAAATGCTAAACTAAGCCAGAAACTTACATCTGAAAAATTACATCGCCCCACTGCTTGTGAAAATAATGGCAAAGTGACTCAGAAGCAACGCATTATGTGGAAATGAATGCAAAAAAGTGTTGCTTGCTGAATTATTTCCAAACGGATACAAGACGTTTTATTTCCTTTTGTTGCATGTTGGAAAGTTGTAAAACCCTTCATCCAGTAGAGATACTTTGTTGATTACAAACAGTCAAATATAAACTACTGTATCTATGCAAAAATCAGGTGATTAGAGAAACATCCTTGCCCCCCCAGTAAAGTTAGGAATCTAAAGCTAGTAAAGGATAGGTTTTTTAATAAATGTCACCATTTACCTATATCGTGTGGATTCTTTTTCTGCGGTACAAAAAAAAAAAATTCAGTTGAGTTGGTTGGGGTTTAGTGCTCAGTACCCTTCACATACAAGTACTAGTCTTATGTCTTCTTAGACAAAGTTGGCATTAGATCCATTGGTTAAGCCATTTCTCCAGAGAATATGGAACACATGTTCAGCAAAAGTTTATTCCCCTGTTGGATTTGCTAAATGGGTTATCCAAACTACCCTTTAAACCAATACTGGACTCTTCATTAAGGTCTGATTTCAAATAGGCTATTCCTTTTGCCATTAATACGGTTAGAAGAGAGAGAAATTTACACGTTTTATCCAACAAGGAAACCCAACAATTCTTCCAGATATACAGAAGCTAGAACCTACTTATTTGCCAAAAGGTAGCCATGCCACGTCATTGGATGCAGAAGATTTAAACTCCTTCCTTAATGCGAGAACACCAAAGACAAAAAACGGGGCAGAGAACACCAAAGACAAAAAACTGGGCAGAGAACACCAAAGACAAACGGGGCAGAGAACACCAAAGACAAAAACGGGGCAGAGAACACCAAAGACAAAAACGGGGCAGAGAACACCAAAGACAAAACACGGGGCAGAGAACACCAAAGACAAAACACGGGGCAGAGAACACCAAAGACAAAACACGGGGCAGAGAACACCAAAGACAAAACACGGGGCAGAGAACACCAAAGACAAAACACGGGGCAGAGAACACCAAAGACAAAACACGGGGCAGAGAACACCAAAGACAAAACACGGGGCAGAGAACACCAAAGACAAAACATGGGGCAGAGAACACCAAAGACAAAACACGGGGCAGAGAACACCAAAGACAAAACACGGGGCAGAGAACACCAAAGACAAAACACGGGGCAGAGATGCCTTCCCAATTATCTAAATGTTATGAGAGAGTTGGAAGATCGAGTCACCTTTCTGTCAGGTTTAGTGGCCCCACAGAATGGCTTCCACGCTTCAAAAAGACACACAGTTGCCAGATTGATAAAACAGACTACAATATATCCTTTGTTTATAGAGGATTGCAAGAACCTCCTTCATTAAAGAGGGCATGCGAGATCTTTGGCAATGTCATGGCAATGTCAGAAGTAGCTCATGCAGACACAGGAACGAAGCAACAGACAGAAATTAGACTTTGGGCTCCTAACCGAGTCAAGTGCACACCATAGAGGGATATGCTTTGTTCATATTTCATGTCTGATGTTGTACAGTTTAAAGTTGTATTAACCCAAAAGAAAACATATTGCAGCTTACCAATTCTTAGATGTGACAGCTGCATTTGTTTCCTTCTCTCCCCCCCCCCCATTTTGATTTGCTGATCCAGTCAGTAACAAGCTCTCCAGCAGAATGCATCAATTTACATGGAGACAAAGCACTTAACACTGGCAGAGGCGAGTAACATTATCAGTTTTTATTAGAGATACACCGAAATTTCGGCAGCCAGAAATTGTGTTTTCTGCATTTTGTCAATAGAGAAAAAGGTGCAGATAATGGCGCCAAAAATGCATGCAATTTAGCTGCAATTTTTCTGTGCTTATGGTGCGTTTTTCATAGGTCATCCGTCTCAAAAATGTAACATGGGTGCGTTCTTACTGTGTTTTCCATGCATTTCAATGGGGAGGTGCGTTTTGATGCATTTTTTTAACCAACCAAAAATGCAGCAAGCAAGATATCTAACACCACAATGGGCCAATGTGAAGACATACATAGAATGTAAAGGGATGCATTTTCTTGCGCTAAGACCCCTTTCACACCGAGGCTTTTTCAGGCCCTCCTGCAGGTTCAGTGTGAAAGCCAGAGGGGCTTTCACACTGAGGGGATGCGGTGGCAGGACATTAAAAATAACTCCTGCAAGCAGCATCTTTGGAGCGGTGTGAACATGAAATGAAATGAAATGAATGGGCAGCGCAGCTGAACCGCCGAAAAAAGTGCCGCAGTAGTGACAGTTTTAACCCTTTTCCAGCCGCTAGCGGGGGTTAAAACCTCAAAAAACGAGGTTAAAGCGCTGTAAAGAATATCAGAAAAAAGGAAAAGACTGTTGCTGTAACTGCTTATAAACTGAGCTGCCCCTGAGGCATGTCCCCTAAGTATACAAGAATATTCCTGAGAGAAACAATCTGTGGCCCGCAAGGCCATAGCAATTAAAAAAGGATCCAACCTAACCCTCCTTTAGTTAGACAATGGATAGTCCGTAAACCAGATTCTTCCATATGAAAAATTAGTTTGAACATAGAGGCGGCCCCAAAAAAATCTGGGATATCGGGAGGAGTTCTACTTTGACTGTATAGAAAAACATCACATGGGAAAGAAATGACTCTACCCGATGCCGACTTGAATATAATTATTATATGACTAGGTTTGCATCCATTGCCTTATGAAGTTCACGTCTGATCCACTTACTGCTTGTTTGGTCTCGACGATTGCGAGACAAGAGTTAACTGTTACAACACAATGCAATACATATTTCTTTGTAACCACTTCTGCATATTATGTTACCTTGTAATGTTGTGTATACACCTTTTGCAATAAAAACACACCAAGCTGGAGTTTGTATCCATTCTTTTTAGTGTATGTGAATCTGTTAGTACTTCTAACATTACAGGCAATGCTGCTGTCCAAAAGGTGACCCTTCAGCCAGAGCTGGACAGTCTAATACAGGAGATGTGCTACCGGCCAGAACACCAGGGGAAAAACAGAGGAAAAAAAGCGCAATTTTTTTTAAAAAACAAACCTCACACACACACACGATAGAAGAAGAGAACTAAAGCAGACACCACATCCAATGATGGGTACAGTAGCTGCAATATAATACTACTTCAGCTCCGGAAGGATTTACCCCCTTAAAAGGAGTTGTAAAAAAAAAAAAAAATGTTAAGCTGAAATGACTGTTTACAGGGTATAGAGACATAATAGTTTACTGATTCATTTTAAAAACGATTAAAAATAGATAAAAATCAATCATATAATGTACCTGTAGTTTCTAGTTTCGTTTTTGCATGTTGTTTCCTGTCTCTCTGCTGTACAGAGCCAATACAGGGCAGTGATGGTTTGCAAAACGAAACTGGTGCTGAGGGGTTTTAGACACACAGTAATCACACCTCCTTGATTAGTGACCACAGAGAGAAAGCTCCCAGCACTGTGGTCATCAGGAAACAGACAACCAGGAAGTGTGGAGATCAGAGAAGAATTACAGCAACTTGAGAGCAAAAACGAACAATGAGGACATGAAAACCCCACTGCATTAAGGTAAAGGAAGCTATTAAGATAAAAAAAAAAAAAAAAAAAAAAAAAACTTTACAAACCAGGATTTTTTTTGCGATATGGCACTGCGTCACTTTAACCGACATATGCTCGGTCGTGCGACACTGCACACAAACAAAATGTGCGTCCTTTTTCCCCCCACAAATAGAGCTTTCTTTTGGTGGCATTTGATCACCTCCTGCTTTTTCCTGTTTTTATTTTTTTAACTATAAACAAAAAAAATAAATAAAAAAAAGACTGATAGATATATACAATCTCTACCTCTATATCCACACACACATTGTTTCACTTTTTGCTATAAAAAAATATCAAAAAAATAAATGTTTAAAAAACAGATTTCTTCATCAGTTTAGGCCAATATATATTCTTCTACATGATTTTATTTTAACCAAAAATCACAATAAACTTATATTGATTGGTTTGCGCAAAAGTTATAGCGTCTACAAAATAGGGGATATATTTATGGCATTTTTATTTATAGCAACATTGCAGCCACTTGATTTTTTTGGGACCAGTGACATTATTACAGCGTTTAGAGCTACAAATAGCAACTGATCACTGTATAAAGGGCACTGGCAGGGAAGGGGTTAAAACCAAGACGATCAAGGGTTTAAGTCAGGTGTGCCCAACCAGTGGCCCTCGGAGCCCTCTGATGTGGCCCGTGACCTCCTGTTCTGGGATGGAATAAAATAGAAGACTGTTATTAAAAGTTTTTATTACTAAAATCACAGTATATATGGGCACATCTGTTCTGCAGTGGTTACTGGGCTGCTTGTAAACTGATCCGCAGGTACAGAGAAGTGCACCTGTGGGTTACCTGCACTGAGCCATGTACTTCTATTACCGGCAAGTTTGGTGTGCCGAGATTAGAGTGGGCTCTATAGAGCAGAGTGGGCTGCCATCCACCCGCACCGCTCATTGTGGCCCACGACCGATTACCAAGTCGCTTAAGTGGCCCTTGCTCTTCAAAAGGTTAGGCACCCCTGGTTTAAGTGTTCCATAGGGAGGTGGGACTGACTGGGAGTACAGAGAGATCGCTGTTCCTGATCACTAGGAACAGACCATCTCTCTCTCTACTCCCCTGTCAGAATGGGGATCTGTTTGTTTACATTGACAGATCACCGTTCTGCTTCTCTATTGAGCGATCGTGGGTGGCCGACAGACATCGCAGCCACCGTTCATGCGCCTTGGTTCCGGCGGTGTGTCTGCTATAGCCATTAAGGGGACTGACGTACAGCCGAGCCAACCTGATTGGCAAGTGGTTATAGTGATACTAAAGTCTCTTTTTTTGCCTAAAAATAACAAACATATCATGCTTACCTGTCCTGTGTAGTGGTTTTGCACAGAGCAGCCTAGATCCTCCTCTTAGGTCCCTTGGAGTTACTCCTGGTCCCTCTCCCCCAATGAATGCCCCCACAGCAAGCATCTTGCTATGGAGGCACCCAAGCCAAGCTGCAGCTCCTTGTGTTCAATCAGACACTGAGCCCCGGCTAGACCCCACACACTCTCTCTCTCTCTCTCTCTCTCTCTCTCTCTCCTTATTGGCTCACTGCCTTTGATTGACAGCAGCGGGAGCCAACAGTGCTCCGCTGCTCTCAGCCATGAGGAGGAGAGTCCCGGGCAGCCGAGTTTCTCCTGCAGCATTGCTAGATAGTAATGGGGCTCAGGTAAGTATTTAGGGGGCTGCTGCATAGAGAAGGCTTTTTATGTTCAAGTGATTGTAAAGTCTTGATTTTTTTCTTCAACAACATGTTATACTTACCTCCTCTGTGTAATGTTTTTTCACAGAGCAGCCTGGATCCTCCTCTTCTCGAGTCCCTCTTCTGTGCTCCTGGCCCCTACCTCCTAGGGAGCAAGCAGCTTGCTATGGGGGCAGCCGAGCAAAATCACAGCTCCCTGTCTATTCAGACACGAAACTGTGTCCGGCCCCGCCCCCTCTATCTCCTGATTGGCTGGCTAACTTTGACAGCAGCAGGAGTCAATGGTGCCACTGCTGTGTCTCAGCCAATCAGGAGGGCCAAGACATGTGTGGACATTGCTGGAGAGAGATGGGGCTCAGATAAGTATTAGTGGGGCTGCTGCACACAGAAGGCTTTATCTTAATGAATAGAATGTATTAAGATAAAAAAAAAAAAAAAAAAAAAAAAAACACCTGACTTTACAACTCCTTTATTGCATAGAATGAATCAAAAGGAGTTGTAAAGGCAGAAGGTTTTTTTTTATTCTGATGCATTATATGCATCAAGATAAAAACCCTTCTGTGTGTAGCAGCCTCCCAGCACCCTCAAATTACTTATCTGAGCCCCATCTCTCTCCAGCGCTGTCCACAAGTTTCTTAGCTGTCCCAGACACTCCTCCCGATTGGCTGAGACACAGCAGCAGCACCATTGGCTCCCGCGGCTGTCAATCAATCAGGGGAGAGGATTCGGGGCTCCGCGTCCAAATGGATACACGGGAGCTCTGGCTCAGCTCGGGTGCCCCCTGTAGCAAGCTGCTGGCTGAGGGGCACTCGATAGCAGCAAAGAGGGACCCGAGAAGAGGAGGATCTAGACTGCTCTGTGCAAAACCACTATACAGAGCAGGCAAGTAAAACGTGTGTGTGTGTGTGTGTGTGTGTGTGTGTGTGTGTGTGTGTGTGTGTGTGTGTGTGTGTGTGTGTGTGTGTATGTGTATATATATATATATATATATACATACACCCCTTTACAATAATAACAAAAATCCTTCTGCCTTTACAATCACTTTAAATACTGCTTTAGCCTGGTTCACATTGATACTACTTTGCTTGAAGTAGTGCGATTGCAAAGTAGCAAGGTCAGCACAATTTAAGGTGCTACTTGATAGACATCTGTGTGGCTTTGTGCACAGATGTCTATTGAAGTCACACCTGAAATCTGCAAAAGTAGTGCAGGAACTGCTTTTGCATATCGGTGCGGCGCTGCAAAAATCGTTGTTGTGCCAATAGGCTGCGACTTGCTGTTAAATCACTCCAATGTGAACCTAGGCTTAACGCGTTGCATCGATTACACACAAACCAAACTACTTGCATTTCACAAGGTATACTTCCTCCTCTACCTAGGCCGATTCGGATCTATATCCCATAGCTTTGTTTGCTCTATTTACTGTGCAAACACTGACATGCAAGCTGGACCAATTCCATTTACAAGCCGTGCCTGCAGCCTCAAATCCCTGAATAGCCTGCAATGATACAAGGGAGGATATTTACTAAAACCAGTGCCCACAGAATCTGGTGCAGCTGTGCATGGTAACCAATCAGCTTCTGACTTCAGCTTGTATATTTAAGCTTTGACAATGAAACCCTAGAAGCCGATTGGTTGCTATGCACAGCTGCACCGGTTTTAGTAAATCTTCCTCTGTGGCTGCCCTGTACAGTAGAGACAACAATGAGAAAGAAAAGCTAAGCGCACCGGTGGCAGAGTGTCAAGTGAAGAAGAAGGTAGACTGACACTCATGCAGTCACATGACCACACCACAACAACAACAAGCGGAGGTGATGGTGTGAGGAGAGCCGGCCGGGAGACATTGAGGTGTATGAGAAGACGAGGTTATGTCCGGGCTCCTCCATTATATGTGCACCTCATATAATAAACACAGAGGACACGTACCTGGGGAGACACCTAGACACTTACACTCTATACACCCACATATCATTGGACGTACACAGAGTGTAGAAGAAGCCAATAGACGCCGACCTCTCAGCTTACCGTGCAGGGTTATACCAGAGGAGCTCCCCCCGAAGTCAGCTGTCTCCTCACCCCTCCCCGTTCTCGGTTGCTGTCAGTCCCCGGCTCTTCCTTCCTCTTCACAACCACAACAACATGGCGGAGCACGTCGGGAAGGCCTGGCAGGAGGGGAACGTCACACAAACAAGCACTCTCACGCAGCGCGTGCACCCCCTTCCCTTTGCCAAGTGCGCTGTGAACGCGCGGCCACGCCCCCTTTGTTCACCTGCCCGGGCGACAGCCACAGAGAGAAGGAGTTGTAGTGGGTGTGTCGCGGGTGGGCAGGGCTTAGCGTGTTGCGGCTTCTACTGTTCTCGCTGACATATCTCCTGTGTTGGGAGGGGGTTGACAGCGAAGCAGGGGGCGTGTACTAGTGGCACCCAAACAAACTGCTTAAAGAGACAGTTACCTTTACAGGGCTGCTGTGACCCTTTGGCACGACTGTGCGACCAATTGTCTGTATTAATGATTTTTCAGGCCAGTGAAAGAAAAATAAACCAGAATAAATTCTAGAAAGTTAAAGTGGCACTTTTTATGCAGAAAATTAAGTCCTGCTAGATCGTTTCAGTCTGGCCCCTTTTGCAGTGGCATCACTAGGGTTGGTGTCACCCGGTGCGGTGAAACATGGTCTCACACCCCCCCCCCCCCAGCAGGACAGGCAGTAGGGCATTACGCGTCTCTCACGTCATCGTCACCCTCAGCGTGCCGCAGTGCTAATTGATAGTGTCACCCAGGGCATTCTTCTCAGGGAAAAGGTGCAGGAACTCAACCTCGCACCACACCTTCCCCCAAAGTAGGGGGGTGGTGGGTTGAGCATGCCACAGCAACTGGGTGTGGGAGGGTCCTAAAGGGTCATTAAATACCATGAGGGTGCTACATACAGAGTGCAGAGTTCAGATGGGTGCAGGGTACAGAGTGCAGGTAGGTGCAGGTGGGTACAGAGTGCCGGGTGCAGGGTGCAGGTGGGTACAGAGGGCAGGGTTCAGGTGAGTACAGGGTCCAGAGTGCAGTTGGGTACAAAGTGCAGGGTGCAGGTAGGTGGTGGGTGCAGGGTGCAAGTGGGTGCAGGTGGGTACAGAGTGCAGGGTACAGAGTGCAGGTGGGTGCAGAGTGCAGAATACAGAGTGCAGGTGGGTGCAGAGTGCAGGGTGCAGGTAGGTGGTGGGTGAAGGGTGCAAGTGGGTGCAGGTGTGTACAGAGTGCAGGTGGGTTCAGGGTGCAGGTGGGTGGTGGGTGCAGGGTACAGAGTGCAGGTGGGTGCAGGATTAGGAATGCAGGTGGGCACAGAGTGCAGGTGGGTACAGGGTGCAGGTGGGTGCAGAGTGGGTACAGAGTGCAGAGTGCAGGTGGGTACAGAGTGCAGGTGGGTGCAGAGTGCAGGTGGGTACAGAGTGCCGGGTGCAGGTGGGTACAGAGTGCAGGTTGGTGCAGGGTGCAGGGGGGTACAGAGGGCAGGATTCAGGTGAGTTCAGGGTACAGAGTGCAGGTGGGTACAGAGTGCAGGGTGCAGGTAGGTGATGGGTGCAGGTGGGTACAGAGTGCAGGGTGCAGGTGGGTTCAGGGTGCAGGTGGGTACAGAGTGTAGGGTGCAGGTGGGTGGTGGGTGCAGGGTACAGAGTGCAGGTGGGTGCAGGGTGAAGAATGTAGGTGGGCACAGAGTGCAGGTGGGTGCAGGGTGCAGGTGGGCACAGAGTTCAGGTTGCAAAGTGCAGGGGGTGCAGAGTGCAAGTTAGTACAGAGTGCAGGGTGCAGAGTTGGTACAGAGTGCAGGTGGGTGCAGGGTACAGAGTGCAGGTGGGTACAGAGTGCAGGTAGGTGCAGGGTGCAGGTGGGTACAGAGTGCCGGGTGCAGGTAGGTGCAGAGTGCAGGTGGGTACAGAGTGCAGGGGGTACAGAAGGCAGGGTTCAGGTGAGTGCAGGGTGCAGAGTGCAGGTGGGTACAGAGTGCAGGTAGGTGAGGGGTGCAGGTGGGTACAGAGTGCAGGGTGCAGGTGGGTTCAGGGTGCAGGTGGGTACAGAGTGCAGGGTACTAATCCATCGGATTAGATTCCATCAGATATCCGATCGTGTGTACAGGGCTTAAGACTTTTATCTATGCTGATGTCTCTATCTGGCACATAGCTCAGTTAAACAATTTGTTAGAATCACTTGTCCAATACCACTTCTGCAGGAGTTTCCCCACCACTCCCTGAAGTATTATTACTGGTTCCCCATTCCTCCTTCTTGGAAACTTCCGATGCGTAGTAGCTAATTGTTGCTCTTGGTATCGGTTTGTCTCAGTAACTATTTTTTCAAAAACCGCATCGGTCAGAAATAGTTGTAAGTATGCCAATTGGTTGTCGTCTTCAATGTCTACTTTCATACCAAATGCTCCAGTAAATGGGAATCTTGGAGGCACTGCGTGATCCGTATCACAGTCAATAGAGCACCAAGTTCGCACATCACTGAGCTCAGTCGCAGAATCATCGCTGTCGTCACTTTCAGTGTCTGATGGCAAAATTCCCTACGAGTCACTATCGCTCAATTCTGCGAGATTCTAATTCACTATCGCTGTTTTCTAGCTGGTCTGAAAAAGGCTTTTGATTTAGAGCAGGTAGAGCAGGGGTCTCAAACTGGCGTCCCTTCAGCTGTTGCAAAACTACAAATCCCATCATGCCTCTACCTGTTGGAGTCATGCTTGTAACTGTCTGCCTTGCAATGCCTCATGGGACTTGTAGTTTCGCAACAGCTGGAGGGCCACCAGTTTGAGACCCCTGATGTAGAGGGACGCTTTTTGGATGCCATGGACATTCTCAAGTTTCCAGGCAGAAGGAATGGTAAAAGTGCAGGCAAGTCAAACGAACAGATTACGATATATTGTGTGTGGTATGTTTTGAACTTTTTTTAATTTGCCGCAGGTTCCGCCCCATGCGTCACAATGCTCGCAGGGAACGAAACCCGGAACACTGTTGCTTTGGGCGGAGGATCCGGTGGCGGGAGGACAATGTGGGATCCTAGGGACAAGGTAAGTAACTGTACAAGGATATTGCGGTGCAATACCGAGTGTGGCTCGGGAGTTACCGCTTTTGGTACTGAAAATTAACCCAGAGTCACATTCGGGATTACCGCCACGGAGGTAAAACAGAGGCCAGGATGGCAGCTTCCTTGCATGAAGGATTGGAGGGGTTAATTCCACTTCAAGGCATGGTTCACACTAGTGCATGTGTTGAAGAAATTTAAGATGTGATTATGCAGTGCAACTTGTGAGCAATTTTGATGGGATTTCATCCCTAGTAGTCAAGTTGCTGCTGCTTTGCTTGGAAGGAGAATTGAGGAGTAAAAAAGTTGCATCAGAATCGTACGCAATGTATTACTTTGAACCCTATGGGGCCAAAATCACACTGGAATCGCACCAAAGCAGCACAGAAATGTTTCCCAAAATCGCTTTGTGCTAAGTCCCGAACACCATTGAAATCAATTTCCATTGTAATGCGATCCTATGTGTCTGAAGGTATTGTCCATATTCCCATCGCACACGTTCCTGGACATGGACTCTGCAGTAGCGGGTGCTGTAGCAACTACCAGCTGGAAACTGGGCTTGTCATGAAACAGCGCACATATTCGCCAGCACACTGTAGATCATCAGATATCATCTAAAACTTTTATTGCAGAAAGATCACATTACAAAGAACCAAGTGCGACGTTTCGGAGCCCTGCAGGGCCCCATTGTTAGGCTTGTGATGTGATGATCACGTGCCTGCCGAAGGGGTCCCACGTGACTCTAAAACGTTGCACTTGGCCCTTTGTGATGTGATCTTTCTGCAATAAAAGTTTTGGACAATATCTAATGATCTACAGTGTGCTGGCGAATACTTGTGTGACTCAAGTCTCACCTCAAATCACACTAGCGTGAGCAAGGCCTTATTCCACTTTAGGGCCAGTTCACACCAGACGCATTTTTCCTGCACTAAAAATGCATGCACAGTCCATGGAAAACACTGTGCATACATTTTGTGCATAAAAAATGCGCACGGAACTGCGTCTGGTGTGAACTGGCCCTTAAGGCCGGGTTCATATCGTCCCTGCAGGGGACACACACAGCAGGGGTCCGGTGCGTGCTGGTTCACCGGTTCTGGTCCGATTTCAGCCCGAATAGAACCTGAAACGCACCAAAAAAGGCACGCCTTTTTCCGACACACAGCACTGGACCCCTTGCGGAGATATGTGAACCGGCTCCATAGAGAGCCAGTCACATTCTCCTGCTATGCGAATTAAATGCGGGGAAACGTGCATTCAATTCCCATAGGTGTGAACCCGGCCTAAAATGGTGGTAAAGTGTGCTTTGTGATTTTTACCTACAGGTAAGCCTACAATAAAGCTTACCTGTATGTAAAATTAATATCTCCTAAACGTGCATCGTTTAGGAGATATATACTCTGGATGCAGCCAGTTACGTCACCGGCGCATACAGCCAGGTCCGGAACCGAGGGGTTCGGCGCGCCTGAGTGGGAGTGACGTCATTGCGGCCAATCTCATAGCCAGAGCACGCAAGCCCAGAATAAAGGCTGGGGGAAGATGTCAGTGTGCCGCTGGAAGGCTTTGTTCAAATGTAAGTATTATACGTCGGGCGCATACACGGCGATCTGTGCCCATTCGCTAGCGGGGTAGCCATTCATCGGGTCCGGCTGACTTGATGTCTGCTGGCCACCCATGATCTCTCCACAGAGAGGCAGAACGGGGATCTGCCAGTGTAAACAAAGCAAGAGGTGATCAAATACCACCAAAATAAAGCTCTATTTGTGGGGGGGAAAAAAGGAAATCAATTTTGTTTGGGTACAGCGTCTCACGACCGCGCAATTGTCAGTGCAGTATCACAAAAAAATGGCCTGGTCAGGAAGTGGGTAAATCCTTCCGGGGCTGAAGTAGTTAAACAGCCGCAAACAGAATAGTAAATAGACTCAGCTGTCTTGTTTAAATGACCTTCCACAGTAATAATATCTTTATCTATATAGAGCTTCTGTCCTATGGCAGCCATTGTTCCAGGGACCAGTAGGCTACAGTTAAATGGCGCGTGTGAGGACGGAATGAGAAGCCCTATGTATCCTAGTGAGGAGTAGGGTAATATCCGGGAGTGGTGACAGTGCAGAGCCCGGTGCCTGTCACGTGACGCCGGTTCCTCTCCGTTCTCTGTGTCCAGCATGCCGAGCCTGCCATTGGACCAGCTCCAAGTCAGCCATAGGGATCCGGGAACCGGAAGGCAGCGCTCTATCAGCGCCTTGGTGAGAGCTCCTCTATGTGACACATCGCTGTGTGCTGTCTGCTTATTATTAGGTGATGAGGAAGCCATACCTGGTGACTCTGCTCCATCTATGACAATAGATTGCATCTAATTCGGCTTGGAATGTGAAACTATGACCAATACAGGCATGGAATGTAAGCAGAGAAATGTGGGGACACCGGGAAAGCACCTGATGATGTCCTGGAAGAACCAGTGCTGTAATGGTGTCTACCTGTCATCATGCTGCTATTTATATAGAGATGAGTACATTGTCGCCATGTGACATCTCATTGCTCTACTTCACATTCCCAGCAAGTGGCCAGGTGACAGGTACTCTTTATGAGGAAGTTGGGGGTCTACTCTGGCCATGCATTGATTGTTGTGTCTTTTTATTTTTTATTTTTTTTCCAAGTAGCGATAAAGGCAAAACAGTTTTGGATAGAGTAAGGGAGGGTTATAATCATTGTTTTCCATCTGTGTCCCTTTGGGGAGATTTCCCTTTACTTCCTGTCTCATCGCCAAAAACAGGAAGTGAGTAAATTCCTGGTTGTCACCAGAGCTTGTGTCCCCATTGAAGGATTTCCCTTTTATTTCTGTTCTGATGACAACCCAAAAATTCGTGATTTTCTTACGCTCTCAGTGAAAATCAGGACCAATAGAGAGGGAGGGGGTGGATTTCTCTAATACGGGCACAGGCAGCATTAAATTTTTAACATGGTTCTAATGTCTCCACATTCTATCCAAAACTATTAAAAAAAACAAAAAAACATTTCCCCTTAGTTATACTCTCAGCCTACAATGTGGAGGAATGAATCTCCCACTGCAGCTATTGTATTTAGGAGCTGTCAACAGTTGCATCTGATTGGTCGGTCAACCGTTTTTTAACCACTTGCTTAATGGGCACATAAACCCCTATCGTGCCCAGGGTGAAATTTCAGCTTCCGGCACTGCGTCGCTTTAACTGACATTTGCGCGGTCGTGCGACGTGGCTCCCAAACAAAATTGACGTCCTTTTTTCCCCACAAATAGAGCTTTATTTTGGTGGTATTTGATCACCTCTGCGGTTTTTATTTTTTGCGCTATAAACAAAAAAAGAGCGACAATTTAAAAAAATATATATATATTTTTTACTTGTTGCTATAATAAATATCCCATTTTTTTTTTCTCAGTTAAGGCCGATACGTATTTTTCGACGTATTTTTGAAAAAAAAAAAAAAAAAAAATCGCAATAAGCGACTGGTTTGCGCAAAAGTTTTAGCGCCTACAAAATGGGGGATAGAATTATGATTTTTTTTTTTACTTGTAATGGCGGCGATTTGCGTTTTTTTTTTTTTGTCAAGGCTGCGATATTGCGGCGGACGTATCGGACACTTTTGACACAATTTTGGGACCATTCACATTTATACAGCGATCAGTGCTATAAAAATGCACTAATTACTGTATAAATGTGACTGGCAGTGAAGGGGTTAACACTAGGGGGTGAGGAAGGGGTTAAATGTATTCCCTCATTGTGTTCTTACTGTGTGGGGGGAGGGGACTGACTGGGGGAGGTGACCGATGCTGTGTCCCTATGTAAAGGGACACAGATCGGTCTCCTCTCTCCCTGACAGCACGTGGAGCTCTGTGTTTACACACAGAGCTCCACGTCCTGCTGTGTAACCAACGATCGCGTGTACCCAGCGGACATCCCGGCCGCCAGGCACTCGCATCGGCTCCCGAACGATGCGCCGGGCACGTTGTTTCCCCGCTGCGCGCACAGGGAACAACGACGACAGGACGTCCACTCGGCACTTGAGAGCCGCGCTGTGGACGTCTTTCGACCATAGCGCGGATCTCAAGTGGTTAACTAAGGGGTGGTGGCAACAGGGCCTCCCACTGATCAAAATTTGGCCAGTTCATCAGGAATTGGACAAAATTCGCCTGGTGATTGGCAAGCTTAAGGCTGCATTCACACCTTAGCGCGTTTTGTACCGCGATTTGCCGTGACAAATTGCGGCGTTTTGTACCGCGATTTGCCGCGACAAAACGCGTCGTTTTTCAACCTTGTTTTCGCTGGAGGGGTGATTTACACATTGTCGGCTATGCCGAACGCCGAAGCCGCCTGAAAAAAAGGGTCAGGGACTTGTTTTGAGCTTCAGGCGTACGGCGTTTCGGCGTTCGGCGTGGAGATGTGAACCATCTCCATAGAGAACAATGTTAAATCACCCCTCCAGCGTATTTTAGGCTGCAATAGCGCCGGGCTTCAGGCGTTAAAACGCCTAGGTGTGAATGGAGCCTTAGACCCCTAGCTTCCCCTGCCCTCTGCGCCAGGGGATCAATCACAGGCTGTGGATGATCCGCTATTTTCCCTGGAAATTCTCAGAGCTTAGCACTTCGGCGGTCACACTCATTGGTCCTCCTTGTCCCCCTGCTCACCTTCCTGATGCCAATGTTGTGTATTTTTTTGGGGGTAGGGAGCTGAGGTTGGCACACTGATACTTGTTTTGATGCTTTCAATGTCTGGGTATATGACCATGCCCAAGAAAAATAAAACTGAACTTTACCCTTAACATCTTGATGAAAAATAATGTTCTTTAGCAAGGAACATATGTTCCAAATTAATATCTATGCTACCAAAATTTGCGTTTGCTGTAAATTGCCCCCAGCATTGCTCCTGTTCCTTCTTCCTGAAGGCTGCCATTTTGCTGAAGCCCAGAGGCCCTGAACAGCAGTAAATAATAAAATGGATCTAAACCCATTGATTTAATGATTACAAAAAAAAAACAGTTGCCTAGCCCGGATTGCCAACTGTCTCATTTGCTTATCTCCTCAACCAAACTCAAACCGTCAAATGGCTGAGCTCATAACAGATTATATGTGCAGTTGCAGATCAAACTGAAGCAGCTTCCTTGGCTGTAAAGCATAGGAGGGTTTTATACTGCTTCAAGGCTGTCAACAGATCGGCCTCTAGAAACTCGTCAGTGCCTAAAAATAAAAATAAATATAAAGCAATTGCGCATGTGCAGAGCAGGGCGAGACAGTATATTACTGTTTTTTAACTGACTGCCAGCTGTGCACTGTAGCTTTACCACTACATTGTGGGATGGCTGTGCAGAATCGACAGATCGGGTGTGCTGTGATTCGTCGCAGCACATGCTGATCATCAGGTCCCGATGTTCTGTCAAGAAGTGCCCCCCCCATCGAATAGTGCCCGGGACGAACTGCGATCGTGAGTTCCTAGGAGCTGGGAACCACGATCTGTCATCTCTTTTATAGTCAGTCCCATCCCCCATAGTTAGAACACACACATAGGGAACACATTTAACCCCTTGTTCGCCCCCTAGTGTTAACCCCTTCCCTGCCAGTGATATTTACACAGTAATCAGTGCATTTTTATAGCACTAATCGCTGTATAAATGCCAATGGTCCCAAAAATGGGTCAAAAGTGTCTGATATGTCCGTCATAATGTCGCAGTCACAATAAAAATCGCCGATCACCGTCATTACTAGTATAATAAAAATGCCATAAATCTATCCCCTATTTTGTAGACGCTATAACTTTTGCGCAAACCAATCAATATATAAGTGTTGGGATTTTTATTACCAAAAATATGTAGAATAATACATATCGGCCTAAACTGAGGAAAAAATATGCTTTTTTTTTTTTTTGGCTATTTATTACAGCAAAAAGTACAAAATATTGTCGCTCTTCTTCTTTTTTTTTTTATTTTTTTTTGTTTATAGCGCAAAAAATAAAAACCGCAGAGATGATCAAATACCACCAAAGGAAAACTATATTTGAGGGGACAAAAAAGGATGTAAATTTTGTTTGGGTACAGCGTCGCAATTGACAGTTAAACAGTTAAAGCGACGCATCGCCATTTCGCTAAAAAATGGCCTGGTCATTGAGCAGCCAATTCTTCCGGGCTGAAGTGGTTAAATAGTTAAAGTATAACTAAAGCCAAAAAATTTTTTTTTTATTTTTTTTTGAGGGATTGGGAGGGTGATGAGCAGGGAGTAGTGAAAGCTGCTGTCAGGTGTTTGTGGTGGTTTCTTTTAGAGGTCGACCGATATGGGTTTTTCTCTGGCCGATGCCGATATTTGGAAATCGGGGCGGCCGATGGCCGATATGTGTTGCTGATTTTTGCGGCCGATATTTTAGGCCGATTTTTATTTTTTCCCCTCATCTCAAAAAACCTAGGGTGGAGAGGAGATAATTGTTTAGGGTAGAGTGCAGCCTGTCAGTGCCACATCAGTGCCAACCAGTGCATCACCTTATCAGTGCCAACCAGTGCATCACCTCATCAGTGCATCACCTCATTAGTGCCTCACATCAGTGCCCACCAGTACAGCCCAATGTCATTCACTGCCACCAGCGGAGCGCTCCAGGCTCCGTTCCATCTCCCAGCACAAGAAAGCTCCAATGTCCCTGGCCCTGACGTGCTGCCCCGCCTCTGCCTACAATCCCCAGAATGCAGAGCGGGCCTGGGGTTTGTAGGCAGAGGCAGGGTGCGCAGCACATCAGGGGACGTTTTTTTTTTCAGAGCGGAGGATGTCGGCAGCGGCGGCCGCCGATTGACTGTTGCAGGCCCGCTGGTTGGCTGCCGCGCTGGGTGTACCAAGATGGCTGCGGCTCCGGAGCTAGGCCGAAGCCACGGCCTTTCCTAATGCTGTGACCGCGGCGGCAACCCGCGGATTGCCGCCGCGGTCACAGCATCAGGAAAGGCCGCGGCTTCGGCCTAGCTCCGGAGCCGTGGCACCGCTAGCGGCCATGTTAAATATCGGCCTAATTTGGAAAAAAATCGGCTGATGCCGATTTCTCAAACGGCCAAATATCGGCCGACCTCTAGTTTCTTTCTTTTTTTTTAAATTTCTGTCCCATTGGGGAGATTTCCCCTAAAGGTGGTTGTAAACTCCCATACATGAATTGTACCTATAATAAGGCATGTACGTACGTACGTACGTACGTACGTACGTACGTATGTACGTACGTGTGTGTGTATATATATATATATATATATATATATATATATATATATATATATATATATATATATATATATATATATAGTAAATATCTCCTAAATGTGCACCATTTAGGAGATATTTACTGTATATGCAGCTGATGATGTCATTGGCACGTGCGCTCTGAAGAAAAGGCCACCCGTGCCGTTCCTTCAGAGCTCTGTGCCGTATCTGTGGGAGTGGTGTCACGTGGCTCCAGACACGCACACAGTCCGAGTCCGCGGACCTGCAAGGAAGACGGGTGAAGTTGGATGCAGCCTCCAGCCGTGACAGGCAATGTTAGAGTGCTTAGTTTGCAGGTGCGTTTCACATAATGTGCTAGTATGCAATGCATACTAGCGCATTATGGCTTTATTTTGCAGTTCAGAAAAAAATGAACCCTGCGGTTTACTTCCTCTTTAAATTCCTTGTTTGTAGAGACAAGAAGTGAGTAGAAATGTATCTAATGTGAAGATAATAACCTTTTAGGCATTTGTCCCTGGAACAAGTTACCCCATTGGGAGGTTCCTATATCCTATTCTGGTTTGGTGGCGACTCAAAATTCTGATTTGTCTTTCACTTTGATTCCTGTGACGACGGCCACAGACAGAGAATGGATCTCCCTAATGGGACGCAGACAGCAATAAAAACCCGTTTTTGGCTTTAAATACACTTTAATTGTGGTCCTTGCTAAGTTCTTCACACAGAAATCTTTCTGTCCAGTTTCACATGGAAATGAGCTATCTACAGTAATCTATCCGTTTCTATCGTTTCCTTATTTCAAGGGAGTTTCCTTATTTTCAAGGGAGTTTGTGGTCAAAATTGCCAAAATATCACAAACTGATTTATTTACTTTTTTTTTTTTTTTTTTTTTTTATGTATACGTTTTAGTTATTTGTTTGCATCAAAGCAAGAAGGAATGACAAGTGTGCCTGGAAGATCAACAGTTGTGCTGCTTTTAGTTGCATTTCTTGCTGTCTAAAAAAGGAGCTCCATTGTAATCTATCATCTAATTAAACTGCCTCCTTGTCAGTGCTATACAGATGAGTAATCCATCATCTTATTAAATGTCCTAATTTCAACAGAGGTGTCTTCAGCCTTGTCAGTGCTATAGAAATGAGTTACTGTACTATTAGTCCCATTGTTCCCTACAAAAAGATCATATAACCTACGTACATTACAAATGCAGCTAATTTAGCATAGGGATGAGTTCAAGCCTTGCTCTGTCCTGAGTTAAGACATTTCTCCTCATTCAGACGGAACAGGAAGTCAGGGAACATTTATTTTCCCTGTTCGTCTTTCAGGACAGGTACTGTAGAGAGACACAGGCTCCTCCCCTCACAGGAAACACCGCCTTCCAATTAAGAATTTAAGCCTCATCCTCCCTCAGCTCCTCAGTTTATGGTGTTTCCTCCGGAGGGGAGACACCGCTGGGGGCCAAGGGCCAGACAGCTGGGGAAGCTGAGGCCAGTTTTCCTGAGAGGGGGGACCTGTTCTCCCTGGGCTCAGGGCTATTTTTTAAACGCATGGCGTCCTGGTTGACTGGGGAAGTCACTTACCCAGGACATCGCCGTGTAGCGTCCCGCGGACATTCCTGGGGTGGATTCAGCCGCGGAGGCCTATTCACTCAACGCACAGGGGTGGCGCTGCAGGCGGGGTGCACGCTCCCTGTGAGATTTCACAGTCGGCCAGGAGCTGGGCCGGACCGGATGACGAGTGACGTCAGTTCCGGGGGGGGGCGGGCACTTCCGCCGGATACGCGTCACTGGTCCCGGACGCTGCAGTGTGAAAAGGCCTGACGCTGGGCTGGTGCGGCCTCTCTCTTCTCAGCCGTAGGGTCGGCGTTTTGGCAGGCAGTCGCGACCACATTCCTCAGCGAGATGTCGGAAGCAGAGGCTTCCCGTGCACCTCCGGATGACGACAGCACCAGCCACTCTAAGGTAAGGAGAACCCTGGGGTGGTGTTCCCTTATCATGTTGTACAGCTTCACTGGTGATTTTTTTTTTGTTTTCTTCTCCTGGTGGTCGGGGAGTTTGTTAGTGTAGTGTGTCTGGAACCCTGGTGGTGGTTGGTCCTAGAACACTCCTGGTGGTTACCTGTATTATGCGCTGGTCTCTCTTTTAATCTAGCCTCCACTTTCTTCTGTGTTTTTCAGAAATCCACAGAAAAATCAGCCCACAGCAGGAAGAAATGCCCTTCCTGCAGATCTTCACTTAGTGAGAGTTGGAACAAAGCACTTTGCAGGAGATGTATTGAGGGGCTGGTTAAAGAAAGGGAGGCAGAGCAGGCATCTGAATTAGCAGCTTCTATGAAAGAGCTTTCTGGCACCTTTCAATCGTTTAAAGATATTTTTGCTAATTTTCAATTGCCCCAAAGCAGCCCTTCTGTAGCGCAACAGGTAATTCCACCGAGTCCTGAGGTTCTTCCCTCTGGGAGTAGAGAGAAACCTGCGGATATCAGAGAGGATGCTGAGGAGGAGCAAGACAGTGCCGCTTCTAGCTCCCAAGAGGAGTCAGATAGTGAGAAGACAGAGGCAGGGTCCTCAAAGGTCTCTCGCTACAAGCTTTCCCTTGAAGAGGTGGAAGAGTTATTGGAAACTATCCACGCTACTTTAGGGATAGTTGAGGAGAAAAAGACACTGTCACTCCATGACCAGATGTACAGTGGTTTGGGAGAACAAAAGAAAAGGGTTTTTCCAGTCCATGAAGTACTGGTCAATGCCATCAAAAAAGAATGGCAGGACCCAGAGAGGAAACCTTTCTTCTCAAACTCTTTGAAGAGGAGGTTTCCTTTTTCTGAAGAGGAGGCTTCAGTGTGGAACAAATCCCCCAAACTAGATGCCGCCTTTTCGCAGGTATCCCGACATACGGACTTGGCGTTTGAGGACATGGGGGTCCTTTCAGACCCCATGGACAGGCGGATGGATTCGCTATTAAAAAAGTCCTGGGATGCTTCCCAGGGGAACCTTAAGCCAGCTATGGCAGCAACAGTGGTGGCCCGTAATTTAGAGCATTGGCTCTTACAAATTAAGGCACATATTGAGGCCGGAACGCCAAAAGAGACTATACTTTCCTCTTTTCCAACTTTACTGAGTGGTGTACGGTATGTAGCGGACGCCTCAGCAGAGTCAATCCGCATGTCTGCCAGATCTGCAGCTCTATCTAATTCTGCAAGAAGAGCTCTCTGGCTCAAGACATGGCAGGGGGATAGCGCCTCAAAGGTTAAATTGTGCGGGATCCCCCTTACAGGAGACTTATTATTTGGGCCAGGCTTGGAGGCTGTCTTAGATCGTACAGCCGACAAGAAGAAGGCTTTCCCCTTAAAGAAAAAATTTGGGGGACAGACAAAGAAAAAATTCTGGACCCAAAAGAAGGTGGAAGTCCCCAAACCTGAGGGAAAGAAAAAGTTTTGGGGACCAAAAGGGAAAGGCCGTGCCGGGGCACTTTTTCGTGCTCCTGAACAGCCCCAAAAACCTCAATGACGGAGTCAAGGTGGGAGGAAGGTTGGGGGCCTTTCTCCCACAATGGGAGACGATCACCAGCAACCAATTTGTGCTGGGGATCATAAGGAGAGGGTACAGACTAGAGTTCTCAAGTCCCCCCCCATCCAGACTCTTAGTCACCAATTTGCCCCAATGCAAAGAGAAATCTGTGGCTCTGATCTCCTCTCTTCAGGAGTTGGAGGATCAGGAGGTGGTAGTTCGGGTTCCATCGGAGGAGATAGGAAAGGGCTTCTACTCCCACATATTTGTGGTCCGCAAGCCTTCAGGGAAATTCAGGCTTATACTGAATTTAAAACCTCTAAACACCTCGGTCACGTACAAACGGTTTCGGATGGATTCCATCTATTCCGTGAGGACACTCCTCCTTCCGAACTGCTTCATGGCATCCATAGATTTAAAGGATGCCTACCTACACATCCCAATAGCGGATTGCCATCAGAGATTTCTCAGACTGGCCGTGAGGTCCAGAGAGGGGATGTTTCACCTGCAATTCAAAGCACTCCCCTTCGGGCTCTCCTCTTCCCCCCGCATATTCACCAAAGTGATGGTGGAGGTACTAGCCTTTCTACGTCTCAAGGGCATCCTGGTGATAGCTTACCTGGACGATCTGCTATTCTTTGCAGACTCTCCGACACGGTTGTCCCAGGACCTCCAGGTTGCAAAGGGGATTCTGGAGAACCTAGGTTGGTTACTCAATCTGGAAAAATCCAGCCTGACACCCTCCCAAAGAGTCACTTTTCTGGGATATGTACTGGACTCAACCAGACAGATGACTTTTCTCCCAATAGAAAAAATTCAGAAGGTGGACAACGTAATATCACTTCTTCAGAGCAGTTGCCAGCTTCCGATAAGGAAAGTCATGTCAGCTCTGGGGTTATTAACATCTTGTCTTCCTGCAGTGCAGTGGGCGGGTCTGCATTTCCGACCTCTACAACTGTTCATACTGAACATTTGGGACCACAAACCGGAATCCTTGGATTCCCTGATATCCATACCGGTTCACATCAAGAGGTCCCTTTGGTGGTGGAGGAAGGGGGCGAACCTTTTACAGGGCCTGGATTGGATCTCCCCGATTTCCAGAACAGTGACAACAGATGCCAGTGGCTCCGGTTGGGGAGCACACCTGGACTCCCTTCTGACACAGGGTCGCTGGGCAAAAGAGGACTCGCAAAAATCTTCGAATTGGAGAGAACTAAAAGCGATAGAGTTAGCCCTCAAAGCCTTTCAGAAGGAGCTGCAGGGACAGCATGTTCGAATCAGGACAGACAACTCCTCGGCAGTAGCTTATGTCAACAAGCAGGGGGGCACCAGGAGCAAGTCCTTATGGGATCTGACAAAATCTATTCTCATATGGGCGGAGGCCAATGTCTTGTCCCTCTCAGCCATACATCTGAAGGGAGAATTAAATCAGGTCGCAGACTTCCTCAGCAGGAAGAAACTGAGGGAGGGCGATTGGGTTCTGAATCAGGAAGTTTTCAGAGCGATCACTCAAAGATGGGGTCTTCCGGAGGTGGATTTATTCGCCTCAAGAGAAAATGCCAAAACTCAGCTCTTTTTTTCCCTAAACAGATGGGATGGAGCTCTGGCGGTGGACGCTCTGGCCCAAACCTGGAAGTTCTCCAGGTGTTATGCTTTCCCCCCTCCGGTTCTAATACCAGCAGTCCTGAGGAAACTGCAGGGGGAGAACACAACACTCATTCTCATCGCACCTCATTGGCCCAGGAGACCATGGTTCTCTATCCTAAAAAATCTATCGATAGAATCTCCTTGGATTCTACCAATTCGGGAGGATCTCCTTTTGCAGGGTCCAATCTGCTGCCCGCAGGTAGAGAGATGGAACCTGGCAGCCTGGCTTCTGAGGAAGAGCTGCTGAGGGGCAAAGGGTTTTCAGAACGCTTGGTTGAAACACTCCTAAGCTGTAGAAAGAAGGAGACGCAAGCCATTTACCAAAAAGTGTGGAAACGGTTTAACATCTGGTGTGCAGAAAGCTCATTCAGTGTCAACAGCTCTGTGGCTGTTTTAGAATTTCTTCAAGCTGGAGCTGATAAAGGGTTGGCAACTAGCACGCTGAAGGGTCAGGTGTCAGCGCTAAGTGTATTTTTTGAAAAACAACTAGCATTTGACCCTTGGGTCTCTAGATTTTTTAAGGCTTTGAGTAGACGGAGACCTGTTAAAACCTCCAACTTCCCAGTTTGGGATCTCTCATTGGTTCTTCAAGCCTTTACAGTAGAACCATTTGAGCCTTTAGACAAATGTAGTTTAAAAGTGATCACTCTCAAAACAGTGTTTTTAGTAGCGATCACTACTGCCAGGAGAGTGAGCGAACTCGAGGCCCTATCTATTAGGGTCCCCTTTTTTCAAGTTTTTCCGGATCGCATCATTTTTAAGACAGATCCGGCTTTTCTACCAAAGGTAGCTTCTAAGTTTCACAGAAGTCAAGAAATAACATTGCCTTCTTTTTGTTCAAATCCTGTGAGGGAACAGGAACACAAGTTTCACAACCTAGATGTTAGGAGGTGTGTCCTACAATACTTGGATTACACAAGTCAGTTCAGGAAAGCTGATTCACTATTTGTTTTGTTTTCTGGGTCCAAGAAAGGGTCTAGGGCTTCTAGACGCACGATAGCCAGGTGGTTAAGGGCAGCCATCGTTCTAGCCTATTCTTCTAGGGGAGTAGAGCCTCCACAGGGTATCAAGGCTCATTCCACCAGGGCAGTAGCAACTTCCCAAGCAGAGTGTGCTGGTGCTTCCCCGGAGCAGATCTGCAAGGCTGCAACATGGTCTAGTTTCTCAACGTTTGTAAAACATTACAGACTGGACCTACTTTCAACCAAAGACCAGGCTTTTGGACGCAAAGTACTGCAAGCAGTTGTCCCACCCTAGGGTAAGGTGCTCGCTTATCCTCTCTACAGTACCTGTCCTGAAAGACGAACAGGGAAAAACGGGGTTACTTACCGGTAACATCCCTTTTCCTGGAGTCTTTCAGGACAGCACTGATACCCACCCTCTTTTGTTGTAGGGGATATTATGGAAACTCATCAGACGAGGCCGTCAGGTAAGATGTAATTTTATACTTTTATGACGTGTTCTTGTGTCTCCCCAGCTGGCCGGAGGTACTCTGGAAAAAACTGAGGAGCTGAGGGAGGATGAGGCTTAAATTCTTAATTGGAAGGCGGTGTTTCCTGTGAGGGGAGGAGCCTGTGTCTCTCTACAGTACCTGTCCTGAAAGACTCCAGGAAAAGGGATGTTACCGGTAAGTAACCCCGTTTTTTTCCACATCCTGTCTGATATACAGAACAGAAAGTCAGCACAGTAGTTTAGTAGTGAGCACTTCTGCCTTGCAACACTGGGGTCCTCGGTTCGAGTCCCTGCCAGGGCACGGTCTCCTATGTTTGCATGGGTTTCCTCCAGATACTCCTGGTTTCCTCCCACACTCTTAACCACTAGCCGTCCGGCTGCCGTCATTCTACTGAGGCAAGTCGGCTCTACTGCGCAAATCGCCATAGCTGTCTGTCGGCCCTTTAAATGTCCATAGTGGGCGTGTGCCGGCTGCACGGCGGGGGGACACGATGCATGATGTCCACCAGCCATGCACGATCGTGGGCATGAGAGCCAGAACGTGTGTGTGTGTGTATGTATATATATATATATATATATAAACACACAAATCCCCATTCTGTCAGGAGAGGAGCAGCAATCTGGCTCCTCCTCTAGTCAGTCACATCCCCATACAGTTAGAAACACTCACGAGGGAACATGTTTAACCCTTTGATCGCCCCCTAGTGTAAACCCCTTCTCTGTCAGCGACATTTACACAGTAATAGGTGCATTTTGTAGCACTGATCGCTGTATAAATATCAGTGGTCCCAAAAATGTGTCAAGTGTCTGCGCTGTCTGCCCCAATGTCGCAGTCCTGCTAAAAATTGCAGCTCACCACCATTACTAGTAAAACAAATAATAATAAAAATGCAATAAATCTTTTCCCTATTTTGTGGAAGCTATAAATGTAGCCGTTCTTTTGAATGGCGCGAACGTGGTGACGTCATCGACTACTCATATTCGATGCTGTCGCCGCCATCATGCTACACCCTACCTATGCCTTGAAAGCTACTGCGCATGCGTCAAAGTCATTTCGAACATGCGTGGGTTTCCACGGCGATAGGTAAGTATACAGACGCTTCAGGTTCTCTATTTTTCTCGTCGAGATTCTGGGCAGTTTTCTTGACGAGAAACCCCAAAGCCTCGTACACACGCACGGTTTACTCGGCAAGAAAGCTCTGCCAGCAGTTTCCCTGCTGAGAAAACCGTGCGTATGTACGAGGCTTGAACCTTTCTTCCTATTTAGGTAATGGGTGTCAGGCTGAACAGAAAGTGAGGGAAATAATCTTTATTGGGACACAGACAAATGCTTTTTCAAATCAAAAGGTGTGGGATAGATATGTATCATGTTTTTAGCAGCAGAGAAAATGTGGGGCGTTGCGATCCAAAGAGATAAGAAGAAAACATTTGTAGATGTTAAAAAAAAAATGGGGGACAGAAGGGATGTAAGAGAAAGGAAAAATAGAGCAGTGGGGTAGGGGAAAGGTCATGGTGTTAGGAAATGTTCTTTACAGTATAATTATTATTATTTTTATTTTTTTAAACATATGTTATAGTTACTTGCTGTGTGCAGTAGCTTTGCATAGAGCAGGCCCAGTCCTCCTTTTTTGGGGTCCCCCACCCATGCTCCTGCCCCCCATAGTAAACTGTTCGCTGACAGCCTTCTAGCAACCAGTGACACTGACAGTGGTCAGAGCCTAATGGGGAAGCTGAGACTCTAGTTTCTATCAGGTCCTCTCTCTCTCCCTCCAGATTTTATAGCCAATGTCTATTTGCTATGGATTTGCCTGCTGGCGATCACAAGGTGAGCTTACCTGATGAGGAACTAGTGTCTCAGCTTCCCCATCAGGCTCCACCCACCCAGCTACAAAACTCTTCAGCCGCGGTGTGACAGCTGCAGCGGCAGGAGGGAGTTTAGCTGCACTGAAAACAGAGTATTCATATAGACATTCTGGTCTTTGTGCAATTCCACACACAAGTTTGTGTGCATACTAATGTACCTGTTTGCGATCTGATGACCACACCGACATGTGCAGGGGCATGATAGAATTCTAAGGAGTGGTATGCACACTCTTTATGAGTTCCCTTGACAGTGTTCTAATGAGATAAGCTGCAGTGTCTCTTTAGAAGTAGTAAAAGTAATTGTAAAGTTTTATTTATTTATTTTTCATTTATTTTTTATTTTTTTATAACAAATATGTTATCCTTACCAGTTCTTTGCAAGGGTTTTGCACAGAGCATCCTTGATCCTCTTCTTCTGGGGTGCCCCGGCAGCACCGTTCCTCTTCATCGGGTGCCCCCCACGGAAAGCAACCATTGACACAGCAGGACTTGGTCCCGCCCCCCACTCTCATTTCACTGGATTTGATTGACAGCAGCAGGAGCCAATGACTCCCGCTGCTATCAATCTATCCAATGAGGACGGAGATGGCGGCTGAAGCTGCTGGGCTCGTGCTTGTTGCTGGAATGGACAGGTTCAAGTAAGAAAAGGAGGGGGGTTCTGGGGGGCAGCCGCAGCTCAGAATGTTTTTCACCTTAATGCATAGAATGCATTAAGGTGAAAAACCTTGAGGGTTCACAACCCCTTTAACCTTTAGGGAGTCTCTTACAAAAAGTGAAATCCCTGTTGCAGAGGATGCCTAAAATACTGTGTCCTAGTGCAGACTTCTGAAAAAAATCAGTGAATTAAGACAGAAGCAGGAAATGTTTCTGGGGGTGTTCTGTACCCCAGCTGTGTACAGAACACCTCCGGGTTGCCATATTGCTTTACATTTTCTGGAAATGACAATGGCTTCCGATTTCAAATAGAAAAGTAATTTTTAATAACATTAAATTACAAAATGGCTTGTGCAGCAATTGTATTTGTCATATTATTTTAATAATCTTGTATTTATTTTTATTTTAAGAAAATGGAGCTCTTCTTTAAAATCCTTGCAATGCGCTGATCACTCAGAGGAGATTGTTTTGTTTTTCTTTCTCAGCAAATGTGGAATTACACTTTAAGTGCAGATTATTTATAAAACTGTCAACTTTTCTGTTTCCTTGTAATTCTGCAGGACCCAAAGAGAGTGCTGTCCAGGAACTTTATAACATATACTTCGCCACCTGACTCCTGTGATCCAGCTCTTCTGGAGGAGTTTTTGGAAAGGGCAGATTTTATCACAAAGGATTTGCAATGGTTATTATCATTGCCACATGATCGTTTCTGGTGCCAGGTAAGGAGATGCCAGCCAATTTTCCTGAATATTACCTATTTTTTGTGCTTTTATTGTCGTCACTATATTGACTGTTGGCTGTACTCAATATTTAACGACTGTTCCCACCTTTAAAGTTTTGTTATAAAGCCTGGACATTTTTTACCTTGATGCATTACGGTAAAAGATGTTTAGGCCTCAGTATCTCCCCTCACCCGCTTTTTTACTTACCTGAACCCTCATTCGATCCAGCACTGTGCACGTCTGCAGCTCTTCTGTCACCTCACTTCCAAGTTTCACAGTCTTTGCTAAGGCATTAGAGTCATTGGCTCCCAGTGCTGTCAATCAAAGCTGTCTGTGTCTAGTGAGAGCCCACATAAGTGCCCCCATAGAAAACGGCTTTCCATGGGGGCATTCATGAAAAGAGGAGGTTCGGAGCCACTCTGTGCACTTGCATTGCAAAAGCCTGTTTGTTACAAACAAAAAAAAAAAGTATTTACTAGGGATGTCCCGATACTATTATTGGTATCGGTACCGATACTGAGCATTTCCCCGAGTACTTGTACTCGGGGGAAATGCTCCGATGCCTCACCCGATACCTGGGCAGGTAGGGGAGTTGCAAGTCTTCTCTAACCCCCCCCCCCCCCCTGCTCCATGCTCCGTGCCGTCTTTTCCCCCTCAATTTGTCAGGATGGAGAGCGGAGGTAGGAGCCGCTAAACCCGGCTCCTACCTTTTCCGAATGAACAGAGTCGGTGATCACTGACTTTTTCAATACAGTAGTCAGCGGATCACACCATCTGCTACACTTATTACGCAGACTAATCCCATTTATTCCTAAAGAAGACATAGCAGTCATGGTGGGAACAATTGTTAACTCCAGGCTGGACTATGTAAATGCCCTCTATCTCGGACTCCCAAAGTACCAAATCACGCACCTGCAGGCCGTTCAGAACACGGCCGTGCGTCTGGTGACTGGAAAAAAACCATGGGAATCAATCTCCCCATCACTGAGAAGCCTTCACTGGCTACCAGTGAAAGACAGAATCACTTTCAAAGCACTCTATCTAACGCATAAATGTATTTGGGGTAATGCCCCCCAATACCTATGCGACAAAATAAAAGCCTACAACCCCAATCGCGATCTGCGATCCTCCAACCAAAATTTACTCCAAATCCCCAAAACCAGATACAAGTCCAAAGGAGAAAGAAGATTTGCTGTCCAAGGCCCTCGACTTTGGAACACTTTGCCAACCTCCATTCGGTTGGAGGAGAACCACTTGGCCTTTAGGAGAAATATCAAAACCCACCTCTTCTGAGCTCAAGGGAGAAGTGGTCAAACAAGCGCCCAGAGGCGATTCAGTTCGCATGTGTAGCGCTATATAAATTTTTCACTCACTCACTCACTAACTGAGCATCGTAACCTGTGTTTACAATGCTTCAGTTTATAAATGGAGAGGAGCTTCTCTCCATTCTTAGCTGAGGCTACTGAGAAAGGGACTGGGGAATCTGTGTCCTTGGTCCCTTTCTCTGTCTTAAAGGGGAGATGTTAGAGGTCGGTAAAGACCCCAACAGGGCTGATTAAAAAAAAAATAAAAAATTGCAATAAATGTGTATACTTTTTTTTTAAATAAAATGTAAAAAAAAAAAAAAACGCACTGACAATCCACCCCCCCCTAAGAAAAAAAAATCACTGTAAAAAAAAAAATTTAAAAAAAATACTGTCACATGACATAAAAAAAAAAGAATCGGTATTGCAAGTACTTGAAAAAAAGTAGCGGTACTTGTACTCGGTCTCAAATAAGTGGTATCGGGACAACCCTAGTATTTACCATCACTTTTCTGACATATTTTAAACAATGATCAAATTTGCCTCTTTTTATTGATGTGGCTTTTCTTCCTGTCTTGTCTGCCACAGGTGATATTCGATGAATCTTTGCAGAAATGCCTGGACTCTTATTTGAGCAATGCTCCACGGAAATATGATAGATGTACGCCTTTCCCACCTGCTGTAAAGCAGGTGCAGGACAAACTTCATCAGTATGTTTTTCTAACCTTTCTGCGAATGTCAACACACAAAGAATCAAAGGTACAACTCTGTCACCTTTTAAAGGAAATCTATACTTCTAGAAATATAGAAACTACCATTGATGATTTCTCTCCTCAAATGCTAATTGCCTAGTCCTCTCTTAAACTAATAGCTGGACCAAGAATGCAGCTAGTCAGAGAAAAGTCAGAACTTGCTGTTGTGGTTCACAGCCACCAATGTGCGCACAAGCTGCCTGAGGGCTATTTCCGAAGTGCCGTTTATAAACGCATTTTTACAATATGGCAACAGGGAGGTGGCTATACTAGTGTCCCGCTATTTATTAAAGATACACTTCCATCATGACCCCTCCGTGATATCATTTTCTTTATGATGTACTTCTGTGAGTTCTATTGTAAAGATGTCGCCATAAAAAGTAAATCAAATACTTCGAGAAGCTCAAAAACTATTGCACAGGTTCTTTCTTTAAAAAAAAAAAAAAAGTTATTGCTTTGCTATGGAAGGTGCCAGACCCTACCTTGTCTACTATTGTGGATGGATCTAGTTAATAAGGCCTTGCTTATGTAAAATGACACATGCTGCTAGACTCTGCCCTAAAAAATATGATACACTTTGGTTGAGCTGGACATCTGCAGTGTCAGGAGATATAGAGGTTTGATTTCTTAGTCTTTTTTAGAGTTTTCGATTGGACTTTATAATGATGTCTTTGTTTGATTGTACTTCCTGGGATCTCTTTTTTTTTTTTTCCTCAAACAAAGGTTTTTATTGAACAAAAGTAAAAAAGCATACAAAACTCCAGAGCATTAGCAAAAAAAGAACAAACAGTCAGTGTGGCGCAGCACACCTCCATACACTTATAAGTAGAATAGCCCCCAGTCCCTCCCCCGAGTGGGCAGTTCAAAGTTTTCAAGTACAAGCCAACGCCCACCATCCCCGTCCTACCTCAATACACTCCAGCAAGTAGACAGCATAACATATCGTACACATTCCCCCCCCCCCCCCCCCCAAACCTAGAACAAACAATCATACACAAGATCTATCGGGGCCAGACCTGGGTCGTTGAGCCAACGGGCCCATAGTTTTTTATATTTGCCGCTGGTCCCTCTCCTCTGATACACAACTTTTTCCAGCCTCAATGTAACCCCCATCTGTGTAATCCACTCCTGCACCGTAGGTGGTTCAGTGTCCTTCCAGTGCCTTAGGATCATCAAGCGAGCCTGGAACAGGGCTCTACCAATAGCTTGTCTAGGGATATCCTCCACTAGAAGGCCATCAGCTATCCCCAGTAGACAAATCTTAGACTCCAAGGGAATCCGAACCTGGAAAGCCCCATTAATAGTGTCAATGACCTTCGTCCAGTACAAGTGGAGCTTTGGACAGCGCCACAGCAAGTGGATAAGATCACCGTGGTCCCTGCTGCACCTAGTGCAGCAGGGGTCCACCCCCAGTCTGGCCGGTGTGTAATGAACCCTTAGGAGTATGTAGAGCTGTGACAGTCTATGCGCCACGTTCAGGGAGCACATGGGAACCGCCTGCAGGGCTTCCTCCCACTGCTCATCCTCAAACGCGCCCACATCCTGTTCCCACCGAGCTACCGCCTTCAGAGTTCAGAGGGGCGCCCGGTAGGAAGAGATTCAGCAACATAGTATAGCAACTGGATATAAACAGATAGTTAAAGATCGGTGCCGAGTCTATGGACCATACATCCGCCTCCCTCTGTGCATCAAACGCATGTCTAAGCTGCAAGTAATAAAACCGCAAGTCAGCACTGAGCTCCTGGAAGGATCTCAGGCAGCCCGCTCTAATTATGTGCGTCATTAGGGACACCCCATAATGTTTCCACTTCAGACCATACTGTATTTTAGCTATTTCCCGGTAATATAGATTATCCCAAATGGGGCTGTATTTAGTGAACCCTGTCACCCCCTGTAGCATCCTGACTCCTTTTTATGATGCAATCTCGCCAGCGGTTTTGGGTACATTACTTTGATAGGCTTCTATGCATAACATTCTGTACTGCTGGCCTGTCTGTATGTACCCTTTTCTGTATATGAAAATTCATAAAATCACCTTTTTAAAGAAAATATTTTTTATGTGTTTTTCAAAGGGGAAGTGAGGGAATATATTGAGGAAGAATGGAAAAAACCTTAAATATTATTGGCACATGTCAGAGTCGGATAATTTTTATAAAACCATGTAAAAAAAGTACCTAAAAATACAGCAGGTGCCCAGCTTTTTATGGTCCTTTGTGCAGATGACTGTTTCGAAATTTAAGAGTTGTTAGTTGGGCTGCGTAATTTGTGGGACTTTGGGAAGAGGATGTAATGCATCCATTGTACACACAATCGAACAATATGTTTTTTATTAAATACTTGGTTGACCCCCTTAAACCATTCAAAACAGAATATGCAGATTCTGAATTGAAATGCTAGTGGCATTGTGCCCAGGTGTGGGAAGAGCCCAGCGTGTATGGCCCAATGGTTTGTTTAAACTGTTATAAAGGAATCTTTTTAAAAGGATGAAGCGCCCCTGGAAATGCCTGTAAATATGCTTCAATTTAAGAGGTCTCAGGCCTGTCGCCATATTTTCTTTATGAACTGTTAACACTGCTTGCTATTTCATGCAAAAAAATCCGGCTTTTGATGCACCTTAATCAAAGCGCATAATCTATAGATGGTTAATGCATGTAAAACACACCGCACCTAAACTGCAAAGGTGTGACGCAGGCCTTAGTGCAGCAGTGGTCTTCCCACATTAACAATTTGCTGCATGCAATTCACCTACTCGGAGTTGATTTTTTTAAGGTTCATGGCCCTCTGAGGAGAAAAAAAAAATTGCACTGAATGTAATGGTTTGTTATTTTAGAAGGTGATATTTATCCCGACAGGGTCCTTGCTTTTTATCTCTTGCAGGATCATCATATTACTCCCTCTGTGTTCGGTGAGATTATTTATAACAACTATCTTTTCGACATTCCAAAGCTTTTGGATATATGCATCCTGTTTGGTAAAGGAAACTCTTCTCTTCTACAGAAGATGATTAGTAAGTGAGCTTTATGAGAACACAATGAAAAGTTACTCATCAAATCTGCGCTAAATCAGTCTATCTTTGGTAAAGTCAACTGTTTTTTTTTTTTTTAAAGCAGAGATGTCCCCAACAACCAGAATGTCTTGCAGTAAAACCTTAAAACATGGATAAGAAAAAACACACAGATCTGGCTCAGCAATTAACACTTTAGGCTGCAGTTGTGTACTCAGATTGTCCAATTTTCAGACTCCTGTCAGAGTGGATTAAAACACTCCCATGCTTTTATCTGCACACCTTGCAGATACTCCACTGATGCAACACATCCGGGACTCTCCCTCCTGATTGGCTGAGACACTGTGCCATTGGCTCCTGCTTCTGTCAATCAGTCAGTTAACCAATGAAGAGAGAGAATGAAAGGCAGGACCATACCGTGGCTCCGTGTCTGAATGGACACACAGAGCTGTGGCTCGGATGCCCCCATAGCAAGCTGCAGGAGTGAGGGTCACAAGGAGCTGCTCTGTGCAAAGCCACTGTACAGAGCAGGCAAGTACAAGTAAGTAAATAAGTAACCAAGAAAGAGAAAAACAAGACTTTAGTATCACTAAAAAAAAAAAAACGCCCCTCTAACTATTTTCCTCCCCTCTTCTCTAAACCCTTAAATGAGCTTGTCAGCGTCCTTTCTTTCAGTCAAATTCTGTGAGCAGAGTGGGAGGCAGGGCCGAGCCGCGTTGTCTGTGTCGGTGGACACCGGCCACATGGCTCAAGATCAAGCCTACAAGTGTGCCACCATAGGAAGCAGATTAAGAAGAGTAGAAGCCAGCGGGGGGAGATTGGGGCTTCTCTGTTCAAAACCATTGCACAGAGCAGGTTAGTATAACATGTTTGTTATTTTAAGAGAGAAAAGATTGAGCAGTAACAATTACGTTAAGAAGTTAAAATGGAGCTTGACACCAAAAAGAGAAGTTTTGCAAGCATGCAGGACTTTTATTGCAGAAGAACCATATTATGTTGGGCATGGCCAGTCAAGATGGCTGAAGATCCCGTGCCCAGAAGACCAGGGGAAGATGTTGGCAGGCAACACGGGAGCTGAAGAGGAGGTGAATGTAGTTCCACTTTGTTACAGTGGTTCCCACTCTCCCCTATATAATGTACAGTATCCTGTATACTGGTAGGCTTGGGAAAGGGAGGCCTACTCATGAAATGCAGAGCAATATCAACCACTAATTCCAGAAGTAGGAGGAGACCTAAAGCATGCTCCTGCTGCTGCAACAGTCTGTCTGCTGATAGGAGGCTAGAAACTGGACATTCTTGGTACAAAACCACTGGTTCAGGTGGCTGCATCTTCCCTATTCTCTCCCAGATTGTGGGGAAAGAATTCTTCTAGCATACAAAATGTGAGTGCATTATGTTTGATTCTATTACTAACAGTTTTATATGCTGTACCAGATCTGTGCACTTTCCTAGCTTACCTGTTTTGAAGATTTTATTAGTAAGACATTGGTGTTCCTTCCTGCAAGGACTTGAACAATATGGAGCTGTTGGCATAACAGACTATGAGGGTTACTGTGGGAAATTGCAGCATTTTACATCAGTTTTCGTGTGTATTTACAGGTAACATCTTCCAGCAGCAGCCAAGCTATTATCAGGATCTTGATGACAGCATACCTACATTACTACAGGTAGCAAAATCTTTGTGAATCATTTGCTAGAAAAATTTGGTCAGTTCATTTACACTTCAGCTTTGGATACAGTGGGGAATGGTTAAAAAGGCTGCCAGTTGTGCTGTTGGGGGTGATTTCCCACTACTTCCTGTCCCAGAGACACAGCAGGAAATAAGAGGAAATCACTCATAAGTATCTTAGACATGTTACCAGAGCAGTTGTCCTTTCCGGGAAATATTTCCACTTTCCTAATTTTCCGGTGACTACTTTAAATTTGTGGATTTGCCATAATAGGGTGAATCAACTCAGTTGTAACAAGAACATCAGTATAAATCTGGCAGCCGTTCTAACTCTTCCACAATATACAAAACTGTTTGACCGTGACCACTGCCAATATAACTCCCTGAAGATTGGCTTCTTATATGCTTGTTTTTGTGTACCTTATAATAGTGTATGTATTAAGGCTGATAAATAAAAAAAAAAACATTTGGCTAACAGGTGTAACCAGGAACCAGACCCAAACATGCACAGGACCCTTTTGCAATCCACTCAGCGGCAACACCAGACCTGTGTGAACCAGCTTCATTAAGAGCCAGTCAGATTCGCCTGTCATGCGAATTGGATGCAGCTAAACTGGCATCCAATTTGCATATATGTGAACCCAGCCCTACTCTTCATTAGACAGCTCCTTTCAAGGTTTAAGACGGAGAGCTACTAAACTGGGGGATGTCTATTCAGCTAGCCCATAGTGGTCTGGAAATTCTTTTAAGTGTTTTATTTGTGAAACTGAGATTTGTAGACTTATAGTAAATAAATATACAGTACACCTATTTAAAAACTTAAAAAATAACATTTACCCAAAAGCAGTCTAGTTTTTCCTTAACCATTTAATACTTGGCACTTTCACCCCCATCCTGCCCAAGCCAATTTTCAGCTTTCAGTGCTATCACAATTTGAATGACAGTTGCATGGTCCTGCAACACTGTACCCATCTGACATTTTTATAACTCTTTTTTTTTTTTGGGGTGCTATTTATTTACCACTGGGTTTTTTTTTTGCTAGACAAATGAAAAAATACTGAACATTTTGAAAAAAAAAAAAATTTTTTAGTATCTGTTTTGCAATTGAGTAATTTTCCTCTTCACTGATGTGTGCGCTGATGAGGCTTCGCTGATAATCGGGACACTGGTCAGTGCCCTGATTATCCGTGTAAACAGTGTGCGGACAGCCTTGCCAGTTATCGGCACTTTTTTCTCTCACGCAGACATAACTAGTAAAGAAAGGAAGTTTGTGAACATATGATCAGTTGTGATTGGACACGCTGAGTACATGGTAAAGGGTTGCTGTGATTGTAATCCGAAGGGCACAATGGTCACAGAGGGCACCTGATGCGTGCTGCGGTTCTGGGAGGACGTCTATGGATGCCCTCCCAAAACTATAGTACCACACTGTACTCATCTTTTGGCTATAGTGTGGTACTGAAGTGGTTAAAGATACTGCTGAGCTGCAGACACCATATGGTGCAAGAACATGGGCACCCTCTCCCACATGCCAATTCTCAGTGTCTAAACCAGGGGTCCTCAAACTACGGCCCACCAGTGTGATTTACCCGGCCCACGGACTGGCCCTTTAATTCCGCAGCAATCCCCCTCCCCTCTGATACCTTTTTATCACACAAGATGAAAAACACGACAGGTCCTGACAAAAGGCGGGTGTTTTCAGTTTAGCAGCGGGGCGGTGTCGGCAATCAAACACCTGCCTTTCACTAGCAAAGTCCTGCCCTTTGTCCGGACCTGCCATGCTTCGTGTCTTGTATGATTGAGGTAGCAGAGAGGCGGAGTGCTGGGATGTTATAGGAGGGGTGGCAGTGTAATATCGATGGGGGGAGATCCGTGATGGGGGGGGGGGGGAGATCCGTGATGGAGGGGGGAGAGATCCGTGATGGTAGGGGAGAGATCTGTGATGGTAGGGGGGAGATCTGTGATGGTAGGGGGGAGATCTGTGATGGTAGGGGGGAGATCTGTGATGGTAGGGGGGAGATCTGTGATGGTAGGGGGGAGATCTGTGATGGGGGGAGATCTGTGATGGGGGAGGGGGAGATCCGTGATGGTAGGGGGGGAGATCTGTGATGAGAGGAGTTTGTGTTGGTTGGGATCTGTGATGGGGGGAGATCTGTGATGGGGGGGGCGGGAGATCCGTGTTGGGGGGGGATCCGTGATGGGGGGGGGGGATCCGTGATGGGGGGAGATCCATGATGGGGGAGATCTGTGATGAGAGGAGTTTGTGTTGGGCTTTGTGATGGGGGGAGTTAGTGATGGGGGATCTGCTATTGGGGGGACCTGATATGGGGCTTTTTGATGGGGGAAATATGTGATGGAGAGGAGTCTGTGATGGGGGGATCTGTTATGGGGGTCTGTGATGGGGGGGGGGTCTGTTATTCTGGGCTTTGTGATGGAGAGGAGTTTGTGTTGGGGGGCTTTATGATGGGGAGGATGTGTTATGGGGGCTTTTTGATGGAGAGGAGTTTGTGGTGGGGGGTCTGTTAATGGGGGCTTTGTGATCGAGGAGTTTTTGTTGGAGGGCTTTGTGATGGGGGGTCAGTTATTGGAGGCTTTGTGATGGGGGGGGGGTCAGTTGATGGGGGGCCTAATATGGTGGGAAATCTGTGATGGAGAGGACTCTGTGATGGGGGGGTTCCGTGATGAGGGTGGTCTGTGTTGGGGAGGGGTTTCGTGATGAGGGGAGTCTGTGAAATACTAATAAGTTTATGCCGATTTAAAATAGTTTTTTATTTTAAATATTGTATTTGTTTTTTCCTGTTTTTTTTTGCACTTCCAATAAGATGTGTGCATAGGTTCATATTTTTTTTAAACTATAGTCCGGCCCCCCCAACAGTCTGAGGCACCGTGAATTGGCCCCCTGTTTAAAACGTTTGAGGACCCCTGGTCTAAACAATCTATCACCATGCTTAAGTGTTGCCTCCTTGGAAGTCCATACTTTCAAACCGCTATTATAGTAACATTTACCCTTGGGAAAATGAATAGGTGTTTTTAATGTCCGAAACAATTGTTAGCGGACACATAGATTACCCTGCCCCTGTGCAGTACTACAAAGTAGGAAGCGGAGCCTATATTTGTGACAAACAAATATGTCCGTCCCCCCCATGTACGAATGTTTACACAGAAGCTAGGTTTTTAAAACACTGAGGCCTCGTACACACGACTGGGTTTCTCGGCAAAAACCAGCAAGAAAACAGCTTCTTGACGAGATTCCCATTCATGTGTACGAGGCATTCAGGTTTCTCGTCGGGAAATCTGTCCAGAATCTCGACGAGAAAAAAGAGAACCTGCTCTCTTTTTTTTTTTTCTCGTCGAAATTCTTGTCTGCCTGTTTCCCGACGAGAAACCCGAGAGTGTGTATACTTACCTGTCGCCGTGGAAACCCGCGCATGCTCGAAATGACTTTGACGCATGCGCAGTAGCTTCCGCGGCATAGGTAGGGTGACGCAAGATGGCGGCGACGGCATTGAATGTGATGAGCACATGCTTGTCATACGTGATGACGTCACTGCGTTCTTTCCTTTCAAGAGAACCGCGGTTCTTTTGAAATGAAAGTCGGTACACTCCGGCGGCAAGAGTTTCTTGCCAAGAATCTCGTCAGGAAAAACGACAGGTTTTTCCCGACGAGATTCTCGGACGTGTGTACGAGGCCTGAGACATTTAAAGAAACTTTGATTAAGAGAAAAATTTAATTTAGCATTGCTGACATCTTTCTGAAAATGCTAATTGCCTGGCCATTTTGCCAGTTAAATTGTTTCGATACATTTGAGTTCATAACCTGTAACAAGTATGCAGCTAATGAAATCAGAAATCCTGACCTGTTTACTGATTCTGAGTCAGAAGGTATTTGAAACGAATGAAAGCTAGGCAGCTGGCCTATTTAGAGACAGCAGTAGTAGCCTACAGATTTCTTTCAACACTATTGAATTCCATGCATAGCTTAAAATGATAAGACTATAGTTTCTCCTTTGGTGTATATTCAGTTGTATCTTTCTGTAACGGACTACACCCTGCTTTCTTGTTTGTCAATCACTGTTGGTCACAAGAAGTAAAGTGATACTAGTAATACACTAGTAAAGTGTCCTTGTTTTAAAAATAACAAACCTGTTATACTTACCTGCCTGTGTAGTGGATTTGCACAGAGCAGCCTAGATCCTCCTCTTCATGGGTCTCTTTTCGGTGCTTCTGTTAAGTGCCCCCACAGCAAGCAGCTTGCTATGGGGGAACCCGAGCCAAGCTGCAGCTCTGTATATCCATTCAGACACAGAGCCACGTCCTGGCCCACCCACTTTCTATCCTCATTGGCTCATTGACTTTGACAGTAGCGGGAGCCAATGGCACCGCGCTGCTGTTTCAGCCAATGAGGAGGGGAGTCCCAGGCAGCTGAGACACTCCTACAACATCGCTGGATAGATTAGCTTGAATAGCAATTGGGTGACCGTATACTATCCAGCACCTCATCCCTATTGAGTAACAAATTAAGCAACAGGATGTTTTTATGGGATTTTAGCGGTGCCCACAATCGGAGAAAAACAGATTATATATCAAACCAATAGAGCTTATTCATATAAGATTATTGGTTCAGTGAAAACCAGAGTATTGTACACATTATATCACATCAATGGTCACTGGTGTCCATATATAGAGGCGTGGAAGTGCCCTCCCCGTTGTGATGGCAACCAAGATAAGCAGAAGACATACACTCAAGTACTCTGGTTTCCAAATAACGTGATGATTGCCTTTTGGCACTGCCCACTGACTCCTGGGAAAGAATGACACACTTCTCCCAGGAGCACTAGCGAGCACAGGCTCAGAGGGAAATTATGTGAATCGCAGTGGAGAGGAAGAGGCATCATACAAGGGACCCCATAGCAACAGTGCAGAAGGGGTGAGTAAAAAAATAAAAATAACATTTCCAAATGTTGTTATGCTGTTTATTTCAGTAAAGTACATTTTAAGTTTTGAATTCCACTTTAAACTCACTCAGAAGAACATCGGACACAGTTACTGAGTGAATCCACAAAGAAAATATAAACAAAGAAAAGCCGCTCCACAAAAAACAGTCTATTAGGGTACACAGTGTGTGAGAGTGTAGTTAGTCCGTAATTGATAGAATGGTGCTTGTATAATCATAGATAGGTTCGGATGAATCCTGACAATGATGGCTCCTACAGTCCACAACCCAGTGATGCAATATACAAAGTGACCATCCACCGGAAAAGAAAAGGAAAGCCGCTTACCAGAAGGCAAGCAGTTATGGCGGATGGCTAAAACCCAGCCTAGGCCTTTGCTCCTTGAAGTTTTCACCAGGAAGCCCTCCGTCCTCTGAGTATGATATTCTCAGCTCCACCGTTTTAGATGCAAACAAGAGAAGAAGCACACATAGCGTAATACTGGGACATACAAATCCTGGCAATGGTAACTCTTAGGCCCCATACTCACGACCAAACATGTTTGCTGAAAGTGGCCCGCGGACCAGTTTCAGCATACATGTTTGGTCGTGTGTAGTTACGAGCGTACAGAATTTCGCCGTACATTTGCCCGCCGGGCCGTTTTTCAGCAGACATTTATTTCCAAACTTGTTTTAAAACCGTCCGCTCAAATCCTGTCCGAACGTACATGTTTGGTGGTGAGTACACAAAACCAACGTACAAAAACCCCGCGCATGCTCAGACTAAATGAGGCCACGGGAGCGCTCGTTCAGGTAAAACTCACGTTTGTTTGGGATATGGCACATTCGTCAATAGAAAGATTAATTCTAGCAATAGAACACTGAAGCAAAACACACAATAACCAACGCTTGATGCCGTCGTTTTATTCATTCTTCTCTTGCTATAACTAATCAGTTATTTAGCTCATGTTATTTCAACTGAGTTGTTCCATACTGAAAAGTGACATTTGTTCGCTGTGATGTAGTAAGATTTTTGCAAACTTTTATTGGCCCGACGTATCATATTTTTATTGGTCCTCCACATTTCAAATTTTTTGCTTTTAATGTTTAATGGTTATCTTTCCCACTTTCTTTAGGTGTTTATATGTTATGTCACCATTTAGAATATTTTAATAGCAAATAGTTTTGATTTAGCTTTTGTTTGTATATTTAACAGGAATTTTTTGAAGGTTGTTTAAATTGTCTACCATGTTGGCACACCAAATGACCCCCCCCCCCCCCCCATGTGTTAGTGAATATTTTAGATTAAACATTTTATTTGTTTGTAATGTTTGATGCCTAAAATAATACCCACAGTATTACAAACAATAGGCACGTTTTTCAAATCAACAAAAAGGCTTTTATTTGAGCAAATTATAAAAAGGATCAAAAACAGAATGGCAGCACTTGAACAGCTAGCAACATACATGCAAACTTGCATTTGAAACATGGTGAAGGATAAACTAGCCAACCTCAGGAAGCACACAAAATAAAATCTGAAGCAGCAGCACATAACCAAAGGAACCCAAGCTGTGGTAGTCCAAACAAGATGCCATTTGTGGGGGATCAAATGGAAGGCAGGGCATCAACGTCTCCTCTTCCTTGCAACCTTCCTTCCAGGCTGCCTTCCAGCGGGTCTTCCCTGGGCCCTTGCAGGTGGGGATGATGTGGCAGCAGGAGAATGGTGTTCAGCAAGCCGGGCCGGGTCACATAGCCCAGTGTCTGGGGTCAGCAGCTCCCTCTGCATCCACCAAAGGGCCTGGTTGATGATGCCCTTGGCCAATTGCCTCTGCTCCTCCGTGCCTTTATTGAGGTCATGTGCCACGGAGGCACTGTAGGCCTCAGTGGGGTTGAGGGGGGCCCTCATGATGGCACTCGCCTCCTGAATCATTTTCAGGCTGGCTTCCTCCACTGCCCCCAATTTCTTCTTACGGCCTGGTGGCCTAATATAAAGGGGAGGAGCCTGGCTGGTGGTGCTTGTCCTGGGGAGCTGCTGAACGCCACTGGGCCCGGCCTCCTCCTGGCTGCCACTGACCCCTTCGTCCTGGCTGACAGTGAGGAGAGGATCTGCCACCTCCTGGCTGGTCTCTTCTTCCTGTGTAAAAAAAAGGGACATGTTGTAATATATTTAGGAATATACTCACTCACATTTTCATGCTTGAATCTTATTTTTTGCCTTGAATTTAAACTTGAAAACAGACTCACCCTCTGACCCCTGCAGTTGTCATCCCTGACACCTATTTGTTTGCCCACGATTTTAGATTTTTACTTCCCAGCTTGTATTTTATTAACCAATATCAAGTCAAGAATCAAACAATAATTAAGATTATTACATAAATAGTTATGAAACTACTATACCTCATCATCGTAGAGGCGCAGATCTGCCTCTCTGTCAGCCAGGCCCTCTTCATCTGACTCTGCAGGGCTGTGGTGATCTGGGGAAGTCCCGCTGGGAGGTAGCGTGGAGGAAAGGTTGGGATTCAGACTTGACATTGATGCCCTGCCTTCCAGTTGATCCCGCAAAAATGACATCTGGTTGTAATACCACAGCTTGGGTTCCTTTGGTGGTCTTGCTGCTGCTCCAGATCTTAGCTGCTTTTGGTGAGCTTTGTACGCTCTCCTATATGTGCCCCTGAGGTTGGCAAGTTTATCCTTCACCATGTTGGCACTGCATTCTGGCACCCATGTCCTCATGTATGCTGCTAGCTGTTCAAGTGCTGCCGCTCGTATGTCCTTGTTATGATAATGGTCCTGCTTTGAATCCCACAGGATGGGCATTTCCCTGAATTTATCCAGCAAATGCTGGATAATGTCTTGGCTCTGCAGGAGATCCATTGTGAAGTTATGATTTACTTTTTTTTATTCTAGATTGAAAAAATGAAAAGAAACCAAAAACACAATTAAAAAAAGCCTCAGCATTTACATTGATAGAATATGTTGTTTAAAAAGTAGTACCTATATAGAAATACAAACACAGTGTCTCTTGTTTAGAAAATGCTGGCCAGCTCTGCCCCATTGGTTGGTTTTAGCTAACATTTTTTTTATACATGCTGCCCCTTTGGTTACATTGCAGGAAATAATATAAATCTACAACCATACACAATTATTACAAATGACAGCATTCATCAAGGCACTATTGCATGTGTAGATATCCTGCCCCTCAGCATTGATTACATGAAAGAAACTTCCTAATGACCTCTGTCCAACCAACACAGAACAATACTTGGCCTGATCTGAATACACCCTACATAATTGATAATGAGTCACAGCATTTTTGACCTCTCTATTTTGTGATGTCTACAAAAGCATTTGGGTACGAAAATCACATTCTGGTATCCAAGAGACATAATAGCTTAATAAAACTGTGCAACCAACAGACCAAACCCCCATCCCATTGCTCTACATTTTAGAGCCCGCTGCTGATCCCATGTTTAAATTTCTTACCTGCCTCTCTCACAATCCTCGTTTCTTCCGCTCGCTGAATTAACACGTAACCTACGTAATCACGTCAAGCGCCTTTTATCCACTCCGCGTATGTATGAAACGCCGCCCTCGTCACCTTTGCCATGCCCCTAATCAATTGAAAAAGTAAATATGGCGTTAACTGTGTAGGTTCTGGAATCGCGCGAATATTCTCCGCGTAACCTACGTCAATACGTTGTTGGCATTCGCGACACTCCGCATATGCAAGAATCCCCGCCCTCATCTCCGCCCCTGACGGGACATTTCCTCGTTTCCACGCCCCTAATCTCTGTGGGAAGGAAAGATGGCGATGTCACACGAGCGGGCACGGAGCTCTCATGGCGCAAGTGAAGGGACAGAGGCAGGACCGTCCCGATCCAGGCCTAAAAGATATAAAGCCACTAATATGGCGTTCGAAGAAATGGTGGAGTTGGTTTACATCATGAGGAGGAAGGATTATGATGGTGAATGTGGGCCCTACAAAACACCGAACCGTAGGAAGTCACACATAATGGACAAGGTGGCAAGGAGAATGAGGAGAATGTTTGGTGTCACCAGGTCAAAGGAGCAACTACGGAAGCGTTGGTCCGATTTAAAATTGAGGGAGCCACATCACATGAAGAAGATACTCAAAATTCTGCGTAAAAGTAAGTCCATATTATTTAAGGGGGGGGGGAATGTCTGCAATAATGTGATGACATGTATTTTTTCACATCTGCCTCCTTGGCCTGCTTGTACTTTTGAACACGTGTAGATACTGTATTGTGTTTATGTCAAATAACAACCTTAAACAAATTTTGTGAAATAGTAAACACGCGTAATATGACATTGTTTAGCAAAAATGTGACGTTACTCCAGGAACAACACACCTGGACATGGCTGACTGGCCCCAAACTTGGTTTTCAAACATTGTTGACTAGCAAAATCACAGAAATTAAATTGAGTGCATGTGACAGGCAAACAAGATTCATTCTCCAAAATGCAAATAAAGCTGATGTTTTAACATCTTGAAATGCAAAGCACCTGTGTCTCAAAAATCAAACTATATTTATTTGGAGGGTCGACGAGAATTAATGTTTTGGGGGGACATCCATTTGTGTCACTTCTTTGCAAAAAAGGGGCAGGATCAGAGCTTGGCCTAGAACTACGCCAAAAATGGAGGATTGCTGAAAGAATAAACAACCAAAAATCATCATAAATGTATCGTCTATGCAATGTGTGCGATTTATGATATACAATATCTGTGTGCTGATGAGTATACCTTTTGTTTTTTATTATTTCTTATAGGGGAAAGAAGACGCCAGCAATTGGAGGAGGCAGAGAGGGCCAGACACCCGGAAAATCAAACACCTCCACATGTTGAGCAGGAGGAGGCTGTGGAAGGAAGAGAGGAGGCTGTGGAAGGAGGAGAAGAGGATGTGGAAGGAGAAGAGGATGTGGAAGGAGAAGAGGATGTGGAAGGAGAAGAGGATGTGGAAGGAGAAGAGGATGTGGAAGGAGAAGAGGAAGGAAGAAAGGAGGAAGGAAGAGAGGAGGAAGAAGTTATTTTGGACTTAGAATTTATATCAGATGAAGGGCAAGTGGCGGAAGAACAATTTGGCGAATTGAAAGAAGGTGGATTGATGGATGAAGGAGGAGTCGAAGATGATGTGGAGGTGGTGGAAGAAGGAGGAGTGATAGAAGATGATGGGGAGGTGGTGGAAGAAGGAGGAGTGATAGAAGATGAAGAAATTGGGGATGTGGAAATTATCAGGCCATCAGGTCAGTGTCACCCCTATATTAATAGGGCCAAACATATGCAGATAGGCTGGAAATTATTTACATATTTTGAATGCCAATTTGTTTATTTTTAGGGGATGAAGATGGAGTAGCACATTTTTCACATGCAAGTGCTTCTATAATTGTACAGCAACTAATGGAGTGCAGCACGGAAATGGACATTATGCGGGAAAGGATGCTAGTCATGGAGCAGAATGTGCGAAATGTCATTTCAGAGTGTAGCACGGAAATGGAGAACATGCGACAAAGGATGCTAGTCATCGAACAAAATTACAAAAATATCATTGACATGATGGGCCGTGTCAAAGACTGAACCACAGAAGCCCATCCCCCACCCACAAAACCCTTTTTACTTGTTGTACTTTATAATACGCCAAAATTTCTAAATGCACACACAGTGTGCCAATATGTGCTATCTGCCATCACAAACTATCTATTGTCTGTGCTTTGTGGGTACAAACCCCTCCTCGATCCTCAAGTAGTTGAGAGGAAGGGTTTGCTCCCACAAAACACAGACATTGATCACCCATGATGTCAGATAGCACATGTGGCCATTTGTCTGTTTAACCAATGACATTTGGCGAGTTTTCACTGAATGTGTGCATTTAGAAATTTTGGCGTGTTCCAGTGTGAAAGCACACCATCCATATGACTGACTGCTGTTCTTTTTTTAAATTTTTGTTTGGTGTTGATCTTTTTTGGTTTGTAAATGTTTCCAGTTTCAGATCACAAAACGAACAAGAAATCTCACCTAAAGAAAGAAGTTAACTAATTTTTGTAAAAAAAATAGAAAAATTTGTGTTGTGTTAAAATCTTGTTGAAAAAATTAGACACAAACAAATACAAAGACAAAAAATGTTTTGTATAAAAACAATACACAAAAATTTCTAAATGTAAATAAATGTCTTCGAAACAAATACCCAAAAAAAAATTTGAAAATAAAAAATAACCCAAAAAATTTCTACATAAATTAGTCTGGGTTATTGGAAACCAAACTAAATAAGAACTAAAATTTTTAACCAAAGTCTCAAAAAATTCTGTTTAGAAGTGTGTGTATATATATATATATATATATATATATATATATATATATATATATATATATATATATATATATATATATATATATATATATATATTATATATCTAGAGATAGATATATAGGAGACAAGCCCAAAAATTCTTGCGTATAGTTTCAATGAAATTATTCTTACATTGTGTTTCGAACATTCTTATTGCTAATCACTGTCAATAAAGACAAAAAAATTAATAATTAAAAGCCAATATTTTGTGTCAAAAATTTGCAGGAAATGTTTTCTGCCTAAAAATACACATTTCTTGTTAAAAAATGACTACAATAAAAAAAAAAAAATGTGACATCAAAAGCAGAAAAATGAGTGGCTTCTTATTTCTAGACTGAATACCCAGTTAGTAGATGAGTGAATAATGTGCAAATGTGGTTAGTTAATACATCTGAGTAAGTAAATTTGGCACTAGAAGTGCACAATTTTTGGAGAGAACCTGGAAGACAGAAAAATAGAGAAAAAGCAGTAATGACAAACAACTGTATAAAGTCCAATGATCTAATTATTTATTAGTTGTGAGAATATTCCTTTCTTTGGGGGCCGAATTAGAAAGAAATATGATCTGGCATAGCAATGGCCCCCCGACCCATGAAGTACTCAACATATTTGTCGCGTACCTCACGAGCAGATTGGGGGGCCAAGCCAGCGCGACCAGTGTCCAGGCCAGGAATGTTCTCTGAGGGTAGTCCTGCCTCAGAGCCCATGGAGGCTAGGTACGTCTGGGAGTGCCTGCGTAGAAAATTGTGCAAAATGCAGCAGGCAAATATAACGGTGTTCAATTTATATTCCGCCAAATGTATCGATGTCAGGAACAGGCGGAACCGGTTGCTGAGGATCCCAAAGGCATTCTCGACTACCCTCCGAGCCCTGGACAACCGAAAATTGAACACACTCCTCTCTAAGGTGAGGGTCCTCTGGGGAAAAGGCCGCATTAGGTGAGGTCCAAGGCCGAAAGCCTCGTCCGCTAGGAACACAAACGGAAGTCCTTCCACATTATCTTCATCTGGTGGCAATGCCAGACCACCAGTTTGGAGACGATCATAGAAATCAGTCCGTGCGAACACTCCCCCATCTGACATCCGGCCGTTCTTCCCCACGTCCACATATAGAAACTCATACTGTGCCGACACCACCGCCATCAACACAATACTATGATAACCCTTGTAATTATAATAGTAGGACCCCGAGTGGGGTGGGGGCACAATGCGGACGTGTTTCCCATCTATTGCTCCACCGCAGTTAGGAAAATCCCACCGCTCGGCAAATTGGGAAGCCACAGACTGCCATTCCTGTGGTGTGGAGGGTAGCTGTGGGGACAAACAAAAAAAGAGATTTAGTACTTTGGCACATAAACATTGCAAACATAATCATACAAGCATCCTTGTGCAACTTTACATTTTTAAAATAGCATTTGCAAATTATGAAGGGAGAATTTCGGGGCACAAATATATAGGCCCACTTAATTAATAAGAGACTCCACAGCCCTCTGATGGGGACAAAAACACTTTGAAGGGGGGGTGGGGGGTGTTTAAACTGTTTTTAGAAAACCAAAAAATAAAAATAAAAGTGGCATGGTGGGGGTTGGCCCGAAGATAGCATGCTGGACAGGTTAATATTGGGTAAGATCAAAATATGCAGGTAGGCCAAAATAAAAAGAACATGTAAAAGCTGATATCAACATGCATAGTGAGAAAAGGGAACGTTAGTTAAACACAAAGCATATCTGGGAAATAAAATAAAAAGTTAGTTTGCCACATTATTAAAGACACATTGTGAGGTTAAAATGAGGAAACTTACCTTCATATACTCCTCGTGCATAACTTTAATGATGGCAGCACACGTGTCCGGTATGATGACCCCAAGCGCCTGCGGAGAGATGCCTGTTGAGAACTTGAGGTCCTGCAGGCTCCTCCCAGTCGCCAGGTACCGCAACGTGGCAATAAGCCTCTGCTCGGCCGTGATGGCTTGGCGCATCACAGTGTCCTGCCTCGTGATATAGGGGGACAGAAGTTCCAGCAGACTGTTGAATACGGGGTCCGTCATGCGGAGAAAATTCCTATAGTCATTAGGATTATTCTCCTGGATTTCCCTAAGCAGAGGCATATGAGAGAACTGGTCACGCTGGCGCAACCAATTCTTGGTCCAGAAACGCCTCCGCCCCCTGTTTCTGGCCAAAGTACTGGAATAATGAACATATCCAGCAGCCATCCCATAAACAGCACCAACTCGCGAAAATTGACGCTGCTGCTCCATCATGGCTTCAAACCGGCCGGCTGGTCAGTCAAGAACACACTCCAACAGAAAGCACAATCAAATCCAGCGGGACCTGCAAAGAACGCACGACACACAGATACGAACGCACAGTACGAATCTGCTAAGCAGAACGAACTGCACGCCTGTACCCGAATGCCAACTACGTACCCACAAGCACACGCACTGAACGAGAAAATACTACCTGCTAAAGCCTGGAGACCGAGAAGCGCGAATCAGCTCTAACCAAACCTTCACTAACACGAGCAAAGCCGTAACTAGCAAAAGCGGAACAGAGGGCGTCGCCATTGACTTTGGCCTTTCCCTTTATAGTGACGTCAAACGTGGATTACGTGCACGCGTTCAGGTCCGCAGGGAAATATCGTCCGCTGGTGTGTACAAGCCAGCGGGCCAAATGAAAAAACTGCCTTGTACGCCGGAAACAGCCCGTCGGACATTTCGAACGGACATGTTTGGTCGTGAGTACTCGGCCTTACAGTCCACACCACCTAGTGACAACTATGCATAAAGTGACCCTCCACCAAACAAAGAGGCCGCTTACCAGAAGGCAAACGGTTAAGGCGAATGGCTATGACCCAGCCTAGGCCTTTACTCCTTATAGTAGGGGGTCCTTCGTCCCCTCTGCGTGATGTCCTGGAAATGGTAGTTCATGCAGTCCACACCACCCCAGTGATACTAATAAATGAAGTGACCCTCCACCAAACAGAGAGGCCGCTTACCAGAAGGCGAACGATTAAGGCAGATGGCTATAACCCAGCCTAGGCCTTTACTCCTTGTGGTGGGAAGTTCTCCGTCCCCTAAGCGTGAAGTTTTCAACTCCCCCGTTTAGATGTTATGTGAAAAGGAAAACGCACATAGCGTAACTCTGAGACAGTACTTTTAATTAAAAAAGGATAAAATATACTCACAATATGAGCAGATAAAAATGGTATAACAAAATATTGCCGGCCGGCATAACAGGAGCCCTACTCCTTGGCGTGGTGACGTCACTGCGTGATCCACAATCCACAATTCTATGGAGGTGAGGCTCTGTGTGATCACAGGGGATAAAAACAGTCCAGGCTATGGGAAATACAGTACACAAATTGACTTCTAGTATCTCACAAATCATTGGACAGGAAAAATGCATGTCCAAATGGGGGCTAACATAGCCTCAAGTAATACTCTCTGAAATTCTGATATTGAAAAAGAATATTGCAGGAGCGTCAATTCTAAATGCGATAACCACAGATTGGTACTAGCATGAAACAATCACTGCAGCAGAAAAAGAATAGCATCATATGGTGTGTTATATTACCATCATGGCAAAAAGAAAACATATGCAAAGGCAATCCTATGTGGGCTAGGGATTAAAAAAGTATCTTCTACAACCAATTAAGGTTGATGTCTTGGTATAGATGTCTCTTAATATACATGGTCAGAAGAAGCTACTACAAACGAGTGACCAAACCCAATCTTAATCTGTTTAGTCTATATGCATTTAAGGGTTGGTAAGGAATTAGTACAATATCCCCACACCAATTATACACATAGCCTAGTATCGCAACAAGTACAGTCTACAATCGCTGGATAGAGATGGGGCTCGGGTAAGTATTAGGGGAGCTGCTGCATACATGAGGCTTCTTATCTTAAAGCGGAGTTCCACCCAAAAATTGAGCTTCTGCTTTTCGGAATACCCCCCCCCCCCTCCGGTGTCACATTTGGCACCTTTCAGGGGGGAGGGGGGTGCAGATACCTGTCTAAGACCGGTATTTGCACCCACTTCCGGGCATAGACTCATGGGAGTCACGCCACTCCCCCTGCTGTCTCCTGGGAAACACACTGTTCCCAGGCGAGAGCGGGGACCAGTGAGGACAGGCCACACCGCTCACGCATGTGTAGTAGGGAACTGGGCAGTGAAGCCGCAACGCTTCACTTCATGGTTCCCTCACAGAGGATGGTGGCGGGGGCAGCCGAGAGACGTGCGATTGCTCGGCCTTGGCTGCTGACATCGCGGGCGCGCTGGACAGGTAAGTGCCTGTTTTTTTTTAAAAGTCAGCAGCTGCAGTATTTGTGGCTGCTGGCTTTTAAAAAAATAAAATAAAATTCGGGGGGACCTCCGCTTTTAATGCATAGAATATTTAGATCAAAAGTTGAAAAAAAAAATATTTTTAGGCACCAATTACATAAAAGTAAACAATGTTTTTATTAACAAGTTAATACAAAGTATCATTAAAAAAAGCAGAGGAATCAAAACAATTTTATTAAAAACTGCAATGTGGCTACAGTGAACATTCAAAAATTCTCCAATAAAGTCAAAGGTGTCCACATGCGTCACAACAAACGTGTATGACTGTAAAATGGTATATCAAATTTCAAGCTCTACATGTTTCGCGAAGGTCTCTTCTTCAGGAGCTAATATAGTTTCTAAGAAGAGAAAGACCATTATTGAATTTTAAAGGACAAGCACAGCAAACAATAAATCATATAGACCATAATGGGTTTAAAATACAGCTTATCAAGATATGTGGGTGATACCAGAACTGCCAGAACCAGACCAGACAACCCATGCATAGAATGCATTAGGATAAAACCTTCTGCCTTTACAATCACTTTAGTGGAGGTTGTCTACAGTGTTATGCTTCTACTGATAAGAAGACCTTTAGAAATCCATCTTCTCATATCTCTGCTGTCCTAAGGTTCTAAATGTATACTTAATATAATAACTTTCTAATGCTATTCTGAGCTAATCATTGTGCATTGGGTTTACCATTCCTTCGTAGTTATAGTATTTGGTTTGTTGTAGGAAATAATTATTTGACATCCATTTTCTTTATTTTACAATCCTCAAAAGGTATTCGGTTCCATTATGAATGTTTGTGGGCTTCAGCAGGACGATTGTAAGGAACCCCTGAAGCTGGGAGATGATAAACCTACATCACCTCTAGATATGGCACAGCAGGTCAGTTAGTTATGTTTGTTTTACTGAAGCAATTACATTTTGCCTAGATTTCCATTTCTTATTTCTTTACTGTCGTTCCAGAAATTACAAGATACAGTCTTTTATCTCTGTGACACATCCAGCACAATTTGGGCGTTCCTCGAAATCTTTCCATCTGCCTCTCAGGCTTTACAAAAACACAATTTCTTGAGTAGGTATGTGAATATATACATTTCTAACGCACTGAAAGTCTGCATGTTTATAGAGCTGATTATTGGGGGAAAGACTTGTGTAGCAGTTGTAATGCATCTTTCTTTAGTGAGGTCAATGGCTGTTGCAGCTTAGGCACCTAGCGTTGGGGTATCTCTTTCCTCCTGGGCCTCCAGACTCTCCACATGGTACTAAAGATTCAGTAACCACAACCACCACACACACACACACACACACACACACACACACACACACACACACTGGTGATGTAGTATTCTTAGTGGTTATGCCTTGATACAGCAAACTGGGCAAGTAGCAGACAGGATATAACGTTACCCATTTATGAGCCACTTTTACAACCTTCTGTTTAGTAGTGACAGTGGCTTTGCATTTGTGATAGTGCTTATCTCTGATTGACAGTACTCGTGGATCAAGTTGGCTGTTTCCTCTGAGCTCAGTGAGCTAGAAATGAAAAGGATATTCGTAATATGTTCTCCCGTGAGATTATGATAAAGTCAGCCCAACCAAAGTTAAAATTGCTAATGTTTAAAAGTGTTCATGCGTTAGAGTTACAAACCTTGAGATAATAAATACAGGGCAATCCTGCAAGACCAAACTGTATGTGGTTATTGTGTAGCTCATTAGTAATGCTGTAATTATTACCTTTGACATAATTAAAATTTCATATGTTAGAAGACCCTATACAACCCCTGAAAACTTGAACGTAAAATCTACATAAAAAGAACGCAATAATTTGCAAATCTCATAAATACATTCAGCATAGAAAACCTTTTTAACCTTACTGATAATTATAACTTTCACACAGCTGATGGAAGATGCCTAACATCCAAACCCACAAAACATTACAAAATGTTGTGCTAATAGTAATAACTTTTTTTTTTTTTTTTCATCAGGATATTGCAAAAAAAGAATGTACACAATGTCAGATTGTCAAGCTGTAGTAAAATGTGCAAGAGAATATCAGATGAAATTACTAGAATAGCCTGATTCTGTACAAGACTGCATATTAGTTGTACAGTACTAACAGTAACAGTACTAATTATTTGTAGTTGGTGATTTCGGCACCTCCTCCATTGAACATTGTATCCTCCTCTTAAATAAACCATCATTTTTATATATATATATATATATATATATATATATATATATATATATATATATATATATATATATATATATATATATATATATATATATATATATATATATATATATATGCCTTTGCGAAAGTATTCGGCCCCCCTGAACTTTGCGACCTTTTGCCACATTTCAGGCTTCAAACATAAAGATATAAAACTGTAATTTTTTTTGGGAAGAATCAACAACAAGTGGGACACAATCATGAAGTGGAACAAAATGTATTGGATATTTCAAACTTTTTTAACAAATAAAAAAATGAAAAATTGGGCGTGCAAAATTATTCAGCCCCTTTACTTTCAGTGCAGCAAACTCTCTCCAGAAGTTCAGTGAGGATCTCTGAATGATCCAATGTTGACCTAAATGACTAATGATGATAAATAGAATCCACCTGTGTGTAATCAAGTCTCCGTATAAATGCACCTGCACTGTGATAGTCTCAGAGGTCAGTTTAAAGCGCAGAGAGCATCATGAAGAACAAGGAACACACCAGGCAGGTCCGAGATACTGTTGTGGAGAAGTTTAAAGCCGGATTTGGATACAAAACGATTTCCCAAGCTTTAAACATCCCAAGGAGCACTTTGCAAGCGATAATATTGAAATGGAAGGAATATCTGACCACTGCAAATCTACGAAGACCTGGCCGTCCCTCTAAACTTTAAGCTCATACAAGGAGAAGACTGATCAGAGATGCAGCCAAGAGGCCCATGATCACTCTGGATGAACTGCAGAGATCTACAGCTGAGGTGGGAGACTCTGTCCATAGGACAACAATCAGTCGTATACTGCACACATCTGGCCTTTATGGAAGAGTGGCAAGAAGAAAGCCATTTCTTAAAGATATCCATAAAAAGTGTCGTTTAAAGTTTGCCACAAGCCACCTGGGAGACACACCAAACATGTGGAAGAAGGTGCTCTGGTCAGATGAAACCAAAATCGAACTTTTTGGCAACAATGCAAAACGTTATGTTTGGCGTAAAAGCAACACCGCTCATCACCCTGAACACACCATCCCCACTGTCAAACATGGTGGTGGCAGCATCATGGTTTGGGCCTGCTTTTCTTCTGCAGGGACAGGGAAGATGGTTAAAATTGATGGGAAGGTGGATAGAGCCAAATACAGGACCATTCTGGAAGAAAACCTGATGGAGTCTGCAAAAAACCTGAGACTGGGATGGAGATTTGTCTTCCAACAAGACAATGATCCAAAACATAAAGCAAAATCTACAATGGAATGGTTCACAAATAAACATATCCAGGTGTTAGAATGGCCAAGTCAAAGTCCAGACCTGAATCCAATTGAGAATCTGTGGAAAGAACTGAAAACTGCTGTTCACAAACGCTCTCCATCCAACCTCGCTGAGTTCCAGCTGTTTTGCAAGGAGGAATGGGCAAAAATGTCAGTCTCTCGATGTGCAAAACTGATAGAGACATACCCCAAGCGACTTACAGCTGTAATCGCAGCAAAAGGTGGCGCTACAAAGCATTAACTTAAGGGGGCTGAATAATTTTGCACGCCCAATTTTCCAGTTTTTTATTTGCAATTTCCTTCCACTTCATGATTGTGTTCCACTTGTTGATTCTTCAAAAAAAATTAGTTTTATATCTTTATGTTTGAAGCCTGAAATGTGGCAAAAGGTCAAAGTTCAAGGGGGCCGAATACTTTCGCAAGGCACTGTGTGTGTGTGTGTGTGTGTGTGTGTGTGTGTGTATATGTATGTATATATATATATATATATATATATATATATATATATATATATATATATATATAATATAATATATAATATTTTTTTTTTTTTTTTTGTGACAGATTATAACACAGAATTAGAATTGCAAATTGTAGCAGCACGCAGTAATAACTACTACTATAAATAAGTACCATTTTAAGAAAAAAAATAAGTCTTTTTTTAAATTGATGGCAGTAACACGTCTCCCAAACGTTGGCTTTTTGGAAAGAAGCCATTACTTTGCCAGGAAACTAAAGTACAGAAAGGGGGAAAAGAACTGCTGCTTACACTACAGTATGTGCACGGCATCTAGCAAGAATGTTGGCCATTAATACATTTTCCATACATGTAAGCATGCCCTAACACATTTGGGTTTCCTGGTGAAAAAAGTGTATTATACTGTAGATAAGATTATGAAAATGATGTGCTGAAACATTTTACTGGATGCATTCTTTTTCTTTTTCAGTATGAGTTCCTTTTATGAATTATGTTGCCCGGAGCTTGAATCTGCTATTATAAAGAGAAAATTTGCAGATAAAAGGTAAAAAACCTACATATTTCTATCAGAACGATCACTGTTATTTCTGTATATACAGTATTTCCTTAAGTTAAATAAAATGTAACTAAACATAGAACATCACACCTTTAATATCGAATTTTACACCACTTGTGTCCAGGGAACCAGACATGGTGCAACTGGCTCAATGACATGTATAATTTTCAATAACAGAAAATAATAGGAACAATATGCACCTGTACTCATGGGGTAATTTATTTGAAAAACTGCTTGCTCCCCTCCTGCTGTAGCTCTTAGATCGGGGAGGAGAGCGACGAGAGGTCACGTGAATGCACAGAGGCGATCTGAAAGAAGGTATTTAGCGGCATCATTTTAAACAAACATTTACACTGTGTAGTATTTACAACCACTTTAAGGCTGTCAGCAGATCAGCCTCTACAAATTCGGCAGTGGCTAAAAATGAAGAGCAACTGCAGAGCAGGGTGAGACAGTGTATTACTGGATTTAACCACTTGCGGACCGCCCACTGTCATTGTACGTTGGCTATTTGAAGTGGAATGGAGTGGGGGGGAAACAGGTTCGAGAAAGGGGGGTGAAGGGCCGCGACAGGGCCAGGGCTCGAAGGGATGAAGCTGCATCAAAGCACTACATTACTATGTCCCCAAGAGGGCCACCCCCTCGTCGGAATAAATAAAAATGTTCCAAATGCTCCAGGTCTCTGTATATTTCTCATGGTTATGCTGTGCCGTGAAAATCAAGTCTTTCATTTTTTTTTATTTCCTCAGCCAGCACCCAAAGGTTGGTGGGTACTGCTGTTTGCAGTACAGGGGTATACACGCCTTAGCGGCATTTAGTAGGTGTCGCTGTAGTGATTTTTTGTACGTTTTGGCTGAGATCTTGGATAGGTGTAATAGGAAGAAAGATGCGTCTGCAGGGATTGTGTAATCCGTAAACCTTTGCGTTATATTGCGTATGTCATCCCAAAAGTTCTGCCGTTTTTGGGCAGGACCAAAAGATATGTAATGGGGATCACTTGTCTTCCCCACAGCGCCAGCAAAGGTCTGACGCCGCCGGGAAGCATCTGTGTAGTCTGGTGGGTGTGAGATACCATCTAGTTTAGATTTAAAAATGTGTTTCTTGGATTTTAGTGCATATGGAGGATTTGGTGGCAAAAGTGATAATACGTTGTTTTTGCGACTCTGAAAATGAACAGCCAAGATTGGCTTCCCATTTCTCCAGGCAGAGGAGACGTGGTTGTTCAGCGGGTGAATTTAAAAGTGAGTACATTTTAGAGAGCGTCTGAGATACCGGTTCGGACTCCGAGCAGTAGTCCTCAAACTTCGTCTGTAGGCGAGCAAAGAAATGCGGGTTTGGGATTGAATACAAGAAGTAGTGCAATTGGGCAGCCTTCCAGAAGGGAAGACGATAGTCGCCCGACATGTCGGTTAATTCCGCAATGGACACCAAGCGGCCCGACGTAACAAACTTGGAGGCCTGCTCCCATCCCAGGTCCCTCGGGGCTCAATTTACCTTTTTAATAAAAAAAAAAGTGTATTTACAAAAAAAAAAAGATTGCGCTTGTAAGACCGATGTGCAAATACGGTGTGACATGAAGTATTGCCATTTTATTCTCTAGGGTGACTGAAAGAAAATGATATATAATGTTTTGGGGGTTCCAAGTAATTTTCTAGCAAAAAAAAAATTGTAATCACTGAAAAATAGGTCCAGTGCTTAAGTAGTTAAACAGTATAGGCACTTATTTTTTATGTTTTACATAGCTATACCTGCAAAATGGCCAGACTGATTGGATCTAGCTGGACTTAAGTTCCACTTTAAGAATACATCCTGCTGCCTCCTAAATATCTGCAAGGGAGCAACATCTTAAATTTACATACCCTGGTTTTCATTTCTCCTACCACATTGAATATCTGAGGCCTGAAACGTACTTATTACTAGCATGGTTTTCAGATTTCTTCTAGCTGTCATAAAGGATATTGACCCACTATTTGTGCTAATATTAGTTCCAGCCTAGGGATATGACTGTGTTTGCTGATTTATTTGTTTCAACTTATTTGAATGAGCACCGTGTCTAATGACAATGTGACTTTATTCTATATCCGACTTTTTTTTTTCTTCCTATTTCCCCCCTCACACCACCTGAAGCACTCTTTTTTTATAACTTTGCTGTTTAGCCTTTTGGATATCCTCTACTGCTATCCTCTCCCTACAAAATCGTGTTTCTGAGTGGAGCAATAGAACTGTCTATATGAAGGAGTTAATTACCTGATGCAGAAAGGCCTAGTCTTTAACCACTTCAGTCCCGGAAAAATGTACCCCCTTCCCGACCAGAGCACTTTTTGCAATTTGACACTGCGTCGCTTTAACTGACAATTGCACGGTCGTGCGACGATGCACCCAAACAAAATTGACGGTCTTTTTTTTTTTTTTTTTTACCCCACAAGTATTTATTGGGGTATAGCGCGCTCCTACGTATAGCGCGCACCCCTAAAGTTGCAGCGGATTCCTGTGGAAAAAAGTTTTTTTGTACTTACAGTTTTGGTGTCTTGTGCGGCGGCCTCGTCGGGTCCGGCGTCCGTCTGCGTCTTTGGGGGTCCTCTTCGTCGGGTGAGGCGTCCTTCTGCGGCGTCCTCCCCGCTCGTTTCCCGCGCCGAGTTTGAATACTGCGCCGACATATACAGAGCGCAGTACACTCGTGTATTGTCGGGCAGGCTCGGCAACTCTCGCGCTGACGTCCTGTACGTCCAGGACGTGAGCGCGGAAGGAGCCGAGACTGCCCGACTATACCGGTATATGTCGGCGCAGTATTCAAACTCGGCGCGGGAAAGCGGGTATCGGCGTATACCGCGCACCCACGATTTTGCCCTGATTTTCAGGGCAAAAAAGTGCGCGGTATACGCCGATAAATACGGTACATCTTCCTTTTGGTGGTATTTGATCAGCCCCCCTGCGATTTTATTTTTATTATTATTATTTACTTTTTGCGATTTAATTATCCCCAAAATATAATATAAAAACAAATGTTTTTTCTCAGTTTAAGCCGATATGTATTTTTCTACATATTTTTGGTAAAAAAAAAAAAAACGCAATAGGCGTATATTGATTGGTTTGCGCAAATGTTATAGCGTCTACAAAATAGGGGATTTTTACACATAGGACACTTTTGACACATTTTTGGGACCGTTCTCATTTATACAACAATCTGTGCTATAAAAATGCACTGACTACTGTGTAAATGACACTGGCAGGGAAGAGGTTAACCACTAGGGTGCGATGAAGGGGTTAAGTGTGTCCTAGGTATGTGTTCTAACTCTGGGGGGATGGGCTACCAGTGACACGACAGTGATCGCTGCTCCCGATGACGGGGAGTAGTACATCGCTGTCCTGTCACTAGGCAGAACAGGGAAATGCCTTGTTTACATAGGCATCTCCCCGTTTTGCCTCTCCTGACGGCAATCGCGTTCCACCAGCAAATATCGAGTTCCCGGGACCCGTGAGCACACTCCCGAGGCACGCATCGGGCACACGTATGGGGACCTACAGGTACGCACATTTGGCTGCCCGTGCCATTCTGCCGACGTATATCGTTAAATGTGTTGCCTCACAATAAATCTCCAAATGCAAAAACTATTCTTTATCAAAAGTTCCAGTTGCAAAGTGTTATATCTGTTGTCATTTAAATATGCAACAAATTCCAACAATAACTGAGGGGTGCCTTTCCAGGCTGCCAGCATGTCATCCACTAACTGAATCCAGAGTGTGCACCAAAGCTCGCTCACAAGGCAGAAAACCTTGGTTTCCTCCCAATTACCATTATGGAAGCAGGTATACGCTGGTGTACAAGCTACTCCCATGACAACTCCCTGTAATTGTCTATACAGATACTCACCCCTCGTTTAACAACTTACCTGTTTAACAACTGCTCGGACTTACAACGCGCTGTACATCATTGTATTGAGCTGGAGTTTTATGGGGGGTTTTTTAAGACCTTTTTTTCACAGTACAGTAGTTAAGAATGCTTAAAATATTGATTTCTTGTGACTCCTCGTTTAACAACCAATTAGTTTAACGACCTGGTCGTTGTAACAGAACCTGGTCGTTAAGTGAGGAGTACCTGTAGTATCTGCTAAAACAGAAAAAATTAAGTACAAATCGTAGCATAACCTACACAAACTGATGGCGGAAAACGTATTGGGTATCCTAGCATGCAGGCGTGTATTGATCCTCTTAGTTTTTGTTATTGATAATTATAACTTTCACACAGCTGATGGAAGATGCCTAACATCCAAACCCACAAAACATTACAAAATGTTGTGCTAATAGTAATATTTTTATTTTTTTTATCAGGATATTGCACAAAAAGAATGTACACAATCTGCAATGTCAGATTGTCAAGTTGTAGTAAAACATGCGAGAGAATATCGGATGAATTGACTAGAATAGCCTGATTCTGTACAAGACTGCATATTAGTTGTCACATTAAATGAATGTATAGAAAAGTACTAACTGGTTGTAGTTAGTGATTTCGGCATCTCCTCCATTGAATATGGTATCCTTCTTTTAAATAAATAAATAAACCTATATATAAATTGTGAGACAGATTATAACTTAGAATTGCAAATTGTAGCAGCAGTAATAACTACTACTATAAATAAATACCATATTCTAATTGCTGGGTGTAAAAATAAATTCCAGTCCATGGCTGGAATTCAGCTCAGTATTTTTACTGACATTGTCATTCATTCTTAGCTAGTAGTAGAGCATGAGATAAACTGCCCAGGAAAAAAGGTAGAACATAGACTTGCCATAAATGATAAGAACTCGATGAAGCCCTGTCAACTTACCATTTTTTTGTTTACCAGCTTTCACAATTGTGTATATATATATTTGAAGGCGTTGTAAGTCAGTAATGATCAGCTACAGGGAGACCTGCAGTTTAATTCCTCTTTAAATGGCCATTTGAAGACATGGGGCCAGATTCTCGTAGATCGGCTTTTTTTTTTGTGCGGGCGTAACGTATCCTATTTACGTTACGCCTCCGCAACTTAGACGGACAAGTGCTGTATTCTCAAAGCACTTGCTCCGTAAGTTGCGGCGGCGTAGCGTAAATAGGCGGGCGTAAGCCCGCCTAATTCAAATTTGAAACAGGGGGGCGTGTTTTATGTAAATAACTTGTGACCCGATGTGATTGATGTTTTTCACGAACGGCGCATGCGCCGCCCGTGGAATATCCCAGTGTGCATTGCCCCAAAGTATGCCGCAAGGACGTATTGGTTTCGACGTGAACGTAAATGACGACCAGCCCCATTCACGGGCGACTTGCGCAAACAACGTAAAATATTCAAAATTCGACGTGGGAACGACGTCCATACTTAACATTGGTACGCCGCATGTACGCCACCATATAGCAGGGGTAACTTTACGTAGGAAAAAGCCTAACGTAAACGGCGTATCTGTACTGCGTCGGCCGGGCGTACGTTCGTGAATTCGCGTATCTAGCTGGTTTACATATTTCTAGGCGTAAATCGGCGTACACGCCCCTAGCGGCCAGCGTAAATATGCAGTTAAGATCCAACGGCGTAACAGACTTACGCTGGTCGGATCTAATAGAAATCTATGCGTAACTGATTCTAAGAATCAGGCGCATAGATACGACCGCCCAGACTCGGAGATACGACGGCGTATCTGGAGATACGCCATCGTACCTCCTTTGAGAATCTGGGCCATGGTTTTTGCTATATGCTCTGCTTGGTAAAAAGGCTAACTCCACTTTCGTGGGGGATGCAGCAAAAAAATAATATAGCGCATATAATTGTGACACTAATCATATTGCAATTGAATGTTATTAAAAATTACCTTTCAATCTGCAGCCACTGTAATTTTCTGAGAATGCATTGTAATTTGGCTACCTGGAGTTGTTCTGTACACAGACCACTCCCCAGAAACATCATTTTCTGTTTGTGTGATTGGCTCACCAATTTTCTCAGAAGTCTGCCTAAAGATACAAGTCAGATTTCAGGCATCCCCTGCAACAAAAATGTCATTTTTGGAGAGATACTTTCAATAGGACCATATCTAAAGGGATGCAGGCCCAGCAGATTTCCCCATTAGTGCCCTGCAGCTGCACACCTGGCAGTTAATTATGAAACCACTCCCATTAGACCCACTGAGTACAGAGGCACAGGCAAATACACATAGATTTTTTTTTCAGAATAACAAAAGGTAGGAATCTGCAACAAAGGTTGTTCTAATCCTTTAAATGTGCATAGATCACCCAGAGGAGAATGTTGTTGTTTTTTGTTTTTTTTTTATGAACAAAAGTGGAGTTACGGTTTAATGAAGAGCAGCATTACAGTCATTAAGTAATTCCTGCATGTTTGTGGTTCAATTTTCTTTGCTAGCATACAACTGGATCTTTGGAGAAGATTGTGTCACTCCAGAAAGAAGTTGTTAGAAATATCTCACATTCTTATCAGCAACACCTGTCTTCAGCCCATTTTGGAACGCAGGTTAGTGAAAACCCAACTCTGCATGCTGCCCAATGTTTCGTGACTTGTGTATGGTTTGCACAACCTAAACATATATTGTTTTTACAGTGCAGAAAACATTCAACACTATGTGGAAGAATTCTTGGAAATATTAACACAACTTCTTCCAGAAAGGCGGTAAGATTCCTAAAATGTGCTACTGAGATTCATTTGATTTTTCACGTGCATTAAGCTTATAAGCAGTTCTTTTTAAGTCTGTTTTGTTAACATTTTCCTTCTGGGTGCTTTTAAAAAGTAGTTACACTCGCATACAGCCCCTATCCCTAAAGTAAACATTTTTAGCGCATTCAATTCTACATGACACTTTACCCAGCATGCCTCATGGTTTTGCTAGTGTTGGTAAGATGCAAATTTTACTTTTAGCTCTGGATTTTTTATTTATTTTTGCCAGCCGGCCTATTTTCCCATGTCCGTTATATATAAGTCAAGTCTAAAGACTGACTTCTGTCGAACAGGCAGGGCCACACACACATTGAAAATTTGACCAGTGCCTGCTGAACTGCCTGAATTTCATTTGCTTTAATGCCCAGCATTACACTTCAGGACACCTCAGACCTCTGGAAGGTTTGATGGAGCATTACACATCTTTCCTCTATTGCAGGAGCATCCATTTTTGAGTTGGCTTCTTCTCAGAAGCAACACCCTTTCTCCCACCTGTTCGTGGTCCACCTTAGCCCCTTACTTTGTTGTTACAGGTCTAGTTTCTGAGAAGAGCTTTGTGTCTACCTTTAAGGATCAGGTAGTTCCCAGCCTGATCACTCAACTCAGATGTTGGCCAATTACTTTTCTCCCCATCCTTGAAGTGGTTCCTCATCTTCAGGGCTCCATTCTGGATTTCTAGAACGGGTGGTTTATTATACATTGGGGATCTCTGTCTGGTCGGGTCTCCTGGTTCAGACTCCACTGTGTCCACACTATTAAGAAGGAATGGCAAACGCCTCTCGGCCTTTTGGCTAAGATCAAGTGTAGTATCTGTTCTTATCGGTTTAATATCTGATATGTCCCCTATCTGGGGACCATATATTAAATGGATTTTTAGAACCGGGAGATGGAAGAAGAGCTTGCTCTGTCCACTCCACGCATCAACCTGGTATTGCTGTACCTCCAGGACCGGTGCACCAAAAAAAAAAAAAAGGAATGGCAAATTGGTACTGTTACTGTGGGTTTTGGTAATAACCATGCTGCTCCCCTGTAAACCAGTTCTTCCCAACTGGTAGTTTGTGTACATGCAACGAAGTATCCCTGAGCCTTTGTTGCAGATAATGACATTGGAGGGGGCTGTGTCTCCCTGGGCTGTTTGTGGATGGAAAAAAACAAGTCTTATGTTGCAGGTATCATCAGTCAGGAACAGGGAGACCTGTCCATCTAGGGTTAGGCTGCTATTCCTTGGCAGATCTGCATATTCATGAAGTAGGCCTTTCTGGCACTGTTCATTTTCCTGATTTCACTCGGACAAATTTTCTTGCTGTCCTTAAAGGTTCTAGCCCATCTCACCAGTTTATGGTTAGTTTCTAACTTCATCTTCTGCCTACCCTCATCGGGGTGTATTCAGTGCATCTTACCCCTTGGCATGACTTTCTGGGATTGTTACAGCTGTGGGAGAATTGGCTCAAGGTTGTGCTTTCAAGGCCATCCAGGGAACATCTTTAGTAGTGTATCTTTCTAGATCTTTTTGCTTTCCCTTCATCCTGGGATTTCTGGTTCTAATGTAGGTGGGAACTTGGCCTGTGGAATTTCTCCAAAATAATCGGGAGATTTTTGCATCCTTGCAAAAATGCTGCTGCACCCATTGTAGTTGTTGGTACCTCTCCGCATTTCCCCTCTCAAGATCAAGAGGACTACTTGACTTGCTGGGTTAGCTGGGACCAGTTTGTCCTGCTTCCTACCCTAACAAGGACATGACCTCTCGGTGTCCCTTGGAGGCACCTGCTATTTCTCATGATATTGGACCTTATGTCCATCTTAGTGACCTTTTCCTGCCACCCATCTTGAAGGGGGTCGGTTTTCTGGATCCTTGCACTCAAAACTCTTTGGAAGTGCCCAAAACCCATAGGGGGGATGGGGCTTCATAGCTGTGTATTGTGTTTTTAGTGTTATTTTTAAGATCGGGTGAGGCTTTTTAACTCGAATCCTCACTAAGAAAGGCTATGTTCTGTTGCTCACTGCACCCTTTCCCTCTTGTTGACATTTTGGCGCTCCTCAAGCTACCCCTTGGTTTCTGTGAGTCTGGACTTGGGGTCCTGATGTTACTCTGCCATCTCTTATGCTGCGTACAAACGATCAGATTTTCGGAATTCCGCTCAAGCTTGGCTTGCATACACACGGTCACACAAGTTCTCTGAACTTTCGTCCGCCAAGAACGCGTTGACGTACAACACTAAGATGAGCCGAGAAAATTAAGTTCAATGCTTCCCAGCATGCGTCAAATTGTTTCCCGTGCATGCGTCAGAATTTTGCACGTTGGAATTGCTACAGATGATCAGATTTTCCTATAGGAATGTTTTCCGTCGGAACTAGCTCTCAATCTTTTGGTGGTGGAAATTCCGACAGCAAAAGTCCGATGGAGAATACACACGATCGGAATTTCCGTTCAAAAGCTCACATCAGACTTGTGCTGTCAGAATTTCCGATCGTGTGTACGGGGCATTAGTGTTTTGTGTGGTCTTTCCCCCCCTGCAGGGACTCTGTAGGGGTGCCCCCCTTCTGTGGGTCTTTAGGCCGGTTCCTCAGAACAGTTGGTCCCTTTTTTCTTTGGGGGATCCTATTGCAAGTCAGTTCATTGACCTGGACTCTTTTGGACATCACTTAGGTGTTGTAAGACCTTCACCACTCCAAAGGTATGGAATTCCTCCCTGTGTGGCGGCGTAAGACTGTTTCTCTATACTGGCTGATGTGGCGAGTACTACTTTCCAACCACACAGTCTGCCTTAGGGATGTTGACTTGCTAACTGATTTTCATTAGCTGGTAGTCCCTTATCTGGTGAAAGAGAGGTTTACTAATTTGGGTGCATCTCCTTTCCTGCATGCCAAGAAGACCCCATCTCCGGAGTACCCTGTGTTCCCCTGGATTAACATCACACAGATAACACTGAGATTCTGCTGCAGGTACACCTTATTGGGGATAGTGTTCATATGGTGGCCTTTGTGAGATGTAATCTCCTGGAGGTGGGTCCTTCCTGACTTATTTCTCAGCTCTTCCCTTATTCAGCTGATGTTCTTGGCTGTTTTAGCTCAGTTTCTTGTCCCTTGACCCACAGCTGTGGATGTTTCACTGGACCGGAGCAGGTCATATGACAATGTGTTCTCTTTTGGGTTAGGCAGGTCATTCAGAGTTTTCTGTTCAGTCCTGGAGACACTTTCAGGTGTTTTATTGGATGGGTCTTGCTCATGCTCCTACTTTTTCTGGTGGTATTAATTTCAGGGTTGGTACTTCTGGATTGCTCCCAGTTACAGGGATCTTTTTGACTATTGAAGGACACGGGACCCACCTATGACTTCCTGTGTCCCTCAATGGACTCCAAATTTGTTTTACAGTAAATACAAAAAAAACATATTACTCTTTAATAATAATACTACCACTGAGGGAGCAGCTATCAATTACTAGGGGTAGGCCATGCAGAAACAGGTCACTTAGGCATTTTTACTGTAAGATTGCAAGTTTAATGTGCTAAGGCATCACCTTGTAGTATCCAGCAGGACCATGCATTCTAAGGTGGCATTGCTGCTCCTGATTAGGGTCCTGCTCAACATAGTACAGTAAGCTCTCATGCAGGCTGTTACTGGTAGGTCCACAGGTCCAAATAAGAAAAAACAAAAGTAATGCTGCGTACACACGACCATTTTTAATGGTCTAGAAAAAACTAAGTAAAAGTTTGGTGAGCGACGATTTGCGCTTTTCAGTCTCATAACGAGCGCTCCCGTCTCATAACTTCCGAGCATGCGCATTTCTTTCACGTCGTTAAAGCCTAAAAAATAGAGCATGTTCTACATTTTTAATGGCCATCATGAAAAACGGTCGTGTGTACGTGGCATAAGGGAAAACAAACAATGTAGAAATTGGAACAAGAATAAGGCAAGCCATTTTTTTTTTTTTTTTTGTGGAATTTTAGGTTTAGATACATTTTGAAAGCAAGCCTGTGCTTTGCCCATGCCACGCCATGTGCTTTGCAATGGCTATAATGAATAATCCAGTCCTCTAGCAGAAAATGCCCACGTTGCCCTTTACTCCCCTACGATTGCACAAATGTCTGGGTATGGAGTAGTATGTGACTTACTCTGAGACAGCACTGGTGCTTTCTAAGTGGCCTCAATGATGTTGCAGGGTTGTGGAGAGACAAGTCATCCCTATTGAATGTTTATCTGGATATTTGATTTTAACTTACAAAGGGCTGCTGCGGAGGGTTTATTCTGCTAGGGAGGGGACAATAAAATGATGTTGCTTTGCCCTGAATGCACACTTTTACTTTAATATTCACATGTTTGATTTCTTTGACTGATTTTATTTGTTTAATGTTTAGTTGATTTTTATAGACTTTTAAATGAAGGTGGTGGATGTTATTTTGGAGGTTAAAGTACTGTCATATTACCTAGTCGTTGTGCATTTTTGGAAGAGTGCCTTATGTCTGTGTTTTGTATCTTGCCTGCAGGTTTCTGTGTGATTATGATGAGCAGTTCCCCGTAGCTGAGGATATCAGCTTGCTGCAACAAGTTTCCCCTTCACTGTATCTTTTTAACAAATCTTATAGTAGATAAAATGGGTATTTTTTATTTATTTTTTTCTTGGAAACCTGTAGTGGTTGCAACGGTGAAATCCAACCTCGTTCTGGGTCAGGGACTCAAAACGGTGAGGCCAGAGTGGCAGCTGACAAGCAATTGTACCTTTTTTTTTTTTTTTTTTTTTTTAATGAGAAAAATATATAATTTACTGAATATTCCCATCGCAAACATTTAACTCGCATAGAGTGAAGCTGGCCATACACTAGTAGATTTTTGAATGAACATTCATATGAAACATTTTCATCAGTATGTTTGATGACATGATGTCAAATCGACGTTTGCTATTTGATTTTCTACCGAATGGACTTTCTCGAACAAACGCATACACTTTTAGTACCGTATTTATCGGCGTATACCGCGCACTTTTTTGCCCTGAAAATCAGGGCAAAATTGTGGGTGCGCGGTATACGCTGATACCCGCTTTCCCGCGCCGAGTTTTGAATACTGCGCCGACATATACCGAGCGCAGTACACTCGGGTATAGTCGGGCAGTCTCGGCTCCTTCCGCGCTCACGTCCTGGACGTCCGTGCGAGAGTTGCCGAGCATTGCCGACAATACACGAGTGTACTGCGCTCTGTATATGTCGGCGCAGTATTCAAACTCGGCGCGGGAAACGAGCGGGGAGGACGCGAGGACGCCGGACCTGACGAAGAGGACACCCAAAGCCGCAGAAGGACGCCGGACCCGACGAAGAGGACACCCGAAGCCGCAGAAGGACGCCGGACCCGACGAGGCCGCCGATGGACACCAAAAACTGTAAGTACAAAAAAAACTTTTTTTTCCACAGGATTCGGGGCAACTTTAGGGGTGCGCAGTATACACGGGAGCGCGTTATACCGCGATAAATACGGTAATTTGTTTTGAGAATTTTTTCACCCTGCTCCTTTGAATTTTCTTGTCACCATGGTCAAAGATGATCATCGATTTGACCCCACTAACAATTAGAAAATCAAATAAGTGTTTTTAAACCAAAATTTTCAATAAAATTCTGGTGGCCTGTTTTAGAGACATGTGGTATTTCAATGAAAGTGGTTCTTTAATTGGTAATAGGTTTTTTTTGTTTAAGTAAGTTATTCTTTAACTCGTTGGAAGTGATGAGACGCGTACCACTTACCTATTGAATGGTGTGAAAAGTGCATGGACCGAGGCTCGAAAGTTCAGACCACGCATTCCAATCCTTGCTCCAACCAGTGCAGAGAGAAATGCTAAAGGAGCGTGTGGAAGTATAGAACAAAACTCGCACTACTTAGATGAACCTGAAGTAAGTACACTTTATTAACTCACTGCCCCTATATATCTCGCTTTCTTTCCTTTCCATACAGGGTCTCTTGTTTCCTAATTTACATTTTTTTCCCTTCCTACTTTGTGTTAGTGCTTAGGAGCCACAGCGGCGCCTTTGCCAAGCGGAGTGGAGCTGGACTCTCTGGTGTCACAAGTGAAAGATTTGCTCCCAGATCTGGGAGAGGGATTTATAATAAAATGCCTTGAAGAATATGATCACAATGCTGAAATTGTTATTAACCACTTATTGGAGGACAATTTGTCACCCCATCTACTGGAACTAGATCACACCATGCCTAGGTATGTGGAAGCAGTGAACAGAGCTGTCAGTGTAAAAAAAAAATTAGCGTCATGTTATGTAAACCCTAAATGTTCTTTTATTTATATTTTATTCTCAGTATTGGACAGGTTTGTTTTTAAAATAATGACACCTATTTAAATATAAAAAAATGTAGTATATGCACTGGAGCTTGATATAACATATTTAAAGTAAACCTGTAGCTAGGCTGTGGACATGCAACTATTTACAGTTTTGTAACCAGAAGTAAATGATCTCTAAAACAAGCCTTCTGATCGTAATGTGGAGCAATTAATTCTTAAAGTGGTTATTAAAGTTTTTTTTTTTTTTTTAAATAACAAACATGTTATACTTACCTGCTCTGTGCAGTGGTTTTGCACAGAGCAGTACAAACAAATGACCACTGCCCCCACCTATAACGGCACTGAGCAACGCATGTCAGACAAAACCAAAGAAAATTCAAAGCTCAACTTACCGACCAGTCTGCAACCAACTGAATTATCCTTTCTAACAGTATGCGTTAAGAACAGGGGTTCAGTGTGCACACATTTGAAAATACAGGCATAAGCTGCAGAGCCAGTTTATCGCATTCCCAGTGTTATCTACAGTCCTAACCCAAAATTTTGATTTACTTTGGTTTTGTTTGATTTGCATAGAGCAACTCTGATCCCCTTTTTTTCAGGTCCTCTGCAGGCACAACTGGCTCCTCCTCCTCGAGCAGTGCCTCCAGAGAAAGCTTCTTGCCATGGGGGCATCGCTGCCGGCTTGCTTCAGAGCTGCTACTCTGTGTCAATAAGACGCATAGAGCTGTGGCTCTCCCCGCCTCCCTTTTGCGATACGGGAACATGAGCAATAATCGCATATGTTCTGCAGCACATGAAAATGTTGCTGTTTTCTGGCAGGCGTGCTAAGGTGTCATTCATTCTTCGTTCCAAAACATGCAAATTCATGAATTCCAAAACATGTGCACTAAATCAAATTGCAAAGCATGGTGACTTATTGCCATGTGTTGTAGTGCGATGTAATGTAAAAAAATGCCATCACTTTTTTAGTGCGATTGTTGTGCATAGGCAGCCCATTGAATGAAATGGGCGGCCCTAAATTTGACGAACCTAAATATGTAAAAACGTGAGTGCACCATTGCACCTGCATAGGTGTGAACAGATCCTTAGTGCTTCTGTAAAATTTAAAGTGGTTTTAAAGGCTGAAAGTTTTTTACCATATTGCATTCTCTGCATTAAAGTGATACTAAACAAGTGTTAATTGCCATAATTTATTCATATACATATATATATCTCATGCCACTGTATTTTGTTTTTAAATCCTCTACCTTGATCCTGCACCACTGTTGTGTGGTTTTATCTTTCCCTGTTCTTTGGTATCAGCAAGGAATGATCCTTGGAAGGGGCTTCTATTACTTTGCTGATGTATGTTCTCTACAGTGCGAGTCTGTGTCTGGCCAGCCCTGATTAGTGTAGTGCCAGTCACATGACAAAAGTTTCAGAAGAGAAATTAGATTATAGATATTAAATAGTTGATCAGATTCAAATACATCTTTATTGAACATCAAATGTGTATTTTTTTTGTAAATGTAATATGTTGTAGTCAAAATTTACTTACAGGTATTGGCAATTACATCTGATATATTTATTACTGATTTATAATAAAACCAAGTTTGTTTTGTGCGTTTCTTAGTAAATGTAACGATTCAGCATACTATATCTCACTCCCACATTATTTAGCAATAGGAGGACATGGAGGAGGGAGAAAAGTGTAATTTGCCACTGTGTATACCCACATGTGTGACTCTATAGTGACGTGGGCTGCACAGATGGGAAGGGGGGGGGACCTTAGAACGGAACTGAAATTGATTGTGATCCATAGAGGACACCAGCTGCACAGTGTCAACCTGCAGTGGGGACACAGAAGATGGGAGGGACAGCTGAAGGCAGGATTAATCAGGTATATTGAATTCAACACAAAATAAATGCTTTTAGTGGCTTTTTTATTCGTCTGGGCTTAATGGCACTTTTAAGGTAAAAATAAAAAAACCTTCAATGCTCGGCCCAGCCCCTCCACCTTATTATAGACCAGTGGTCTTCAAACTGTGGCCCTTTTCTTGTCTGCATCTGGCCCTTGGGGCATTGTTCCACCAACTGACACCAATGATGGGGCACCATTCCTCCTGCTGACACCAACAATTGGTCTTCTAATTGACCTCAACAATGGGACACCATTTCTTTCATTAAAACCAAAGATGGGGCACTGATCCCAGGGCTTTTTCTGCACCTACTAGGCACAGTTCAGCGCCCCCCTAAAGCCTGAAGGGCAGTAAATTGGCCCTTTGCTTAGAAAGTTTGGAGACCCCTGTTATAGACATGCAGAGATAACTTGGAAGCAAGCACACATTAATGCGTGTTTAGTGTAGGAATCTAGATAACTAGAGCAGTGAAAAAAGGTTGTAACACTCAGCTACTACTATGGTGGGTGGTGATTTGTTGGTGCACAGTTTTTATTTCACACTGCTGTTGTGACATTTTTCTTTTATGCTTTTTAGGCAGCAGATCGTGGATCCATGTCCTCTTGTCTCTTCAAGGTCAAATGTTTTTGCAGATGATGAATTTGATGTCTTCAGCAGAGACGTTGTGGACACAACAAGGATTTGGAAAGGGAGAAAGTAAGGATCAGTTTAATTTAATGGTTTCTAGATCTGGAATGTTCTTTAGTTCTGCCATGTTGAACACTACATTTCAGAGGTCCGTATTCCTGTTGGGGGCATTTTATTGCAAGACTATAACAGAAGTTATAGTATTAATGTTAATGTTATATATATTAATGTGTGTGTGTGTGTGTGTGTGTGTGTGTGTGTGTGTGTGTGTGTGTGTGTGTGTGTGTATATATATATATATATATATATATATATATATATATATATATATATATATATATATATATATATACACACACACACATTATATATATATAAAATAGTGTGTGTGTGTGTGTGTGTATATGTGTGTGTATATATATATATATATATATATATATATATATATATATATATATATATATATATATATATATATATATATATATAATTTTTTTTTTTATTATATACATACACACACACTTTTTATATATATATATATATATATATATATATATATATATATATATATATATATATATATATATATATATATATGTGTGTGTGTGTGTGTGTGTGTGTGTGTGTGTGTGTGTGTGTGTGTGTATCCATCTCTCACTGTATTGTCAAGTGTTGGGCCACCTTCCTTTACACACACGTGAACTTTAATGGCATCCCAGTCTTAGTCCGTAGGGTTCAATATTGGGTTCACACACCTTTCACCCACCTTTTTGCAGCTTCAACTCTTCTGGGAAGGCTTAGGAGTGTGTCTGTTTTTTTTTTTAAAGACAGACACATCCAGGTCAAATAGCATTTCCAGAAGGTAGTTGTCAATATTAGTGTGCTGGGTATAGAAAATAATCGCTCCAATTTAAACCAATCACATTCTGTTGCTTTGCAACCTGAAATTAAGACTGGAACCACAGAGTTGGAAAAAATATCCCCTACCTCCTAAAAATGACTTGTAAACTCATCAAGTGTAGCTAATCACCTTCCTAATTGCACACAAAGCCATTTAACTTTCAACTGTGATCAGCTGTGGTCATTTTGATTAGCTCAGCGTGAAAAGAGCTTTCCTGGAGAATTTCAGTCCCTGGTAGTGCAACTGAAACAAACAATCAACTATGGGTGGCAAGGCACTGTCAAAAGATCTCTGGGATAAAGTTGCGGACAGGCACAAGTCAGGAGATGGATACAAAAAAGGGTTTATCAATGTCTAGAAGCACAGTGAAGTCTATTCTTAAGAAGTAGAAGTTATTTGTTACAACACAGACCCTCCCTGGATCAAGACGTCGCTCCAAACTGGATGAAAGAGCCAGGAGGAAACTGGTCAGAGCGGCTACCAAGAGGCCTACAACAACTCCACAGCAGTTGCAGGAATTTATGACAAAGAATGGTCATTGTGTGCAATATCACAAATGGCTTGTTTGGGAGGGTTGCAAGAAAAAGCCACCCCTCAAGAAAGCACAAATGCAGTCACAACTGCGCTTTGCCAAAATGCATCTTGAAGATTCTGAGGCCATATAGAAAAAGGTGTTTTGGTCAAATGAGACTAAAATGTAATTATTTGGTCTCGACACCAATTGATATGTCTTTCAGAAAACCAATACAGCTCACCAGCCAAATAACACCATTCCTACAGTTAAGCATGGAGGTGATAATATCCTGTTATGGGTGTGTTTCTCTGCAGCAGGGACTGGAGCACTTGTCGGGATAGAAGAAAAAATGGATAGGTCAAAATACCGTCACTTTGAGTAAAATTTGCTGCCCTTTGCTAGAAAGTTGTCAATGTGAAGAAGGTTTGCCTTACAACCTGACGATGATCCAAAGCACACGGCATAAATTACATCACACAGTGGTTGAAGGAGAAAAAGGGGGAATGTCCTTGCATGGCTTAGTCAGAGCCCAGACTAAAGAAGGCTGTAATTAAAGTAAAAGGTTTGTCAACAAAATACTAACAAAAGGGGGTGATCCTTTTTCCAACTCGGATTTTTTTTTTTTTATATATATATTTCTAAAATGTTGTTGTTTAGATCTTTCACTTGGATGTTGTATGTTACACGGAGCAAATACAGAGTAGATACAACAAAAACCGTGCCAGTATTCATTTCAGGCTGCAAGGAAGCAAAATGTGATTATTTTAAAGGAGGTGTTTCTTTACTATACCCACTGTATATAACAGAACTTTGTTTCTGTAAAACCTCAAAGGGGTTGTAAACGTTTAAATAAAAAAAAAAAATAACAAACATGTCATAGTTGCCTCCACCGTGCAGTTCGATATGCACAGAGTGGACTCGATCCTCGTCTTCTGGGATCCCTCGGTGGCTGCCTCGGCTCCTCCCCGCATCAGCTAACCCCCTGGAAGCGCTTTCCCAAGAGGGTTACCTTGCAGGCGCGCTGTCAAGTCCTGTATTCGACGTCCATAGCCGCCAACTACAGGACTCGGCCACCCCCCCAACTTGTGTGAATGGTGCAGCAATGAGGAAGGATTGTTCCTCTCAATGAGAACTTTGACAGCACTTTTGTTTTTATTAACCCCCTGCCGCCCTTTTTTCTTTTCTTTTTTTTTTTTTTAAGCTATCAGGTTTTTATATCTGCCTGTGTTCCCTTTAAGGAGATTCACACTGTCTTTTTGTCTTGTTTACCGTTATTAAAAGTAAAAAAATCCCAAATTTTGATTTGTCCCCAGAAAAGTAATAGAGGGGAAATCTTCCAATAGGGATACTTGTTCTGGTGACCTAGGGGTCCCCAAGGAATTCCCTTAGTTTGCAGGGATTTCCTCTCACTTCCTGTTTGGTTATGGGACAGGAAGTGATGGGAAATATCTGCAATGGGACACAGATGTCAAAAAATGTATCTGATGGGTTATAACCCTCCCTTATGCTATCCAAAATGAAAATTTTTAATTGTAGCTACACTAAAACGTAAACAATTTTTTTCACTTTCTAGGAAACCTGAAACTGCAGCACAGGTGCTGGCAGATAAAAGTGGAATATTGGCACAGAAAGAGCGCTACAGTCAGTATAGTATGGTCTCTGAAGAACATACAGTGGATGGTGATTACGATGATGAGTATGATGATACATATGATGGGAGCCAGATTGGAGCAAATGATGCAGATTCTGATGATGAGCTGATCAGTCGCAGGTAAGCGACATCTAGACTGTTTTATTTTATTTAATTTATTTATTTATTTTTTCTTTTATTTGCAACAGAACTCTCATTTGTGTAACTTAAAGCTGATGTTTGTGTTTTTTTTTTTTTTTATCTGCCTTTTGCAAAAAAAAAAGTTTGGTTTATTTTGGCTCACAGTGTCAACTAGCTGTTGCACAAAATATGACTTGATCTAGCACTCAATGGATTATTGATTATAAACCTCTAACTGTTTTCTCCACATCCTGTCTTCTGAAACAATGTATTCATTGTGTATCATGTGCTCTTTACTTCCCTATTTTCAAGGCCCTTCACCATTCCTCAAGTGTTAAGATCCAGAGACCGTGAAGTTAATGTACATGAGATGGATGAGGATGAGGCTGAAGAGGAAACTGGTCCAAAGGTATTTTAAAGGAAAAAGGGGAAGGTTGCATTTACAAATCATATACAAACACATACGTGCTTCTTAATCGAGGTACACAGGAAATTGTTTTTTCAACCCAGTGGGCTGAACGAACAAAAAGAGTTTGCCGTACTAAGCGATTTTAGCGTGTCGGTTTCCCCCGCTGAGCTATTGTGTTCTGAAAGTGGGACTGCTCCCCTGCCATAACACACTGATCAGTACTGGCAGCCATTGGCTACCTGCGCTGATCAAATGCTGTTTTTCCAGCTTGCTCGTTAGACTGGCTTCTGTTGGACGGTCTGCTGTACACACTGGCTGAATGTTCTTGAACCAGCAGATATTTGGCCTGTGTGTACCAGCTTTAAAGTGGCTGTAAAGTCCCATCTATTATGTTCTATTTGCTCTGTTTTAGGAACATTGTGTGTGTGTGTGTGTGTGTGTGTGTGTGTGTGTGTGTGTGTGGTTTTTTTTTTTTTTTTAAAGCTAAATACCTTCTTTGCCAAGCTCTGCTGTGTGGTCACAAGCTTGCTCTGCTCTCCTTTTCGATCTAAAGCTAGCCATACATTATAACATTTTCTTATACAACTTTCCTTTAGATTTACCAAAACCATATAATATGAGGTCACACCTAAACGGTTTTAGTTTTGTATGCAATCAGACAGGCCCTTGCACTATATAGCTGAAGGTAAATCTAAAGTACATAGACTGGTCATACATAATACAAATTTTCTTATTCAAAGGAGTACAGTGGGAGGGGCTGAGATTCCCCTCTGACGTATGCAAGCTAGCAGACAGAGGATGTGTGACCACACAGCAGAACTGTATTTAGCTTTATATTTAATAAAAACACACTGTACTTTGTATATTCTTGAAACACAGAGGATAAAAGTATAGAACGGATGTTACTGTCCAACCACTTTACCAAAGGGGAGGAGCAGCTGCAATAGAATGCTCAACCAAGGCAAAAGGAGAGGGGAAGGGGGGAGATGCAGAGACGCTGAATATACAGCAGGAAGAAGGAGGCACATAATCTGACCACGTTATCTGAAATCGGCAGCCATGATGGCTGTGGTCAGTTCACAAGGGGAAGACAGAAACGGGCAGGATCATCCACGTATTATACAACATGTAAAGGGCAAATGACATGGCAAAAGCACTGTGCTATATCTTGTGACTTAGCATGGGTGTGTGTGTGTGTGTGTGTGTGTGTGTTTTTTAGGGTTACAACCACTTTAAAGGCTGGCCATTGATGGTTCAAATCCTGGCCAGTTCAGCAGGAACGGCCGACTTTCGAAGCATTGATGGGTAGGCTGAATGTACCAAGTTGATCAATCGATTCAACTTGGGTACAACCAGCCTGATGGATTCCCCCATCAACACTGTCTGCGTTAATATGGGAATCGTGAAAATTTCCTTCCTGCACTATCTATGGCCTGCTTTAGCCTCTTCTTAGTTTTATTTTAATGCAGAAGAAATTGATATGGGATGTATAAACAAACATTACACTTGCCAGATCATTTTCCCCTGTGCTCAAATATATATGCGTTTTACATACCTTCAGACCTGTCAGAATGTCCAATCTGCACCTGCACATAGAGAATTGCATTTTCTCTAAAAGCAGCTCAACTTTAGTACCCCCACCCTAGATACTACAGCGGTGGCTTCAGGGTCGTTGCACACTTTTTCCCCTATGTGATGGAAAAGTTTAGTAAAAAAAAAATTGAAGGTTACATTAGTACACTAGCACTTAAAATCGCTCCCCCAATCTCTACACGCATGTACAAATGTAAATGCATGCATTTGGTGGCGCCTATAAACGACGTTGTCTGCGCTATATATGTTGCCTATCGCTGTGTGTGTCAGAGTGAGATCAATAATTTCAGGCCCATTCTTCACAGTTAACTTTTTAAATGGATGACCTGTAGGGGGTAAGTGTCACCTATTGTAAATTTAGGGTACTGAAGTTTGTCACCATTCCACGGGTGAATTTAAGGTATGATACGTTGAGTATCTATTTACTTGGTGCAACCCCATCTTCTATATTTTATCAACAATTTGATAATTTATTGTCTTTGTGTGCCTTAAAATTAGTTTGTGTATTTTTTTACTGGAATTTTGTGTGTCCTAAACTGTTGGGCTTATATTGCGTAACATAAAAAACTAGATCTGTCACTATTTTATAGAGGTGCACCAAATGGAAATGTTGGTGCTGAAACAGAAAATGCAGGATGCACTTGGCCGAAAACTGAAACCAAAAATGAAATTTTTAAATAAATTATATTTTTAAATAAAATTGTATTATATTGGACTTTTTAATTTTATATCTTAAATTTAAATGAATATGAATTGATTGTCAGCTATTATTGGCACCTTTTAGCGCAAGAAAAGCTCTATAAAAATCTATCCCCTTAAATTCTATATATGTATTCACACTGGTCCGTTGCAATCCTTCTTGCTGCATTTTTGGTCAGTTAAAAAATAAAAAATAAATCACGCCTCCCCGGTTCAAATGCACTGAAAAAGTTTTTGAGTCATATGACTTATGAAAAACCCCATAAGTTCTATTTGTGGAAAAAAAATATTATTTAGGTACAGCGTCGCGCGACCGCGCAATTGACAGTTAAAGGGGTTGTAAAGGTAAAAAAAAAAAAAAAAATCCCTAAATAGCTTCCTTTACCTTAGTGCAGTCCTCCGTCACTTACCTCATCCTTCGATTTTGCTTTTAAATGTTTCTTCTGAGAAATCCTCACTTCCTGTTCCTCTGTCTGTAACTCCACACAGTAATGCGAGACTTTCTCCCTGGTGTGGAGAAAGTCTCTTGAGGGGGCGAGCAGGAGTGTCAGGACGCCCACTAACACACAGCTCCTTTCGCCCCCTCAAGGCTTTCTCCACACCAGGGAGAAAGCCTTGCATTACGGTGTGTAGTTACAGACAGAAGAACAGGAAGTGAGGATTTCTCAGAAGAAATAAGGACATTTAAAAGTAAAATGGAAGGATGTGGTAAGTGAAGGAGGACTGCACTAAGGTAAAGGAAGCTATTTAGGGAATTTTTTTTTTTTTTACCTTTACAACCCCTTTAAAGCGACGCAGTGCCGTAATGCAAAAAATGGTCTGGTCGGGAAGTGGGTAAAACCTTCCGGAGCTGAAGTGGTTAAAGAGAGTTGATTGCAAAGGTTTAGTTCCACTGTACCGGACTGTGTGCATTATTCCATAAAAAATAAAATAAAATCATTCCATGCATTTTAGAGATGTCCTATAATCGCATGCCTGTGTGAATGAGGTCTACAGAATGTGTGTAACCCTTGTGCTTTTCACTTTATTTATTTTTAAGTAACTGATCAGCCACATCTTCTGTCTTTACAGCCTGATCACTTTATTCAGGACCCAGCAGTGCTGAGGGAACGAGCAGAGGCCAGAAGAGCAAATTATTATGCAAGGAAAGGGTAAGCATTGCTCTATTATATTGGAGATACAGCCTAATTAATATAGAAATGAGTATATCAAACTGCATACTGCTCTTTCAGGGTAGTTGGCTAACAGTGCAAGTGTAACAATGGCTTCCTTGAAGTAGGGCTCTTGGGGCCCTTTCACATGGGTGGCCAGACTGAACCACAATAGATGTCTATGGGCAGTCAGATGTTTATGGACATGGGGGGCCGAACAAGTGGTAGTTTACAGCGGATGGCTAGAAAGGAAGATATTCTGTGCAGCTCACAGAAGGTGACGCACTGCATTTCCTACAAGATCAATAGATATTTTCTGTATTTGCTAAAACTATTCTCGACCATCACATCTAAGGACTGTAAGCTGTAATATATTGCAGTTTTGGATTTAGTAATCCTTTTTTATTAGTGTTTCTTCATCCAAACATGGTCTTCAACACTTGCGGTCTGTTATAATTTGCAGTACTACCAGCAATAAAGCGGTAGTAAGAAACAAAAGTTTCCGCCTGCAAGGCAATGTTATAATGTGCTAGTATGCAGTACATACTAGCACATTATGAAAGACTTGCTATAAAACAAAGCTTTCCAGCAGCAAGCTGTCGCCGTTGTGAAGGCTTCCTTCTGGGTTTGGGGACTCCAGACGTCTGATTGGACATGCTGTGGTGATGTCACTCCAGCGCATGCGTCATGGCTGCGGCAGACAGCTCTAAAGGAATGGCATGGGTATGCACTGGTGACATCCCCAGCTGCTGCTTACTAGAATATCTCCAAAACGGTTCACACAAAAAAAAAAGAGTTTACTACCACATTAAGTTGTCCACATATGACACAATTTCACAGGTTTGGACTACTTTAGGATATTTGGGCTGGAAAAAAGGGAAAATTTGTCTAACTGTGCAAAATCCTCATATCTGACTGCACATAGACAGCTGCTTTTATAACCACAACGGAAAACACTTGATGGCATACTGCTTGTAAGCAATAATATTGATTGTACCTTGGGGAAGAGCTTTATCCAAAAACAGAATGAAAATTAGACACATTCTTCACTATACTTCTAAAAAGGTCTTGGAGTGTTTTCCACTTTGAGCCAAACGTTTTCTAAACGGCACTTTCTTTGTACCGTAAAGGAGAAGTGTAGCTAAAGCTCTTTTGACCAAATTTAGCCAACAGCTAACTAAAAAGCTCTGTCGGCTGATATCACTGATCCAGTCCAGACTCTGGAGGGATAGTGATTTTAATGTTGGAATCCACCCAGATGTCTGGACAGGGTCTTAGTGATTTGCTGAGAGGCTGAGCCAGCAGCTCCCTCCCCTTCCACAGCCCAGTGCTCCAATGAGCGCTTTAGGGGAGAGCAGAGAGTCAGTGACTGGCAGGTTCTCTGCTCAGAGCTGAGGAGGAAAACGGCGTGATCAGTGATTGCTCTGTTCTCACTGCAGAGCCGGAGGGGGACATATGCATCCATGTTGCATCCACCTAGGTGAGTATAAATGTGTGTTTTTTTTTTGTTTTGTTTTTTTAAGGGACTAATCACACCTAGTGAATTTTCCCTGTGTCATCTTTATCACTTGTGAGTGGATAGCATAAAGATATAGTACAAAGCCCTTCCTGAATGGGAATTACAATGAAGAACAGTATGCTGCCCTACGAAAGGGCTAACATGCATTTGGTGTGGGGGCTCACGGCTGCTTCTAATTTTGACTGTACTATCATCCTAGACTAAAAACCTTCCTCACTGTGCCATATGTTTTCTGCTGCGCTGGATGTGACGTAGACCCCTGCAGTGGGTGAAAATACCTCAAGACAGGTATTTGCTCCTCCCTGTAAGGTGCCAAATGTGACACCGGAGGGGGGAGGAATCTGGACAGCGGAGGTTCCATTTTCTTTATCGTACATCACGGGACACAGAGCGGCATATTCATTACTATATGGGTTATATGGAGTACCTTCAGGTGTTGACACTGGCAATCTCAAACAGGAAATGCCCCTCCCTATATAACCCCCTCCCATAGGAGGAGTACCTCAGTTTTTACGCCAGTGTCTTAGGTGTTAGTCATGGTTTAGCTTGCCTCCGCATCCTTGGGATTAGGTGAGCTACCGGTTCTGTCCAAAAAAGCCTCAGCGCTAAAGTGGTCAGTAACCGGACCCCAAACCCTTGGGGTATAGCCCATAATGCTTTTCTTTTTAGAGAGCTGGACCCTGGGCCCAGAACTTAGAAACCTTTGGGTGCCTAATGTTTTCTGTTGCCAGGGTGCTATATGGGCCCAGGACAGTGGATCCTTCATAGGAACCCAGGGCCTGAAGGTCTAGACATCCCCACGGAGATGGGGGAAGATTGGGCCTCTTGCTTGGCAAAGTCCTGCGGCATGGAGCAGGTAAGTGAGGGGAAAACTTGCGGAACTTGGTTCTTAGCAGGTTTTTTTCTGGGGGGTCACAGGGGACATGCCTAAAGTTATGCACTGCATCTGGCAAACTAGTCACATATCATAAAGATAGGATGGCTCTATATGTATTATTCCCCATAAGATGTGACCTCCCTTGTAGTGTTGGAAAAGCATTGAGTGGGGCCTGTGTGATATAAAAATATATGTGTGTGTCAGAGAGCTGTGCTTACCTGCAAGCCTCCAGGCGATGCTCCATTCAGTCTTCCTCCTCAGAGCCTGCAAAGCAGGCAAAACGCTGACCTCCTCATGGTTGCAGGCTGCAGTTTGCTGGAACAGAGAGGTCCCTTCCTCCCAAACCCCCCCCCCTGTCGGGAGGGGCATTTCCTGTTTGAGATTGCTGGGGGGGGAAGGGCGGGTCAGTGGCTTAAGGAAGGGGCGGCCCTTCCTTGTTTGTTCCATTCAATACTTTGGAACGGGGGAGGAAAGACCAGAGCGGCAGCACGGGGCGCCGAGGACACACAGTGGCCAGAAAGGATATTGCAGTCTTCAGAAGACTGTTTTTTCAAGCCTAGAAATAGGCTGTTTTCTTTTCCATCTCATAGTTTTTCTTTGCAATACTACTCAGGGGGACAGAATGTTTTTTCTTTCCTGGATTTGAAACAAAAACGAAAAAAAAAAAAAAAAGAAAAAAAAAAAAAAAGTCATCTAGGGGAGAGGAAGCATTTTTTATCCCCCAAACAGGTGTTTGGGCAATTAACTTTTATAGTTCCAAATACCAATAGGTAGCAGGTGTACCTTGGTATTGTACCATGGCATCCGGAGAGTCTAAGGTCTCGGACAAAGTTATGCCGCTGCTTTCCCCACAGGGAGCCTTGGGGCCATCGGGATCTGGGGCTGGAGCTGGCGCGGGTCAGTCCAACCCTAAGATGGTCACGGACGAGGTATTACTCACCTCTTTAAGAGAGATGGAGAAAAGAATGGGAAAAATGATAGCCACAGCTATGCGGGGCAGTAAACGGATTAGATCTCCGTCGCCCGAGCGCAGACCCTCAGAAGAGGAGGTCCTTTCCTCAGGGGAATTGGACGACCTCTTGGACAAGGACCAAGTAGGTTCAGGGATCGAAGATCCGGATACAGAGGAGTCTGGAGCAGTCTCCCAAGGGGAGAGCTGGTGGACTCAAGCCTTAACGGACTTGGTCCATAAATGCATTCAACTTGCCAGTACCAGATCTCCAGGTATCTACGGTTTCAGCTTTGGGCTCACTGAGGGCGCCTCAAAGCAATGCAGTATTTCCGATCCACCCTCTACTAGAGGGAGTTTTGTTCCAAGATTGGAACAAGCCAGAAAAATCTTCTTACCACCTAAAAGATTCTCTGCCCTATATCCTATGGAAGATAAATTTTCCAAGAAATGGGCTACTCCTGCAGTGGACGCAGCCATCTCATGTATTAACAAATCATTAACATGCCCTGTAGAAAACATACAGGTATTCAAGGATCCAGTTGATAAACGCTTGGAAGCACTACTTAAGAACTCCTTCACTACTGCAGGGGCAGTAGTACAGCCAGCTGTGGCTGCGATTGGGGTTGCTCAAGCATTATCGGATCAGGTTAAGCAGATGCTTAAACTTATTCCTGCCCAGCAGGCAGAAGAATTTTCGGATGTCCCTAAGGCCATATGTTTTACAGTAGACGCAATTAAGGATTCTATCCAGCAAGCGTCACGTTTATCGTTATCCCTTATCCATATGAGAAGACTCTTATGGTTAAAAAGCTGGGAGGCCGAGCCCCCATGCAAGAAGCTCCTGGTAGGGTTCCCCTTCCATGGAGGACGACTCTTCGGAGAAGACCTAGATAAATACATTCAAACCATTTCAAATGGCAAAAGTACTCTCTTGCCAACTAAGAGGAAGTTTCAGGGGCCTGCGTTTAAACGACAGCACTCCCCTGGGCAGGGGCCCTCTAATGCCAAACAGTATCGACGGCCTCCTGCGAAAGCAAACTTCGGCTTCAACAGCAAATCACAAGGACAGGCTGCTAAAGGCAGAAAGCAGTGGGTTCGCAAACCAGCAAACCCAGCCCCCAAGCCGACCTTATGAAGGGGCGCCCCCACCCACGAAGGTGGGGGGAAGGCTGCGACTCTTTTCAGAGGTTTGGGAAGCCAGCATTCCCGACGAGTGGGTACGGTCTTCCGTGGCCACGGGCTACAAATTAGATTTCCTAAGGTTTCCTCCTCTTCATTTCCAGGAGTCGAGGATTCCAAACGATCCGGAGAAAGGAGCCGCATTAATGTCGGCATTAAATCATCTACTTTCCCAGGAAGTAATAGTAGAGGTACCAGTCCTGGAACAGGGGCTAGGTTTCTACTCCAACCTATTCATCATCCCGAAGTCCAATGGAGATGTCAGGCCAATTTTGGACCTAAAGATGGTAAATACATACCTAAAGATCCGCTCATTTCGGATGGAAACCGTGCGGTCAGCAGCTACCACACTCCAAAAGGACGACTTCATGGCGTCCATAGACATAAAGGATGCCTACCTTCATCTTCCAATTTATCAGCCACATCAAAGATATCTACGCTTCATGGTGGCTTCGCGTCACTTCCAATTCGTGGCGCTTCCCTTCGGGTTGGCTACGGCCCCCCGGGTGTTCACGAAGGTCCTAGCTCCAATCCTAGCCAAACTAAGGATCCAAGGGGTCACGATCCTAGCATACCTGGACGACCTCCTAGTCATAGATCACTCGTCTCCCGGCTTGGAGCGAGCAGTGGCCCTCACGGTCCAATACCTCGAGAAGTTCGGCTGGGTCCTAAATCGAGAAAAGTCAGCTTTCCTGCCCACAAGGCAGTTGGAATATCTCGGCATGAGATTAGACACAGAACAACAAAGAGTGTTTCTACCTCTGAGGAAGGTCAAAGCCATCAAGGAATTAATCCTACTGGTTCTAAGCAAGAAGGAACCGACTATTCGCCTATGTATGAGATTACTAGGCAAGATGGTGGCCACATTCGAGGCGGTACCATACGCCCAGAGCCACACTCACATCCTGCAGGCAGCCATCCTGTCAGCATGGAGCAGAAGGCCGCAGGCCTTGGATATCCCGTTGCCGCTCTCATCAAGAGTCCGACAAAGTCTGTGCTGGTGGTTAGACCCTCAGAATCTACTGAAGGGGAAGTCTTTCAGCCCAGTGGCTTGGAAGATAGTGACCACAGACGCCAGCCTGACGGGCTGGGGAGCAATTTTGGATGGTTGCACTCGCCAAGGTACTTGGGCAACGCCAGAGAAGCAGTTGCCCATCAACATCTTGGAGCTCAGAGCTGCTCGACTAGCCCTCAGGGCTTGGACGTCAAAATTGCAGGGGTTCCTGGTGAGAATTCAATCAGACAATGCCACGGCCGTGGCATACATAAATCACCAAGGGGGAACCAGGAGTCAAGCCGCTCAGAGAGAGGTGAGCTTGATTCTCCTATGGGCAGAGGCTCATGTGCCCTGCATATCGGCAATATTCATTCCAGGAGTGGACAACTTTCAGGCGGACTTCTTAAGCCGCCAGACTCTTTTGCCGGGGGAATGGTCTCTGCATCCACAAATCTTTCAAGCACTCTGCCAAAGATGGGGAGTGCCGGACGTGGATATCATGGCATCGAGACTCAACAAGAAGCTAGACAGGTTCATGTCCCGCTCAAGGGATCCGATGGCCTGCGGAACCGATGCGTTGGTTTGCCCTTGGCATCGGTTCAAACTTCTTTATGCGTTTCCCCCGCTCCAGTTACTACCCCGCCTGCTGCGCAGGATCCGGGTGGAGCACATACCAGTCATCCTGGTAGCTCCAGCATGGCCCAGAAGGGCATGGTACTCACTAATCCTGAAGATGGTAGTGGGAGACCCTTGGACTCTTCCTCTACGGCCAGACCTGCTATCGCAAGGTCCGATCCTCCACCCTGCCTTACGGCATCTAAATTTGACGGCCTGGAAGCTGAATCCCTGATTCTCAGGGGTAGAGGTCTGTCTCAGAAGGTAATCTCTACCCTAATCAGAGCCAGGAAACCGGTCTCTAGGGTGATTTATTACAGGGTCTGGAAGGCCTATGTAGGCTGGTGTGAGTCCAAGCGATGGCTTTCTCGCAAATTTACCATCGATAGAGTATTAAGTTTTCTCCAGCTAGGAGTGGATAAAGGATTGGCATTAAGCACAATCAAAGGACAGATTTCTGCTCTGTCAGTGTGGTTTCAGCGGCCGCTGGCCACCCACTCGCTGGTTAAGACCTTCCTTCAAGGGGTCTTACGTATTAAACCTCCAGTTAAATCCCCGCTTTGCCCGTGGGATTTAAACCTTGTTCTGTCAAGTTTACAGAAACAACCGTTTGAGCCGTTGGCTGAAATTCCTTTGGTTTTACTGACAAGAAAGTTAGTATTTTTGGTCGCCATAGTTTCCGCAAGAAGAGTATCGGAACTGGCGGCCTTATCCTGTAAGGAACCATATCTTATTTTTCATAAGGACAGGGTCGTTCTCCGCCCTCATCCTTCCTTCCTACCGAAGGTTGTATCCAGTTTTCATTTGAACCAGGATTTGGTATTACCATCCTTCTTCCCTAAACCTACTTCCAGAAAGGAAGGGTTGCTGCATACCTTGGATATCGTCAGGGCCATGAAGGCCTATCTTAAAGCTACAAAGAAGATCCGGAAAACAGATGTGCTGTTCATATTACCGGATGGGCCCAAGAAGGGGCAGGCAGCTGCAAAGTCCACCATTTCTAGGTGGATTAAGCAATTAATCACTCAGGCCTACGGCTTGAAAGGGTTGCCTCCTCCAGTATCATTAAAGGCTCATTCTACTAGGGCCATGGGCGCCTCCTGGGCAGCAAGCCACCAGATCTCTATGGCTCAAGTTTGCAAGGCGGCAACCTGGTCTTCTGTCCACACGTTTACAAAGTTCTACCAGTTGGACGCAAGAAGGAATTCTGATACAGCCTTTGGGCAGGCAGTGCTGCAGGCTGCAGTTTGAGACCCTCGGAATCCGGGGGCTCCTCTTTTTTGAGTTAAATTTAAAATTTAAGATTATTTTTCTCAACTAAGTTGGATTTATTATGATTTGAGTATTCTCTAAATTAAATCCTTTTGTCTTGGAGATGTTCTCCCTCCCCTCATTGTGAGCATTGCTTTGGGACATCCCATATAGTAATGAATATGCCGCTCTGTGTCCCGTGATGTACGATAAAGAAAAAGGGATTTTTAATACAGCTTACCTGTAAAATCCTTTTCTTGGAGTACATCACGGGACACAGAGCTCCCACCCCTCTTTTTGGGGACCATTTTGGGAGGCATACTGCTTGCTACAAAACTGAGGTACTCCTCCTATGGGAGGGGGTTATATAGGGAGGGGCATTTCCTGTTTGAGATTGCCAGTGTCAACACCTGAAGGTACTCCATATAACCCATATAGTAATGAATATGCCGCTCTGTGTCCCGTGATGTACTCCAAGAAAAGGATTTTACAGGTAAGCTGTATTAAAAATCCCTTTTTTGTGTGGACCTCCGCTTTATAGGAAACCATTGCCAGGGCGGCTCTTAAACAGAAAGGGGTGTGGACTTGACAGGAAGGGGTGGGTAATATTTAAATTAGGGGGTGAACAAGTTTAGTCAGGCCTAGGGCAGCACAAAACCTAAATAGACTACTGCTGGAGACCATGGCAACACTTCTTTTTCACGGATGCAAATTTACAAGTGGTCTTGCAACATGGCTCATTTTTCTAGGCCCCAGGTGAGCGAATATGTTTTTTTGGTTCTTTATGTCTCCAAGTCCCTTTCTCCATCCATTCTTTCCCATCCCCTTTACCTTTTCTGTTGCTCTCCCTTAAAGCTTGAAGGACAGTAAATTGGCCCTTTTGTTAAAGTTTGGAGACCTCCTGATCTAGAGAATGCCCTGTACAGCTTTCTGTTTTATTATGTGAGCGCCTTTAATCAGTGGGAACTTGAAGCTACATCTGAAGGTTTTTATAATCCTTCATAAAAAGTTTGCCAATTGGCTGATGTAATGTCGCAGTGTTAAGCTTCAGAGTTTTGAAAAGGCAAAAATTATGGCAAGCGGCACCTTTTCTGCTATGTTGATGGGGTAAAATGCAATGACTGTTTGTCTTTATTTCAGTTTCCGACACGATAACGCACCATCTATTGCTGGAACATCCCGCGGCCAGGGACAGAGCCGGGAAACCGTGCAGGAGCGAAGGAAAAAAGAAGCAAACAAGGGAGTCAGGGCAAATCATAATCGACGAACAATGGCAGACCGCAAGAGGAATAAAGGAATGATACCATCCTAGCATTTCACTAGTGCTGGACTAGTATAGCAAATATATTTTATATTTGTTAATAAATATACTGTGCTTTGTACACTGTAATACTCATTTCCTTAAACGGATAGTATAAATACTGCTTTACTTTAAGTTTGACCATGTCATCTGCTTACTGTGCAAACCAGGTACTGTAAATAGGTGCTTACATGTAACCTATAGCTACTAAAAATGGGGGGGTTGTCTCAAAACCTTGAACTATAGTCAAAAATGTGTTCCTCATTTTGGATAGATCAAGGTAGAGTAAAACCCTTTTTTTTTTTTTGCCATACGTGTCCCATTTCCCTTTATTTCCTGTACTATTGCCAAAGCGGAAGTGAGATGAAATCCCTGCAAAACAAAGGGAATCCCTTGGGGCCATCCAGCACTAGTGTCTCCATCAGAAAATTCCCCCTCTATTAGAGCCGGTTTACACTGGGAACTTACTTCAAGTCGCCTGGTAGAGAAAAATGAATGGAAGCCGTCTTAATGTACACTACTGAAGTCGCTCCGACTTCTTCAGAAAAGGTTCCTGTACTACTTCAATCCGACGTCTAGGTTACCTGTACCCATTGATTTCAAGTCGGATCCCCGTTCACAGTGAGGCAACTTTACAGGAAGTCGCCCCAGTGTGAACCTGTTCTAAGGCAAGCCCCTCCCTCCCACAGGGGAACTCCACGCCAAATTTTAAATAAAAAACCGACCTGGGTTCCCCTCCGGGAGCATACCAGGCCCTTAGGTCTGGTATGGATTTCAAGGGGAACCCCCTACGCTGAAAAAACGGCGTGGGGGGGGCCCCCCCAAATCCATACCAGACCCTTTTTCGAGCACGCAGATCGGCCGGTCAGGAAAGGGGGTGGGCGAGCGCCCAGGATGAACTGTACCAGGCGGCAAGCCCTCAACATGAGGGGGGTGCTTTGGGGCACCCTGTGGGCCCCCCCCCACCCCAAGGCACCTTGTCCCTATGTTGATGGAGACAAGGGCCTCTTCCCGACAACCCTGGCCGTTGGTTGTCGGGGTCTGCGGGCTTATCGGAATCTGGGAGCTCCCAGACCCTGGCTCCCCACCCTCTGTGAATGAGTATGGGTTACATCGTACCCCTACCCATTCACCAGCGGGGGCTCGGTCTTCTACGTCGCCTTCTTCAATGTTGACGCGACGCTCCCTCCCACTGTAATGCCGGGTGTGCGGTGATTTATATAGTCCTCTTATGACGTCACAGTCCCAGCATGCTCCGGGTGGTGACGCCATAATTACCCCGCCCCCTATTGTCGTCACCACCCGGAGCATGCTGCGACTGGGACGTCATAAGAGGCCTATATAAATCACCACACACCCGGCATTACAGCGGGAGGGAGCGTCGAGTCAACATCGAAGAAGGCGACGCAGAAGACCGGGCCCCCGCTGGTGAAAGAGCTGAAAGAAGACAGCGGTGGTGCCTGGCAGAAGAAAAAAAGAACCGAAGTCGGAAGAAAACCGGGCCCCCGCTGGTAAAAGAGGGCCCGGTGGTGGTCCCCGGCCGAAGTCGGAAGAAGACCCCCAGAGCTGCCTAATAAACTACTTTAAAAACCTGTGTAGTGTTTTTTTTGACATTTTTCTTCCACCAGGTGAATGGGTAGGGGTGCGATGTACCCCATACTCATTCACATAGGGTGGGGGCCCCCTTATTAAAGGGGCTCCCAGATTTCGATAAGCCCCCCGCAGCCCTCGACAACCAGGGTTGTCGGGAAGAGGCCATTGTCCCCATCAACCCTTTTTCCTGACCGGCCAGTCTGCGTGCTTGGATAAGGGTATAGATTTGGGGGGGTTCCCCTTGAAATCCATACCAGACCTAAGGCCCTGTTATGCTCCTAGAGGGGGAACCCATGCCGGTTTTTTATTTAAAATTTGGCATCGAGTTCCCCCTACTGGAGGCGACTTCAAGTCGTGTTGTAAGTCGCGTTGTGATTCATACTCAAGTCGTGTTCAAGTTGCCTCCCAAAGTCGCGCTGAAAGTAGTGTTGCCCCAGTGTGAACCAGCTCTTACCGTTCTGTTTCTTTTATTTTCAATGATATTGGTAAACAGGACAAATAGAGGGTGGATCTCCCTAACAGATGCACAGACAGCAATAAAAACTGTCAGGGGCTCCAATTCATCTCCCCTTTATGAAATACAAAAAATATTTTTTTTTGGTTAGACCCCTTTCACACTGAAGCATTTTAGCGTTAAAAATAGCACTATTAAAACACTCTCCATGCATCTCAATGGACCCTTTCACACTGAGTCCTGCAAGCAAAATCTTTGGGCGCTGAAAAAAAACATTCCAGAAACACCCCTCTCCATTGAAATGAATTGAAAGCGCTGTAAAAACGCCTTACCCTTTCACACTGAGGCACTGCAAAAACGCCCTAAAACGTTAGGATCTTAGTGGTGCTTTACCAGCACATTGGGATTGCAGATGAGGCTTCACTCGAAAAATGCACCCATGTGAAAGGGGCCTTATACGTTTAATAGATGTGGTCTAGTAAATCCTGCCTGTTGTACAGCGTGTGTAATATTTACACCCCCCAATGCAGTACAAAGCAACTGATTTACCAAACTGACCTACCCTTTATACCCCCACTGCCCTATTAATCAGGCCAGTCCTGGCACTAGAAAGTTGTTGGTTGATATGCAAGCACAGTTTTACAAAAATAAAAGATTAAATGGAACAAATATGTGACAGGTGGAATAGAGGTAGCCTGAACCTAGACTGTTTGATCACATTTGCACTCAGTCATAAAACTCCAGTTTCTGGAACCCCCCCCCCCCCTCTAGCCGTGTGCAAGTGAACAAATATAAGGAATAAACTCATGATCCAACATTCATTAGCTTCTAGTGCATCAAGCATGTGCGGGAAAAAAAACCAACTTGCTAAATACATGTAGAATATTTTATTACAGCATATGTTCAATTGCAGGATACATCCAATATTTGATGACCAGTTGTTGAGACATGTGACAGAGGTTGCTGTGTTGCCATCATCTCAATTCACGGCAGCAGTAAGATTTTTCACTGCAGCTTTACAACTAAAAAGATTTGCACCAATTGGTGAACAGATAAGCAGGTGGGACAGGACTGTCTCTACATTTTCAAAAGTATGTCCTTTTTGGCCACTGTCCGGTTCAAGGTGCCAGATCTGGTCACGTCAATCCACTTCCTATTCCTCTTTCTGTTCATATTGGTGCTTTATGTGCTTCCACAATTTCTAAAAAAAATAAAAATATAATTTACAAACTATAGTAAGCCACAATCTTACACTATGCAGAGTATCAGAAAACATGGCAATCCATATAGTAGAGTTCTTGAAACTATTCTATCCAGTCTGGCTTCACTGACCAGCAGACAACAAATCATGTCTTATCCCTCACCTATTTGGCCCAGATTCTGTCAAGAAGTTACAATCATAACATGTATAGTACACATGGGAAACAAGGACTTTAAAGTGGTGAAATTCTGTCTACAAAAAAAATCTTTTAAATGTTTAACCACTTGCTTACTGGGCACATATACCCCCCTCCTGCCCAGGTGAAATTTCAGCTTCCGGCACTGCGTTGCTTTAACTGACAATTGCGCGGTCGTGCGACGTGGCTCCCAAACAAAATTGACGTCCTTTTTTCCCCCACAAGTAGAGCTTTCTTTTGGTGGTATTTGATCGCCTGTGCGGTTTTTATTTTTTGCGCTATAAACAAAAAAAGAGCGACAATTTTGAAAAAAAATACAATATTTTTTACTTGTTGCAATATTAAAGATGCCAATTAAAAAAAAAAACACTTTTTTCTCAGTTTAGGCCGATACATATTTTTGGTAAAAAAAAAAAAAAAATTGCAATAAGCGCAAAAGTTATAGCGCCTACAAAATAGGACACAGAATTATTATTATTTTTTTTTTTTTACTAGAAATGGCGGTGATCTGCGATTTTTATTGGGACTGCAACGCTATGGCGGACACATCGGACACTTTTGACACATTTTTGGCGCCATTCACATTTATACTGCGATCAGTGCTATAAATATGCACTAATTACTGTATAAATGTGACTGGCATTGAAGGGGTTAAATGTATTCCCTGCATTGTGTTCTAACTGTAGGCAAAGGGGGGTGACCGATCTATGACCCTATGTACAAGGGACACAGATCGGTCTCCTCTCCAGAGACAGGACGCTGTCTCTGTGTGAGCCGGCAATGAGAGATGATCTCATATGTTTACATATGAGATCATCTCTCATTGGCTGCACAGATCGCATCGCAAATGGCCACTCTGGCCGTTCGCGGCGATCTGTAATTGGCTGTGTCCAAGGGACACGGGCAACACAGGGGCGGACGTCAATTGACGTCTAGCTGGATATTCAGATCTGCGCTGTAGCCGTCATTCGGCTATATCGCGGGTCTCAAGAAGTTAAAGAGAAAATTCTCAACTAGTACTACAAAGCGTGATATGTGCAATGTCTACATAAACCTGTAAAAATGATTAAACTAGAAAAAGAAAACTCTTGGGGGACCTATACATAATTCATCAGTGCAAAAAGATAACATTTTCCCTCAAGGTGCTCAGTGCAAATGATTCAAATCATAATTGTCCATCTGTGCAAATAAACTATTTAATATAGGTTTTTAAATGAGAAGTCCCAAAAAAACATGTTTTGCAAAGTTTTCTTCACTGTAACATTTCAGTTGTCTACAAAAAAAAAAAAAATCACCCAGTGAGATCCTTCAGCACATGAATTAAATGAACTTACCAGAACCTATGCTGGTAAAGTTCAAAACCAGCACCTGCGTGTAATGCCGCGTAGACACGACCGTTTTTCGGGTTGTAAAAAATGAAATTTTTAATGGTCTAGAAAAAAAACAAGTTTTTTTCAACCAGATTGTTAAAACGGCCTTGCCTACACACGATCGTGAAAAAAAAATGCTCTAGCAAAGCGCGGTGACGTACGACGGCACTATAAAGGGGAAGTTCCATTCAGAGGGCGCCACCCTTTGGGCTGCTTTAGCTGATTTCATGTTAGTAAAAGACGATTCGCGCTTTTCAGTCTGTTACAGCGTGATGAATGTGCTTACTCCATTACGAACGCTAGTTTTACCAGAACGAGCGCTCCCGTCTCATAACTCGCTTCTGAGCATGCGCGTTTTTTTTTCACATCATTAAAGCCCACACACGACCATTTTTTACGACGTTAACGTTGTGAAAAATTAGAGCATGTTAATGGCCATTTTTCCATCGTGAAAAATGCTCTGGAGCCCACACACGATCGTTTTCAATGACATTAAAAAAAAAAAAAAAAAAAAACGGGCGTGTGTACGCGGCATTACTCCTAGGAAGAGATACTCTGCAGCCAGTGTTTTTAAACATATGCTCCATTATTCAGCTTGTGTTTGTATGTAGGATGAGATTCCATAGCATAAAACAATTTAAAAGTTTATTACTTTTTGTTAAACAGTATCGCACTTAAATTTGTGCAAGTTAAACCGCATATAAATGTTAGCGAAGTCGTCTCCGGCTGGTGTTCCGATTCGCCAATGTGCGGGAAAACTGGCTGAAGATGACACGGCCAACATTTATATGCTGTTTAACTTGTGTCAGTGGAGATAAACAGTATTGCACTTACATTTGTGTGCAACAAAAGAATACATTTTTAAATGGATTTACTCCTACGATTTATCTCTCTAGGAGTAACATGCAGTTGCTGGTTTATAACTTTACCAGCATTTGGCTAGGTTCACACTGCTGCGAATTCAAAATCGCACTTTTTTTTACCACGATTTTAGGAAATGCCAGGCTATAGAGCTGAATTTGCATCGCACATGGATCAAACTCGCACAGGACCCTTTTTTCCCCCCGCAGCTTAGATTCGCACTACACTGATGTGAACGGCACTAATGGAAAACAATGTTATTTTAATGACTTGTGAATTTGAGCGATCGCAACGGCTCAAATTCGCAAAAGAATTTGCAGCAGTGTGAACCCAGCCTTAAGCTCTAAGTTCATTTAACTTGTGTGGTTAGACACACCCAAAATGTCAGTAAAGAAATCTTTGCTAAACACTTTCTTTTTTTTTGGGACTTTTCCTATTTAGGAATAGATTTTAATTGTTTTTTGTACAGACAAATGTTTATTGATGAAGTTTATAATTTGCACGGAGCATCTCAAGGACAGATTTTATCTTTTTGCTCTAATTATGTATAGTTTTTTGAAGATTGTACGGTGCACTAATAGTTTTTTTATAGTTGAATATTTTTTACAGGTTTATGTAGTTATTGCACATATCACTTTGCAGTACTAATTGAGTAGTATAAAAAGGGTTAGACCCGTTTCACACTGAGGAGTTTTTCAGGCGGTACATCGCTAAAAATAGCGCTGCTATACCGCCTGAAAAACTCCTGCCCAGCAACCTCAATGTGAAAGCCTGAGGGCTTTCACACTTAGGTAATGCGCTGACAGGAGAGAAAAAAATCTATCAGCAGCATATTTGGAGCTGTGAGAGGAGCGGCGTGTATACCGCTCCTTCCCATTTAAAACAATGGGAAACCGCAGCAGTACCGCCCGCAATGCGCCTCTGCAGAGGCGCATTGCGGGCGGTATTAACCCCTTTATCGGCCGCTAGCGGGGGTTAATACCGCACCGCTAGCAGCCGAATCCCGCAGCAAATCCGACGGTATAGCGCCACTATTTTTAGCGGCGCTATACCGCCAACGCGGCTCCCGCCCCAGTGTCAAAGGGGCCTTAGTGCTGTGCCTTTATTCATATATTGGTTTTGAATTTAAAACAAACAAGGGTAGCCGTTTCTCGCTTTCCTTTTATAATTTTGTAGGCATTCTGTGGTGCAGTTCTATACCAAATTTCTCCTATTAAAAGAGAAACTTAAAGGGGTTTGTAAAGACAAAAATATTTTCCTCTTAAATTAAAGTCTGACAGTAGCTGATAAAGTAAAAAGTAATGTTTTGCATTATAACTAGTTTGATACCTGTTGAAATCGAGCCGTTTTATTCACCTCCAGCACTCCTGAATTGTTATTCTCACTGACTTCCTGGTTTGCGGTGCGCATTCATTCTTGCTACATTATGGCCTAATGGGAACTACAGTTCCCATTAGGCTTAGCCTCCATGCCTGTGAGGAATAAGAGAGCATCTTCACGCAGGACTGTAGTCATAGGGAGGGGGTGAGCACATTCTGCTTTTCACCATGCAAAACGGCCCAGATGCTGGTGGAAAGCAAGAAGAGGAGAGACAGGAAATGGCATTTTCAAACCTGGATTACTGTATTTTGGAGGTCACAAGGAAAAACGAGGTAAGTGATATTTACATGCTCTAGCTTACAGCAATCAATTGATCTAATAAAAAACAAACCTTTAGTGTTCCTTTAACTCCCCTTTCCAGCACAAATAAAAAAAAAATATCCAAATGTAAAATAGGGAGGTGGAAGTTAATTTAAGGTCCACTTAAAAAGCCACAAGGTTAATTTTTTGACTCAAATTGATTCAATTCCTCCGCTAAACTAATCAAAAAATCCCCAAAACTGGTTTGGGAACCTTAAAAAGCATATCCAAACCCAGAAATAAATGCTTTAAATATTGCAGCTAATCAGTCATTTTCTTTAGGCTTTTTCCCTTTGATTTTCAGTAGATGACCCTTCAAATACTTATTACTGTAATATAGAAGTGTCATAATTGTCACACATACTGGACTTCAAACAGATTGGCCTTTGATGGAGTACTTTAAACAAGATGGATAAGTTTTGCTTCTGCCAAGGACACTGAATTTCTGGCAACAACAGGTATATCCTAAGACAGCCCTGAAATTTTTGAAAAATGAACAAGTGCCCTATTGAGTCTGCTACTTTTTCTGGTCTGAGTGCAGAGCCGTGATTTTGCAACCATGTATAACTTCTTCCTGCCACTGACGCAGATGTGTCAGCAAGGCAGATGGGCAGTAACCCATGTATGCGTCACTGTTCTATGCCAATAGTGTGCTGACAGCACAGTGACCAAGCTGTGAGGGTTTACAAAAGGGAGATGGTGGGAGGGACTCCTTACCATTCAACAGCCAACCAGTGATCACGTGATTGGGAAGCTTGTCTGCCATCTTTCAGAAACAACTAAAGCAGAACTAAATCCACTGATTTAATCGTTCTCCCAAAGGCATTCCAGATCAGTGCAAAAGACCTTACTAGTGTGCTTATGTAAAAGTGGTTGGAAAGTTGTTTTCTCCTTTAACTAAAATAATAAACATGTTATACTTACCCGTTCTGCGCAATGGTATTTCACAGAGAGGCCCCGATCCTTCTCTTCTGGGGTCCCCCGCCTCCTCTTCTCTGACTGCCCCCACGAAGCTGCTTCCACGTGTGTGCACTTGCCCCTGAGCAAAACTATGTGCATCCATAGACACAGCTCAGCCCCCTTCTCAAGGATTTTGAGCAACAAGAGCCAATGGCCCCTATTGTTCTCAGCCAAACCTGTGAGACGGGAGCACAGCGCAGTATTGCTACAGGACTCCGTTCATTCTATTCCCCTCCGGGGGGAAAAAAAAAAACCTAAGGAAAAAATATTACTTTGAAGTGGTTGTAAACCTCAGACATGAAATATGAACAAAACATATCCCTCTATAGTGTGTTATTGTCTCAATCCACAGCACCAAGTGTAATTTCTGTGTGTTGCTTCATTCCTCTGCTATCAGAATGAATCCCTTCTGACTTTAATGACACCAAGAGGAAAAAAAAGGTGACAGAGGAGGGACCTCCAGCTGATTGACAGCCTCAGCTCCTGTGTGAAGGGGGTGTGTCTATCCTCCAATCAGCTTCCAGAACTCTCCTTCCCAAGTTTAACTTCAGCTCTCTGCCCCCATTCTTCTGACAGCTTTAAAATTCAGTACTTTGATCAGCTGTAAAGAAGATAGGCCTGGAGACAGATGGGTACAACTTATGTAGGAGGATTTGTTTCCTGTCTCGCTGAGTAGATGTTTACACTCAGTTTAAAGTTTAGGACTGACAAAACTTTACATGGCTGGTGTCATAACAGTGTCGTCACCCTGTTAAAGGCAAGCGAAAAATAATTCAACAGGAAAACTAGGCTGCATGAGGTACTCAGAAAACAAAGCCTGCTGTGATAATGCTACTGATGACAGATTGCATCCTATATGACGGGTTTGATTTGGCATTGGACACTCCTTTCCCAGACTGACAATGCTTCTGTCCTAAAAGGTACAAATCTAATACAAGTGGTGTGTTATGGGCCAGATCACCAGCAGAAAACAGAGGGGGAAAGCCTAAAAAGAAAGCTAATGCAGCCACCACATCTATTGATCTAATATCATATATCTGCTGTTTTGGCAATCATAACCCCTTTAAATCATAAGCCAGCTGAAGAAATCAATGGAACCTTACATATAGATATGGCTATGTGTATTCATGGCGGCAGATGCTAGAAAATCTCCCTCATGTATGGCCAGCATTTCCCCCTGAAGCCTATGGAGGAGAGTCCCAGCAATGCCCACTGTGAGCTCTGGGTACTCTGACCCTCCACCACTGACCCCCCTGTGCCCTTGAGCTCCCGTGTCCTCACCCCTTGGTTCAGGTGCTCGAACAGCGCATCAGCCCCTTGGTCGAACGCCCTCTCGAACAGCACCGCCCCCACCACGATGGAGAGTGTGAAGGCGGAGGTCCGGCGGAATAGCGAGCGGTACACGGTGTTCAGCACAGACATGATGACAAGTGACCTCTGAGCAGGAAGTGATGTCTATCATGTGACTAAAACTTAGCGTTATTTCCGGGACGGCTCTCCGCCCACTAGTCAATTACATTGGTTATTTCTCCGTTACAGAGGTTTGGTTACTGCGCATGCGTGAATAAGTATTTCCTACCTCATTGGTGGGAGGAGCGGGAAGCAGCTGTGTGTTGTGGAAGTGTACATCCGAGGGAGCTGCACACCTCTGTCATGGGAAGGAGGTATTTCTGCGACTATTGTGACCGCTCTTTCCAGGACAATCTACACAACCGTAAGAAACATCTCAATGGAGTGCAACACCAGAAGTGTAAGAAAGTGTGGTATGACCTGTTCAGAGGTGAGAGCCCTGTATATCCATAGTATGACTTGATCAGAGCCATGCACCCTGTATATCCATAGTATGACCTGTTCAGAGGTGAGAGCCCTGTATATCCATAGTATGATCAGGGGTGAGAGCCCTGCACCCTGTATATTCATAATATGACCTGATCAGAGCCCTGCACCCTGTATATTCATAGTATGACCTGATCAGAGCCCTGCACCCTGTATATCCATAGTATGACCTGATCAGAGCCCTGCACCCTGTATATCCATAGTATGACCTGATCAGAGCCCTGCATAGCCATAGTATGACCTGATCAGAGCCCTGCACCCTGTATATCCATAGTATGACCTGATCAGAGCCCTGCACCCTGTATATCCATAGTATGACCTGATCAGAGCCCTGCACCCTGTATATCCATAGTATGACCTGATCAGAGCCCTGCACCCTGTATATCCATAGTATGACCTGATCAGAGCCCTGCACCCTGTATATCCATAGTATGACCTGATCAGAGCCCTGCACCCTGTATATCCATAGTATGACCTGATCAGAGCCCTGCACCCTGTATATCCATAGTATGACCTGATCAGAGCCCTGCATAGCCATAGTATGACCTGATCAGAGCCCTGCACCCTGTATATCCATAGTATGACCTGATCAGAGCCCTGCACCCTGTATATCCATAGTATGACCTGTTCAGAGCCCTGCACCCTGTATATCCATAGTATGACCTGATCAGAGCCCTGCATAGCCATAGTATGACCTGATCAGAGCCCTGCACCCTGTATATCCATAGTATGACCTGATCAGAGCCCTGCACCCTGTATATCCATAGTATGACCTGATCAGAGCCCTGCACCCTGTATATCCATAGTATGACCTGATCAGGGGTGAGAGCCCTGCACATCCATGGTATGACCTGATCAGAGGGGAGAGCCCTGCACCCTGTATATCCATAGTATGACCTGATCAGAGCCCTGCATAGCCATAGTATGACCTGATCAGAGCCCTGCACCCTGTATATCCATAGTATGACCTGATCAGAGCCCTGCACCCTGTATATCCATAGTATGACCTGATCAGGGGTGAGAGCCCTGCACATCCATGGTATGACCTGATCAGAGGGGAGAGCCCTGCACCCTGTATATCCATAGTATGATACACAGGATCTGGAAGATCGCAGCTCTCATTGTAGTAGCTGCTACAGTAATCGCCACCTTCCTCAGTGGTCCCTTAGGCATGAGATATGCATCTTTATATTGTGGCAAGCTGGGTGTACAAGGCTCGTGGGGTGTGTTCAGCCAGATGGCAGATTCCAGCCACACAAGCAAGAATTCCCCCTGCCAGGATATTGTATGCTGACAGCGGAGCCTCTCCTCTCTCACAATACACTGATCAGCACTGCAAGCCGCTGAATGAAGGCGGTTTCCCAGCGGGTCAGTTCAGAAGCCGATCGAATGATTGACTTCTGTCAAACAAAGAGGGCAACAGATAAAATCTCATCCCTGCTGAACCCATCACATTTCCATTCATGCATACCCAGCTGATGTATCCAATAGAAGTGATTCATGGAGTTCAGCTTTAAGAAATGGCAAGTGCATCTGTCACCTGGAGAGGAAGACGGATGGCAAAAAAGTTGTAGGTTCCACCCTTCCCCACAAAAAAGAGCGTTCACACACTTCCTGTCCCTTCCCCCCATCTGTGTATGCACACACTACCTATCCCTATCCTCTCCCCTCCAGTCTGTAACAGAAAAAATATGTTGGGCTTTAAAGTGAAATGGCAGCTTGGTACAGTAAAAGGTTTACATTTCTTTTATGTGTTGGATTGTCTCCAAGATTCTTTATTGCATCCTTTATCTACTTTGTAGTCTCTCCTGTATATTTGATTGGATAAAAAACACTTTCCTGATTGTGTTCTTGTTCAGAGGCTGCTGAAATCCTTGCAGAAGAGGAATGTAAGAAATTATGCAGACGGTTCCTTCAGACGGGTGGGTACTTTGTAAATCCTCATATAAAAAGTAATCTCCTATAGATATCGGACACATTTTGTTTTCTAAAGAGGCAGCAGTTTAAATTGTAAACCTAGCTTTAGGGCTCTTTCACACGTGCGGACCGTATGTCCGCTTTTTATCCATCCGTGTACGGATGAAAAAGGGACATGCATTGGTCCCTATGAGATCGTGGGTGTCAGCTTATGAACATCCGCTGACACCCGATCTCACCCAGTTCCGCAAAGCTCCGATTCTGCAGACGGAGGAAAACCATATTTTTCCATCTGTCTGCAGATCGGATGAACGCGGACAGACAGTCCGTGTTCATCCGATCCCCCCCATAGAGGAGAGCAGAGAAAAGACAGGACGGTCCCTGCACAGTGCGCGGGGACCGCCCTGTCATCCGCCGGCTCGGCGGGGATCAACGGAGGTTCACTGATCCGCCCCGTGTGAAAGAGCCCTTACACAACTCAAGTTTCAGTGGTAATTGGCTCAAATTTGAGCTGTGGGTGGCTGTAGAATATATATGAATATTCTCTCTATATTATGTAACGTATATTGATGAGAAGACTCCCAAGAATGTCCTTTCTAGTATGTAAAAACTCAAAAATGGATTTAAAGCGGTATTCCACCCGCAATTTTTTTTTTTTTTTCTTACAAATGGTGTTGCTGCTGACTTTTAATAAGGACACTTACCAATCCTAGGCGCCTGCGATGTTGTGAGCCCCCCCCCCCCCCCCCCCCGAGGCCGACCCCTCGATCCTGGAAGGTCCCAGCGCCGCCATCCTTACTAAGGGAGACAGGCAGTGAAGTATTGCGGCTTCATTGCCCGTTTTCTACTGCGCATGCGCGACTCTAAATGGGCAGCTGCTCTTTGGGATACACACAGTTCCCATAAGGCAGCATGCTCCATTACCCTGAAGACACCAAGTAGGACGAGGAAGAAGACCTGCTGAGGTGGAGGAAGAGGCAGATTAGGAACTTCCGCATAGCAACCGCCTTTTCTGGCGAGTAAAAATTATTTATTTTTCAAATTTTTTTTGCAGGATTTTTTAGGGTGGAACTCCACTTAATTAATAAACAGTGCACAGTGCCAATGTACAGTGCCTTGCAAAGGTATTCGGCCCCCTTGAACTTTGCGACCTTTTGCCACATTTCAGGCTTCAAACATAAAGATATAAAACTGTAATTTTTTTTGAAGTGGGACACAATCACGAAGTGGAACAAAATTTATTGGATATTTCAAACTTTTTTAACAAATAAAAAACTGAAAAATTGGGCGTGCAAAATTATTCAGCCCCTTACTTTCAGTGCAGCAAACTCTCTCCAGAAGTTCAGTGAGGATCTCTGAATGATCCAATGTTGACCTAAATGACTAATGATGATAAATAGAATCCACCTGTGTGTAATCAAGTCTCTGTATAAATGCACCTGCACTGTGATAGTCTCAGAGGTCCGTTTAAAGCGCAGAGAGCATCATGAAGAACAAGGAACACACCCGGCAGGTCAGAGATACTGTTGTGGAGAAGTTTAAAGCCGGATTTGGATACAAAAAGATTTCCCAAGCTTTAAACATCCCAAGGAGCACTGTGCAAGCGATAATATTGAAATGGGAGTATCAGACCAATGCAAATCTACGAAGACCTGGCCGTCCCTCTAAACTTTCAGCTCATACAAGGAGAAGACTGATCAGAGATGCAGCCAAGAGGCCCATGATCACTCTGGATGAACTGCAGAGATCTACAGCTGAGGTGGGGGACTCTGTCCATAGGACAACAATCAGTCCCTGTATACTGCACAAATCTGGCCTTTATGGAAGAGTGGCAAGAAGAAAGCCATTTCTTAAAGATATCCATAAAAAGTGTTGTTTAAAGTTTGCCACAAGCCACCTGGGAGACACACCAAACATGTGGAAGAAGGTGCTCTGGTCAGATGAAACCAAAATCAAACTTTTTGGCAACAATGCAAAACGTTATGTTTGGCGTAAAAGCAACACAGCTCCTCACCCTGAACACACCATCCCCACTGTCAAACATGGTGGTGGCAGCATCATGGTTTGGGCCTGCTTTTCTTCAGCAGGGACAGGGAAGATGGTTAAAATTGATGGGAAGATGGATGGAGCCAAATACAGGACCATTCTGGAAGAAAACCTGATGGAGTCTGCAGAAGACCTGAGACTGGGATGGAGATTTGTCTTCCAACAAGACAATGATCCAAAACATAATGCAAAATCTACAATGGAATGGTTCACAAATAAACATATCCAGGTGTTAGAATGGCCAAGTCAAAGTCCAGACCTGAATCCAATCGAGAATCTGTGGAAAGAACTGAAAACTGCTGTTCACAAACGCTCTCCATCCAACCTCACTGGGCTCCAGCTGTTTTGCAAGGAGGAATGGGCAAAAATGTCAGTCTCTGATAGAGACATACCCCAAGCGACTTACAGCTGTAATCGCAGCAAAAGGTGGCGCTACAAAGTATTAACTTAAGGTGGCTGAATAATTTTGCACGCCCAATTTCTCAGTTTTTTATTTGTTAAAAAAAGTTTGAAAAATCCAATAAATTTCGTTCCACTTCATGATTGTGTCCCACTTGTTGATTCTTCCAAAAAAATTACAGTTTTAGATCTTTATGTTTGAAGCCTGAAATGTGGCAAAAGGTCGCAAAGTTCAAGGGGGCCGAATACTTTCACAAGGCACTGTGTGTGTGATATATATTTCCCTCATGTCTAGCAGTCTGAACTAAATGTTCTTTTGTCAATTACTTTTACTCCACATAGCCAAAAAAAAACAGATTTTTCTTCAGATCAGAAGCAGGTAGGATTTTGCAACAAAGTTTGTTAAAATACTCGCAATGTACATTAATCACCCAGGGGAAATCGTGTGGTGTGTTTTTTTTTTTGTTTTTTTTTGTTTTTTTTTAAACAAAAGTGGAGTTTCTTTTTAAGTTGTGATTTTTAGCTCACAGTGAACATCCCTAAGAAGTGGGTGGGGTAAAGGAACCCTGGCAGAAACTGTCATTTTATCTGGTGTTTTCATAAAGCTTTTTGCTGTTGTGCTCTGAAGACATAAACAGGCAATAACCAAGCTGCATGTATTATACAGTGGCTAAGCCTTTTATTTTAGAAAAGCTGTTTGCATATCAGCTTTGGGTACCCCCATTGTGTGGGAGCAGGCAGCTAGGCCCTATAAAGGTATGTTTTTGGTACTTGAATGTGCTTGCTAACCAGACTGTTACAGGTTTGCTCTAAGAAGGGACCATTGTAACTTTTTCATAAATAGCATCACATATGATTGTTGGATTGAGTTCTTGGACATTCAGAACTCCTATTTTAAATTTACAGTGTGAAAGCTTACCCTTTTTTATTTTTTAGGTCATTGTGACTTTGGTCCTTCCTGCCGATTTTCACACATGAGTGCACAGGATTTGGGTGAACTAAAGGCTAAAGTGGAAAGTATGAAACCATATGATTTAATTTAAAGTAGTTGTAAACCATATATATACCCAGTGAAGTGACTAGCCTCAGGTGATACACAGAGATTAAACAAGTTCTCCTACATAAGTTGTACATGTTTATCTGCAGCAATTTGTTCTGTACATAAAATGGAATGAAATGATATTTTACGCACTCACAAAGCAGGGGGCGGAGAGATGCAGTTACTCATTGTACAAGAGCTCTGAGAGCTGATTGGGTGGAAGGGACACCCCCCCCCCCCCCTTCACACAACACACAGGAACAGAACTAGTTACCTCCCCTGTCAATTTTTTAGCTATTGGTGTCCTGGCAAACTTACCAAAAGTGACTTGTGTATTAACTCTTTCTATGCCTTTTTTTTTTTTTTCTCACATGTTTAAAAAAAATCATTTTAGGCCTGAAGATTACACAAACCCCCCAAACAGCAGACGCGCTAGAAAATATAATGATGGTAGTTCCAATTTTGTGTCACTTAATGTTACCACAAAGGTCTAGGAAATGCAAAATGTCAGTAAATAATGCACTAAATTGAATTTCCAATTGTTACACCAAGTAGACACCCAACATGTCAAACCTTAAATTTGTGTGAGGCTGTGAAATGGCGACAAACTTCAGTTCCCTATGTTTACTATAGACAACTCTTCAAAATCCACCTATAGGTTTCAGTTTAGTGTTATGAAGGAGGTCTTGTGTTAGAATTATTGTGCCCCTGACACATGCATTTATGTCCGTACGTGCATATATGTAGGGGTAAGGGACCTAAAAATATATGTGTGTGTGTGTGTGTGTGTGTGTGTGTGTGTGTGTGTGTGTGTGTGTGTGTATATAGATTATATATATATATATATATATATATATATATATCTCTCATTTGTTATTCATCACATAGGGGACAAAGTGACGTCATACACATCGCTTTCCAGGTCACAGCAAAAAAGCGCGGATGCTCTACTCCCTCCACCCAAGGGCTCCTGTCATGTCAGTCCCGGGGTCTGCATATTGGCAACCGGAACCCAAAATACATGGCTGGGGTGCCGGTAGTGTGTGGGAGCAATCCAATGCTTTCACCTGACAGGCAGGTGTCTGCCTGTCAGTTTTACACACAATCCGGTGTGTGTGAGAGTGAGAGAAAGCCCCCCCCCACCTATTAGGTCTGTACAATGTATGAAGCCGGCAGCGAAAGGATTACCTAGACAGCAGAGAGAAATGACAGTTGGTGCATTGGAGAGAGACAAGTAATGTTTACTTTCTGTCCCATTGACGGTGATGATTGGATCTAAAAGTGAGAATGCATCTTACTGATGGGGATACAGACAGCAATAATTGTGTTCATCTTTTATAGCGTGGAAAAAAGATGGCAATAAACTGGTCAATGATTATATCTGCATTCCTATTGGGTAAATTTCTACCAGTCTTAGTAGTCACCAAGACAGTGGTTACATGTGACATCTTTACTATTAAAGACGACCTCCATTTAAATACACAGTAGGGACCAATTTTAACCGCTAAAATTGTATTTATGTGCATGTGGTATTGAGGTTTGCACAGCCAGGCTTGACTTTGCTTATATGTAGGGAATAAAATGGTTTTCTTTCTCTATCCCCAACCTTCTGACTGGGCAGTGACAGAGTAACAAACCAAGGAGGTCCTCCCTCTGCTTACTGTGCTGTTGTGCCACAGTCAGCATTTTACCAGTCAATACATTTGCATGCAGCACACCTAATTGTCTCCTTCCCCTAGTCTCAGTGTGGATGTTTATGGATCACAAAAGGTTTATACAAGGTTAATTCAGCTACTAGCACTGGTTGCATTAAACAATCAGCTTTAATACAGAGCTGCACCAGTTTCTTTAAGATTTACCCAGAGATCAACTTTAATAATGTGCTGAGATGACACAAGAATTTTAAAATGCCCCATTATTCGATTTTGAAAATGTTTTAAGCATGCCCAACAGGTGTGTTTTTTTTTTTTTTTTTTTTTTTTTTTTCTCTAGTTTAAAGAAAATACACCCAATTTTATATATATTTCTTTCACTGCTAACAGTAATGCACAAATGGTAATTAGGATATGTATTGTTTAAGATTTTAAACTAGATTTTTTTTTTTTTTTTCCCAACAATATATTCCCTTTATAGCGGAGAGAAAGCTGAAGGAGGAGAAAAACCGACAGATCCCTCCTTGCAGGGTTGATGCTTGGCTTAAAGAGAGAGCAGAGAAAGAAAGCGCTCACAGTGAAAGGTGAGTCCAGCAGAGGGCGCTAATGAAGCACCGAGAAAGGATGCACACTTTACTCAACATACAAGTGGTATATGGACTTCTCGGGAAAGCACTGGCAATGGTTATGTGCCAATTTCAGTAACCCATTGTTGCTTAAAGATGGCACCCCAGCAAGAGTTCAGTTACAATTGATTGCTACTGGTAAATATTACCAGCAATGGGTTACTTTTTAAATAACTGTTTTAATTCATCTGACTATGTTTAAATGGTAATATTTTAACCACTTTAATACAGGGCACTTTCACCCCCTTCCTGCCCAGGCCAATGTTCAGCTTTCAGTGTCATGCAATGCTGTATGGAATTTTTTTTTCTTTTTTTGGGAGACCGATCTTTCTTTTGGCGGTATTTAACCACTTACCGACTGCCCACTACAGATATACTGCGGCAGGACGGGCTGCTCTGTGCCAGATCACGTATCTAGTAAGTGATCTGACACTTCCGGGTTAGGGCTGGGCACGCCACGGCAACCCGAATGCACTGTGATTATACACAGTGGGAGCCCAGCGGCGTGTACCGCAGACTCGATGTTCGTCGGCACCCGCCGATTACAAAGGACACCAGCAGAATGACAATCTCCCTATGTAAACAAGGCAGATTGTCATTCTGTCAGAAGGGAAGGCATTGATCCTGTGTTTCTGCAAAGCAGGAACACAGATCTTTGCTTTCCCCTAGTCAAAGCACCTCCCCCACAGTGAATAAGCAAACCTAGGTACACAGTTAATTCTTTGATGGCCCCTGATGTTAACCCCTTCCCAGCCAGTCTTGAGTACAGTGATCACTGTATTGGTGTCACTGGTCCCCCAAAAATGTCGGTGTCTGATTTTGTCCTCCGCAATATTGCAGTCTCGCTATAAGTCGCTGATCGCAGCCATTACCAGTAAAAAAAGAGAGACATAGTTTGAAGATGCTATAACTTTTGCGCAAACTAATCAATATACACATATTGGGATTACATTTTTCTTGGGCATGTTTTTATAGCGGAAAGTTATTTTATTTTTTTCAAAATTGTCGGTCAATTTTTTTATTTTTTTGTTTATAGTGCAAAAAATAAAAACTGCAGAGGTGATAAAATACCACCAAAAGAAAGTTCTATTTGTGGAGGGGGGGGAAAAAGTAAACATTTTTTATTTGGGTGCAATGTTGCATGACCGCGCAATTGTCAGTTAAAATAACGCAGTGCCGTATCGCAAAAAAAAGGTCTGCTCATGAAGGGCGGGTAAATCTTCCAGTCGTTAGTCCCCACTGTTTTTTGTTCTGGTCAGGAAGTGGTTACATTGTAGCCTGGAATTAATTGTGCATGATTTCAAATGCTAGGACAATTTTTATTGCAAACGTGTTTTGTTGAGTCAGATACCCATAGGCATATGTTGAGAGACAGACGCCTGATTTAGCCAGTCACTGGCTAAATAAATAATCAAAATTAGCCAAGGAGGTTAGACAACCTGTGTCCATTGTGATTTGTCTCTCTAAGATAAGCCACTACATCTAATCATTAGATTTGCCGTTGGATCTGCTATTCAAATAAACAGGGGTGGTTAGTGGAAAAGAACTTTCCCCTTTTATTTTGTACTCACCACTAAATGTTGGCGTCTAAGACTCTTCCCTTAGGCTGGGTTCACACCAGTCCAGTGCGAATTCCAGCTCTGTTTTCCCTGTAAAGAGTAAAAGCAGCTGTTCAGCAGTTCCTCTCCATTGTAGCTGCGGAACAGCTGAGCAGGGAGAGGGGGAGGTGTAGTGAGGAGGGGGAGAAAATTCATGTTCACAACGGAACGCATCTGCGAATCGGATGCGTTTGCATAGAAGATAATGGGCCTGAATTCGCACCTGAGCCACACCGCACTGCCTAGAAAACTCACACATTTTTTGGGCAATGTGGAGTGCGAATTCACCGCAAATATGTGAACCAGCCTCATTCAAATAAATGTATTTTAAAATGTCCTGCGAATTGGATGCGGTGTAAACCGCATTCAATTCGCATGGGTGTGAACCCAGCCTTGCACTCATGGGAGTCCTTTTATGTGTTTGCTGTGCTAAGTTCTTTCATTGACTCCTTTTGCCAGAGAGGCCAGTCCATTTCCTGAAACGCAGCCATCCAGAGGATTATCCATTAAAGGCTGTTTTCATTAGACCATCTTTTGTTGCAGTGAAGACTGGTGGTTTGGGCTTTACAATAAGAATCAAAAGTCTGCTTTAAATTCTGATTAAGCAAGAAGTAGTTGTTTAACACTGCCCCTTGGTGAAGAGGTTCGTGCCAAATCATTTCAATTAACACAAGAGTCAGTTAATGCACATTCTAGATAAAGCTCTGCTTTCATCAGTCACAGTAAATGGAGAGCTGTGCCTGCCTAAGAATCACCGGGTCGGGAAGCGCGGTGTCATGTAGATTTATTGAATTCTGTGGCTGTGCTGAAGAGCTCAGTTGGTAATCGGTAAAATTGGATAAACCCTGCATATTCTCATCCGTTTACTTTTATATGGAATTTATTTCCTGACATTGTCTGCAGACACATTACTTCCATACTAACTTTACCCAAAAGTTCTGTTAGTTTAGACATCTTGATATAACTGAATGATGGAAAAATTGCATTGGCTTAAATTTGGTGCATTTTTTGGGACTTGGGACACCAAGGTGTTAATTTTTACAAAAATGGGAGAGTGTCAAATCTGGTGCAGCTCTACAAAAACAAAACAAAACAATCAACTCCCAGTTTTATTTGTTGAAGTTGGAAGCTGATTAAAGCGGAGGTCCACACAAAAATTTTAAATGGAACCTCCGCTGTCCAGATTCCCCCCCCCCTCTGGCGTTGCATTTGGCACCTTTCAGGGGGGAGCAGATACCTGTCTAAGACAGGTATTTGCACCCACTTCCGGGCATAGATGGCTGCATTATCTGTGGGTATCTACGCCACGTCCGGCGTTCCCCCCCCCCCCCTGCTGTCTTCTGGGAAACGCACATGCACAGTAGGGAAACAGGAAGTGAAGCCGCAAGGCTTCACTTCCTGATCCCCTTACCGAAGATGGCGGTGGCAGTATCTGAGAGCATCTGAGTATCTGAGTATCTGAGAGCCGAGCGGTAAACCGAAATTGCGGACGCGCTGGACAGGTAAGTGTCCTTATTTTAAAAGTCAGTAGCTGCTGATGTGAAAAAAAAAAAAAAAAAAAAATCAACGGACCTCCTCTTTAAAGCGGGGGTTCACCCTTAGAGGGCACTTTTCCCCCTTAGATTCCTGCTCGTTTTTACTAGGGGAATCGGCTATTTATTTTAAAATATGTGCAGTACTTACCCGTTTACGAGATGCATCCTCTCCGTCGCTTCCGGGTATGGGCTTCGGGAATGGGCGTTCCTTCTTGATTGACAGGCTTCCGAGAGGCTTCCGACGGTCGCATCCATCGCGTCACGATTTTCCGAAAGAAGCCGAACGTCGGTGCGCAGGCGCAGTATAGAGCCGCACCGACGTTCGGCTTCTTTCGGCTACGAGTGACGCGATGGATGCGACCGTCGGAAGCCTCTCGGAAGACTGTCAATCAAGAAGGAACGCCCGCTCCCGAAGACCCATACCCGGAAGCGACGGAAGAAGATGCAGCTCGAAAACGGGTAAGTACGGCTCATATTTTAATACAAATGGCTGATTCCCCTAGACCGAACGAGCAGGAAGCTAAGGGGAGAATTTTTTTTTTTTTTACAAATGGGTGAACTACCTTGCACAGCTGCATTCGATTTTGCACTCTCCGGTTATAGTAAATGAACCCCCCGATTTCTCAATCTCGGCTGATGTGTAGAAACTTTTCTGGTGTATGTAACCCTATTTTTTTTTTTTTTTTTGCATAGGCTACATTATAATTATGAACTGCTTAGCATGTGCTCTTTGTAACAAAAAAAAAACGTGCCTCAACCCAAATAAATCTGTCAAAATGAACTATGAAGTATGTCTGATGCATCTCTTGCCCTAGGTTCACACCTGTGTGTTTTGCAGTTTGTGGAAATGCACTACAGTCCATTTAACATGGCTTCCTATGGTACAAGTTCACATCCATGTGTTTTGCGGCCGGTGCATTTTTGGAAAGGGTCGGGAACTTTTTTCCATGTTTTGCATGTAACAGATGTCAATGGAATCGCACCAGAAATGCAAGTGTTTTTGATGCTATTTTTTGATGTGCTTTGCGTTTTTTATTTTAATGCTGTATATAGCTGGTTCCTAAGCATGGGACTGGGAAGCCGGCTGCTGCGTTCTTAACAACTGGTGAGTCTTTAAAAAAAAAAAAAAAAAAAAGCAGGCGTGGGGTCCCCCCCCCCAGGTCCATATCAAACCCTTATCCGAGCATGCAGGTCAGGATAGGGAGGGGACAAGCGAGCAAGCTTCCCCCCCCCCCCCTTTCTGATCCATACCAGGCTGCATGCCCTCAACATGGGAAGAATGGGTGCCCCCCCACAGCACCTTGCCCCCATGTTGATAGGGACAAGGGCCTTTTCCTGACATCCCTGTCCGGTGGTTTTCAAAATATGGCCCTAGGATCCCCCCCATGTGAATAGGTATCGGGTACATCGTACCCCTACCCATTCACCCCAAATGGCAGTATAATGTAAAAAAAAGTCCTTTTTGACAAGTCTCCCCGAGCAGTCTTCTCCCACTGCTGTCTCTTCCTGGTGCTGTCTTCTTCTGTCTTCTTGTGCTATCTTCCTCTGCCGCTGTCTTCTTCTTTGCGGCGAGAAAGAAGATGGCACACAAAGACAGGGGAGAAGGTGGCGACAGGAAAAGACAGCAGTGGGAGGGACTGCGGTGGGAGAAGATAGGCCAGAGCTGGCACTTTAAAAAAAAAACTGACTCTTGTGTTTTAAACGAGGGGTTTAAGAATGCAAAATGCCCTGAAAAACATGCCTGTAAAAACGCATCAAGCGCAGCCACATAGATGTGAACCTAGACTTCGGTGCTTGTGAGATTAAAAGATCTCACAACTGACTTTTTTTTTTTTTTTTTTCCCCTCTTCAGTTCCTCTGCATCAGAACGTCCCATCTACCGTCTGCCACCCGGTTGGCCACCGCTTTGTGAGCTGCCACCATCACTCCATCCCCCCACACCCGCAGACTGGAGTGAATCCGAGGATTTGGAGTGGGGCTGATGTTGAGGAGCCACCTGCAAACCTTGAAAGAAGAGTAGAATATTACTACGGATACACTTTCAATGAAAGCTATTTTGCAAATAATATTTTTATATTGAAACCCCTATTGTTATTCATAAATAGACCCCTCCCAGAAGATGTTACAAGCCTAAAGTGTGGGATCAACTTTTTTGTGAACTGACAAATCCTAACCATTTTATTTATTTAGAACTGCTTCTGTATAGCACAGCAGCATCACCAATAAATGAGAAAAATGCAGCCATTCAAACGTGCCTTGGAAATTTAGTGTGACATTATTTAAAAAAATAAGTGTGTGTGGGTGATAGAGATTTTTTGTAAATATCATATATTTTCATGTGACAACACTGAAGAAATTACACTTTTCTACAATGTAAAGTAATGAGTGTACAGCTTGTATAACAGTGCACATGTGGTGTACCCTCAAAATAATTCAACACACAGCCATTAATGTCTAAACAGCTGACAACAAAAGTGAGTACACCGCTAAATGAAAATGTCCAAATTGGTCCCAAAATTTTGTGTGGCCACCATTATTTTCCAACACTGCCTTCACCCTCTTGGACATGGAGTTCACCCGAGATTCACAGGTTGCCACTGGAGTCCTCTTCCACTCCTCCATGATGACATCACAGAGCTGGTGGATGTTGGAGACCTTGCGCTCCTCCACCTTCCTTTTGAGGATTCCCCACAGATGCTTAATAGGGTTTAGATCTGGAGACATGCTTGGTTAGTCCATCACCTTTACCCGCAGTTTCTTTAGCAAGGCAGTGGTCGTCTTGGGGGTATGTTTGGGGTCGTTATCATATTGGCATACTGCCCTGCGGCCCAGTCGCCAAAGGGAGGAGATTATGATCTGCTTCAGTATGTCACAGCATTCATTGTCCCTTAATGAACTGTAGCTCCCCAGTGCTGGCAGCACTCATGCAGCCCCAGACCATGACACTCCCAACACCATGCATGACTGTAGGCAAGACACGCTTGTCTTTTTGTACTCATCGGACCACAGGACATGGTTCCCGTAATACATGTCCTTAGTCTGCTTGTCTTCAGCAAACTGTGGGCATCATCTTTAGAAGAGCCTTCCTTCTGGGACTACAGCATTGCAGACCTATTTGATACAATGTGTGGCACATGGTCTGAGCACTTACAGGCTGACCCTCACCCCTTCAACCCCTGCAGCAATGCTGGCAGCACTCATATGTCTATTTCCCAAAGACAACCTTCTGGATGTGATGCTGAGCACGTGCACTCAACTACTTTGGTCGACCTTGACGAGCCCTGTTCTGAGTAGAGCCTGTCCTGTTAAGCCGCTGTATCACCGAGCTGCAGCTACGTTTTGGAGTCTTGCCAATCATCTTATAGCCTAGGCCATCTTTATGTAGAGCATCAATTATTTTTTTCAGATGCTCAGAAAGTTCTTTGCCATGAGGTGCCATGTTGAAGTTCCAGTGACCAGTATGAGAGTGAAGCGATGACACCAATTTAACACACCTGCTCCCCATTCACACCTGAGACCTTGTAACACTAATGATTCACATGACACCGGAGAGGGAAAATTGCTAATTGGGCCCAATTTGGACATTTTCAGTTGGGGGCACATTTTCTTTCGTTGCCAGTGGTTTAGACATTAATGGGTGTGTGTGAGTGATTTTGAGGGGACAGCAAATTTACACTGTTCTACAAGCTGTACACTCACTACTTTACATTGTAACAAAGTGCCATTTCTTCAGTGTTGTCACATGAAAAGATATAATAAAATATTTACAAAAATGTGAGGGGTGTACTTACTTTTGTGAAATACAGTTGTGGTCATAATTTTACATACCCTGGCAGAATTTGTGATTTCTTGGCCATTTTTCAGAGAATATGAATGACAAAAAAAAATATTTCACTCTTGGTTAATGTTATGCTGAAGCCATTTATTAGCCATCAACTGTGTTTACTCTTTTTAACCGGTTAACGCCTGCCCACTGTATATATACGTCCTCTTTTTAAAGATGGATATCTCGGTAACGGCAGCAGCTGCTGCCACAACCGAGGTATCCAACTCTTCTGTGGGCGGGCGTGTAAACGATAACGGTGGTCTCCGCGGCGGATTCGCCGCGAGATCGCCGTTATCGGTGGTGGGAGAGGGCCCCCCCTCCCGCCGCTCTTCCGCTTACCAGAGCCGTCAGTAGCAGCGGAGGAGATCGGGTGCTGCTGCCTGCTGTGTGAGGACTCGACTGAGGGCAAGATGGCCCCCACCCGTCCTCATAGCTTTGCTGGGCAGAAGTGACATCAAAACGTCAGTCCCGCCCAGCGTCTTAAAGAGACAATTTTTTTTTTTTTTTAGGTCTTTTTGACCACAGATCTCATATTTAAGAGGACCTGTCATGCTTTTTTCTATTACAAGGGATGTTTACATTCCGTGTAATAGGAATAAAAGTGATAAAAAAAATTTTTATTTCAGTGTAAAAAATTATAAAATAAGAAAACCAAAAAAAATGTTTTTAAAGCGTCCCGACGAGCTTGCGCGCAGAAGCGAACGCATACGCGAGTAGCGCCCGCATATGAAAACGGTGTTCAAACCACACAAGTGAGGTATCGCCGCGATCGTTAGAGCGAGAGCAATAATTCTAGCCCTAGACCTACTCTGTAGCTCAAAAAATGCAACCTATAGAATTTTTTAAACGTCGCCTATCGAGATTTTTAAGGGTAAAAGTTTGATGCCACGAGCGGGCGCAATTTTAAAGCGTGACATGTTGGGTATCATTTTACTCGGCGTAACATTATCTTTCACAATATATAGAAAAATTGGGCTAAATTTATTGTTGTCTTATTTTTTAATTAAAAAAAGTGATTTTTTTCCAAAAAAAAGTGTGCTTGTAAGACCGCTGCGCAAATACGGTGTGATAAAAAGTATTGCGATGACCGTCATTTTATTCTCTAGGGTGTTAGAAAAAAATTATATATAATGTTTGGGGGTTTTAAGCAATTTTCTAGCAAAAAAAAATGTTTTAGTCTTGTAAACGCCGAATCTGAAAAACAGGCTTGGGGCTTAAGTGGTTAAATCATAATGGCAACAGAAACTACCCAAATGACCCTGATCAAAAGTTTACATACCCCAGTTCTTAATACCATGTATTGCCCTCTTTAACATCAATGACAGCTTGAAGTCTTTTGTGGTATTTGTGGATGAGGCTCTTCATCTTCTCAGATGGTAAAGCTGCACATTCCTCTTGGCAAAAAGCCTCCCAGTTCCTGTAAATTTCTTGGGCTGTCTTGCATGAACTGCACGTTTGAGATCTCCTCAGAGTGGTTCAATGATATTGAGGTCAGGAGACTGAGGTGGCCACTCCAGAACCTTCACCAATGACCGGTCGACTTGGCCTTGTGTTTTGGATCATTGTCATGTTGGAATGTCCAAGTACATCCCATGCGCAGCTTCCTGGCTGATGAATGCAAATGTTCCTCCAGTATTTTTTGATAACATACTGCATTCATCTTGCCATCGTTTTTGACCAAATTTCCTCTGCCTTAGTAGCTCACACCCCCCCCCCCCCAAAACATCAACTATCCACCTCCGTGTTTCACAGTAGGAATGGTGTACCTTTCATCATAGGCCTTGTTAACTCCCCTCCAAATGTAGCGTTTATGGTTGTGGCTAAAAAATTATTTGGTCTCGTCACTCCAAATGACTGTGCCAGAAGGTTCGAGGCTTGTCTCTGTACTGTTTGGCGTATTGTAAGCGGGATACTTTACTACGCAAATGCCAATGTCTTTCTTATGGCAACTCGACCATGCAGCCCGTCTATCTTCAAGTGCCTCCTTATTGTGCATCCTGAAACAGCCACACCACATGTTTTCAGAGAGTCCTGTATTTCAGCTGAAGTTATTTGTGGGTTTTTCTTTGCATCCTGAACAATTTTCCTGGCAGTTGTGACTGAAATTTTAGTTGGTCTTCCTGACTGTGGTTTATTTTTAACAGAACCCCTAATTTTCCACTTCTTGATTAGAGTTTGAACACTGCTGATTGGCATTATCAATTCCTTGGATATCTTTTTATAACCCTTTCCTGTTTTATACAGTTCAACTACCTTTTCCCGCAGATTCTTTGACAATCCTTTTGCTTTCCCCATGACTCAGAATCCAGAAACGTTCGTGCAGCACTGGATGAAAGATGCAAGGGTCTGGAGTCCAGAAACTCATTGACCTTTTATACACACACACACACACTTATTACACGCAAACGGATCACAGGTCGCTTCTTCAGGAGGATCTATGAAATATATACAAAATGTACAGTAAAGAACAAGCATATTGGAAAAATATATAAAGCATGGAAAAAACAACAAAAGCAGTGCTGTGTCCCTTGGACACAGCACTGCTTTTGTTGTTTTTTCCATGCTTTATATATTTTTCCAATATCCTTGTTCTTTACTGTACATTTTGTATATATTTCATAGATCCTCCTGAAGAAGCGGTATTTCCGCGAAACCGGATCAAGGTTGCTGGCTGGCTACACTCATTAGACCTTTATGGTTTTGTTCACCACATTACTTGATCTGATTGTGGGGCCTGTCCCTAATGTTTTTATATGTATACTGTTTTATGTGAATAAATTATTTTTATATTATTTGATGTTTCCTATCCGTGCCTCGAAAGTCCCAACCAAAATATTTTTTGACTTGTGATATTTTATGCCAATCAGGCCCCAAGCAGCCTTTTGTCTTTATTCACTTGGTTTCATCCTCCTTATCTGCACTTTCTTCAGTTCCCTGATACTTTTTTTTTTTTTTTAGAACTGGTGCCTAAAACTAAACTGCATATTCCAGATGAGGTCTTGCTAATGATTTGTACAGGGGCACAATGATCTCTCTCTCTCTGGAGTCCATACCTCTCTTAATACAAGAAAGGACTTTGCTCGCTTTGGAAATCGCAGCTTGGCATTGCATACTATTATTAGGCTTATGATCTACCAAAACCCTCAGATCCTTCTCCACTATGGATCTCCCCAGTTGTACTCCCCTTAGTATGTATGATGCATGCATATTCTTAGCCCCCAAGTGCATAACTTTACATTTATCAACATTAAACCTCATCTGCCACTTAGACAGAGCATTGAGGTCGGCTTGTAAATTTTAAAGACATTATTCCACTGCATAGCTTGGTGTCATCTGCACAGACAGAAATGTTACTTTTAATCCCAGACCCAATATAATTTATAAATGTATTAACAAGTAAGGGCCCCAGCACTGAACCTTGGGGTACACCACTGATATGCACCTGAGACCATTCATGAATCATTATCCCCTACTCAGTCTTTTTTAGCCAGTTTTCTCTCCATTTACAAACAGATCTTTCCAAGCCTGGAAACCTGGGGCCCTCCAGCTGTTGTGGAACTACATTTCCCATGAGGCATTGCAAGGCTGGCAGTTACAATTATTCCCAGAGGCACGATGGGACTTGTAGTTCTGCAACAGCTGGAGGGGCCCAGGTTGCCTACCCCTGCTGTAGACTTTACCTTACAAATTAGCCATGTGTGGGGAACTGTGTCAAATGCTTTTGCAAAATCCAAGTATACCACGTCCACCGCCACGCCTCTATCCAAGGATTTACTTACCTCTTCATAAAAAGAAATCAGATTTGTCTGACAACTTCTGTCTTTCATGAATTCATGCTGTCTGTTGCTTAAAATATTTTTATCCAACAAGAACTCATCTAGGTGGTCTTTTATTAAACTCTACAGTATCTTCCTGATTATAGAAGTTAAACTAACAGGTCTATAGTTGCTTGGTTCCCTTTTTAAATATAGGCACCACATTGGCCCTGCGCCAATCCAGTGGTACTATTCCCGTCATTAACGAGTCCCTAAAAATTAGAACAATGGTTTGAAATGATAGAGCTCAATTCTTTTAGGATTTGTGGGTGGATGCCATTGGGTCCAGGTGCTTTATCCACCTTTATTCTGTCTAAATATTTGTGGACCAAATAAAATACTATGGTAACCAGGGCTGCTGTTAGAAATCATGGGGCCCCGTACAACTTACCTGTCAGGCCCCCCCCCCCCAGAAATAACAAATCACTAAAATGCCATGGGGGCGTGGCCTAGCCAGCAGGGATGATGGACGCTTAGTCTAAGAGCTCCTGTCACCTCAGAAAAGCACATTGGCTTTAGTGACAGTTAAAAACATTTTTTCTAGCAGGAAAACGCCTGGCCAGCTGGAGACACCCTTCCTGCCTGCAGTTGAACTCCCAAAATAAAAATAAAAACGCCGTCTGAGGCCGCCGGGGACGGATTTCCTGGACCGGGGGAAGTGACCTAGGAAAGACCGCGGCTTCGGCCTAGTCTCGGAGCGGCGGCCATTTTGGCCCTCTCGGCGACGGCTTCCCATACTCATTTCTGACCCACCGTGCTCTTTAACACCCCACCGCTGCCTGGACCGGGGACCGGACAGCTCGGGGACACGACCGAAGCACACTACACCCCTCAAACACCGCCTGAAAGGCCGCAAACCTGGCCCTCACCCGGAGTCGGCGGCCATCTTGGTCCTCTAAGTGAAGGCCCCCGGCGGAGATAGCTGCTCCCCCCTGCCTCTCTACACCTCACCACATCCTGGACCGGGGACTAATCGGCCTGTGGACACCACTGGGGTTCCCTATACCAGGTAATACCTGCCTGTAGTGCTGCGGTGTCAGGCCTACACCCAGTGTCGGCGGCCATCTTGGTCCTCCCTGGGTGGGCTCCAGGCGACCACATCTGTCTCCCCCTGATTCCCAACACCCCACAACCGCTTGAATTGGGGACCGAGTTGCCTGGGGACAACATAGAAATACACAGCCCCCTGGGAAAGGAAAAAAAAAAAAAAAAGCAACAAAAAAAAAAAGGGGGAAGGGAAAAAGAAAAGAAAAAAAAGAGAAACTGTCTGTTGGACCGCAAACCCGGCCTGTGCCCTGCATCTGTAGCTATATTGGTCCTCCCTGAGCTACCCATCTGCTCCCAATTCCTGCTCCTCCGGACCCCCCAACAAGCCACCAGATTCAGCAAAGACCGAAAGACCGGGGAACAACATTGCTGCTGTATGTTGTGCCCGGATTAAACGTCGGAAAGGCCCGTAAAGTCTGTCAGACCTCCGGCTCGGCAACCATTTTGGTCCACCTAGAGGTGGCCTGCAGCACTTTCGTCTAAATTGTCTTATCTCCTTACTTTACTGCAATATACTCGCTTACAGCCTACTGTCAGGAGTGACTGAAGTACATAAGGCACAAACTGCCCAGGATACCTCTTTCAGGTGCCGGTTAGTATGGGAACTTCATCCCGCCGTTCCTCGGCCTTGCGTTCCCGGTCTCCCAGAGAAAACACTGGAGTTGCAGGGCACAATACCATGGACCCAGCCCCACACTCCCCGAGGGAACACGGCACCCATCCACCGGGGCTCTACCCAGAGCTCACTCCAGACTTCCTCACAAACACCCACGACATCGTGCTGACCGCTCCGGGACCAGAGATACCCCCTCAAATGATTAGGGGTATGGCGGAAACCGGGAGTGCTGGATTGCCACAGATTAATATATTGGACTTAAGAGCAGTGGCGGCAGACATCAAGGACACTCTTGCTGCTGCAATAGCTGAACTCCGCATAGACCTGCGCTCCCTCTCTGACAGGGTATCAGCCACTGAACAGATAACGGATGAACATGAAGTAATTCTTCAAAAATCTACCAGAAAGATAGATGACCATACCCTCCAGCTGAGGGAAGTCAACCGACAGCTGGAAGATTTAGACAACAGAGGCCGACGCCGGAATCTTCGTGTGAGGGGAGTGCCGGAGGTAATTGAGGGCGACCAGATCCAAAGAGAAGTCACTACCCTGTTCAACTCTATTATAGGTAAACCCCCTCAAACCTTTATTGATTTTGAGAGAATACACCGTGCCCTGCGCCCAAGGGGTAGAGATACAGATCCCCCTAGGGACATAATATGTTGCATGTCAGACTTCAAACTAAAAGAAGAAATTCTGATCAAAGCCAGGGGACAGAGATTGCATTGTGGTGAAACCCCGGTCCAGCTGTACCAAGATCTTTCAGGAATCACCCTACAACATAGGCGTGATCTTAAACCACTGTTGGAGGCCTTGCGATCAAGAGACATTAGGTATAAATGGAAATTTCCGTTCTGTCTGGCAGCTTCTAAACAAGGCCGCAATGCATCTCTGAGAGTGCCGGAAGACCTGCCCAGATTTTGTGAAACACTTGGTTTGCCTCCGATCTCAGTGCCTGATTGGTATGCACCCTACCGACGGTCAGTTGGGAGAAGGGGGAAACCACCTGAGACACCCATGGAAACCCAAGCTACCAGGTTTCGCAGGATGAGATCCCCCTCCAACTCAAGACTCCCCCAGAACTCCCCTGGGGCAAGAAGAGAGCAAGACCACATGACCCCACCGGAGGCCAGAAGGGCCAGAAGAGATCACAATGAGTGAACGGCTTGTCATATGTATATGTCGTCTAATGGACCTTGAACGTTTCACCAATTCCTGATTGATGTGTTTTCTTTCTTAATTTTTCGGAGTGCTCAAGAAAAAAGTTTTTTAAACAAGAATAACTCTCTCCTAAGTCCCAGATACTGAGAACTACTTTTCCCTCTCACCTTTAGGACATAAAGCGATTTGTTCTCCACTATGGTGTCATCGCCGACTGATGTCCCTCGGCTTGAACGTATAGACTTCCCTCTATGGTTAATAGCGGAAACATTTTAACCTCAGAAACTGTTCTATGGGCACCCAAAACGCACTTTGACCAAAGAACAATGAATCTATCATCTCGCCCTATACTGAGGGATACCCATTTTCCCCTGTTCAACCCTGGTAAAACTCCACCAGTTAATGTTGGATGATCACAGAGACCGATAACCCTGGAGTCGGTTTTCAGATACTGGTCTTACCGGAAAATTCTCTGATCATCATTTCACCTGGACAGTATGATCCTAATACTCTGGTCCAAACCTAATACCTATCATAGTTAAGTCCCCACACTTGGGACAATTTAACACCATAGTCTCTCTAACCTCTCCCCTCTCCTGTATAACTTTGAAGGGACCTCGACATCCATGAGTACTCACGGTAGCAGGTAAAAGGCCTTGACCGGTCTTGTTGGCAGCACACCCATGCTACTTATACTCTTCCCGGACGGGAAGTTGCTTAGCAATATTGGTCAAGGCCCAGCAAAAAGGAATAATAACAATTTAATAGTGAATCTATATTGCTTTCTAATAGTTGAACAGTTTTTTCTTTATTCTGCTTTATCATACAGTAAGAAGTAATACGTTTTTTCTCTGAATTGAATTTAGGCATGTGCAAAAGGGAAAGTTTCGTTTCGTTTCGTTTTAATTCGTTATTTAATTAATTTCGTTAAGTTAGGTTCGTTACATGTGTTAAATTCGTTTTCGACCGAATTTCGAAAAATCCGGTCGAATTAGAAAATTCTCTCTTCGAATATAATTTCGAAATTCGATCGGAATTCGAAAAAAAAATAAAAATAATTTTTTTCGAATTCCAAATCGAAAACCCGCGGACGAAATTCGATCGGAATTAAAAAAAAAAAAAATATTTTTTTTTTCGAATTCCAAATCGAAAACCCGCAGACGAAATTCGATCGGAATTCCAAAAAAAAAAAAAAAAATGTTTTTTCCGAATTCCAAATCGAAAACCCGCGGACGAAATTCGATCGGAATTCCAAAAAAAAAATAATAATTTTTTCGAATTCCAAATCGAAAACCCACGGACGAAATTCGATCGGAATTCGAAAAAAAAAAACCTTCGAATTCGGAATGGAAAACATTCGTTCGGATTCGGTAAATTCATTAATATTGCAATTCGGGAAATTCGTATGCATCCGAATGTCCGAATAATGAAAAATTCGTCCGAATTTCGATTCGGAACGAAACGAAATGCACATGCCTAGAATTGATAGAAATGTAAGATTCACACTGAGAGATCTTTTACTATTCTAAATTTTACCAGTTCTTATGATCCACTTTAGGTCAACTAACAAAATTGACACCTGTATGCATTTTTTATATGCACTCTGTCTCCTCTCAGTCTGAATCTATTCTGGGGTGATATGGCAATATTTTGGTTATATTTACTTGTTTTGTTTAGAATCCTAGTTATAGACTCATAGGTAAAACTTTATTAACAACATTTTGCCTTCTTGTGCTGGCTCTGGTTAACCCCACAACAGTGGTGTGCTGGGGCTTCTGGGACTTGGGTGAGGTCCTGGGGGTCTGGTACCCACTGTACCCTTCCGATTGTCCTTTGTAAATAGAAAGTGAGTGGACTTATCTCCACCACTTAATCGGTAACTATAATTTACTGGCTGTTTGGCGTACTTTAACAACATTACCCTTTTACCTTGTTAACTACTCCTGAGGCCTGGAATTTTCCCGTCCTAACCCATTCCTAACATATCTCCTGCCCTTCTCCCACCAGATTATTGCGCCACAGATATGACGCCGGTATCATCTCCCTTACCCACTTCACAGATGGGGGGACCCTTAAGTCACATTAAATTATATTCTTTAAACATTAGGGGACTGAATACCCCCGAGAAACGTTCTCGCTTACTTTTCTCACTACAAAAAGAAAAAGTACACATAGCTCTCATCCAAGAGACACATTTTCGTACGGATGTAATTCCCAAATTGACTGATAGGAATTTCCCGCTAGTGTTTCACGCCCCTAATAGTGAGGCGAAATCTAAAGGAGTCTCTGTTTTAATCTCTCGACATTGTCCTTTTCAAGTCTCAGAAATTCAGAGAGACCCCCAGGGACGATATATATTCCTACGTGGTACCTTACATAACGTTACGTACACGATAGCTAATATATACGCTCCCAATACGAAACAAGTTCCCTTTTTCCGTTCAACCCTTTATCAATTAACATCCTTTCAAAGGGGTACCCTTATATTAGGTGGGGATTTTAACGTTCCCTTACAACCAGATTTACATACATCCAATGGCTCCACCTGTTTAAAATTCAGCGCTCATCTCCAATGACACTTGGAGAACCCTTTACCCAAATGTGAAAGATTTTACTTATTTTTCACCACTTCATAAAAAATATTCACGGATAGACCACTTCTTTCTCACACAAAACGACCTCACTTCCCTAGTCAACGCTACTATTGACCCAATGCTGTTATCAGACCATCATCCGATCACCATTCTGCTCTCGATCCCTACAAGTCGTCCCAAATCGCCCATTTGGAGACTAGATGACTCCATTTTGCTAGACGATAATTACACTACTGATATATCTAAGGTCCTCTCAAATTACTTTTCTGAAAACATATCAGATGACACTCCCGCTCCACTGGTCTGGGCTGCTCATAAATGTGTCGTTCGAGGCCATTTCATTTCAATAATGGCCAAACGAGCCAAGCTGCGGAAAGCACGTATCTTAGAATTATCAGACAAAGTTAAGGCCCTGGAACTTACACACAAACGAACATTAGCTACCCAAACACACGATGAGCTAGTAAAAGCCCGAGAAGAACTTCTTGAGGAAATTAAGAAAAGGCTTGCCCGTAAGCACACACTTACAAGTAAACTGTTCTATGAATACGGGAATAAGTCTGGCAAACTTTTAGCTGCGGCCCTGCAAAAAAAAAAGGCATCCTATACCATCAATAATATAACCGCCACTTCCGGGGAATCCATTGTTACTAACAATAGAATTGCAGAACAATTTGTAAAGTACTTTTCTGGGCTATATAACCTGCAGAAATCCCGTCAGCAGGAAGCAGCTCCTGATAGTAAGACCTTGATAGAAGAATTTTTGTCGGAATTCTGCCCATCGCACACCGCCCCCGAAGACATAACGGACCTAGGCTCCCCAATCACCTCTGAAGAAATCACTTTAGCACTAAGCCAACTTAAACCAGGGAAAAGTCCCGGTACAGACGGCTTGCCAGTAGGGTACTACAAGACTTTTTCCGAAATACTAATCCCCAGTTTTCTGTCAACCTTTAATACCCTTTCGGACTCCCCTTCACGCTCAAAAGATTTTCTAGAGGCCCATATATCTCTAATTCCCAAACCAGGCAAAGATGCTACACTTGTCTCCAACTATAGACCGATATCGCTATTAAATGTTGACGTCAAGTTATATGCCAAAATACTCTCCAACCGTATTCTCCCATTGCTCCCCAAATTCATCACAACAGATCAAGTTGGGTTTGTCCCTGGAAGGGAGGCCAGGGACAATACTATAAAAGCTCTCAATATACATCATTGGCTATCCTCTTCAAAAAAAAGTGTTTTTTTTCTATCACTAGATGCTGAGAAGGCGTTCGATAGAGTGGCTTGGGATTTCATGCTGGCGGTCCTAAATAAAATGGGCTTACCATCACGCCTTACCCAAATGATCCATTTGCTGTACTCTGGTCCCACTGCCCGGGTCAGGGTCAATGGCCACCTATCGGACGCCTTCTCTATAACTAATGGAACCCGTCAGGGTTGCCCCTTATCCCCCCTTATCTTCATTCTCACAATGGAACCATTCCTCAGAAAACTTCGGGCGAACGACGCCATCAAGGGTGTCGAGATCCGGGGGAAAGCATTACAAGACAGCAGCTTACGCTGATGATGTGTTGCTGTTCCTTTCGGATCCGATCACCACAATTCCCAATCTTTTGAAAGACTTCAAATTATTTAACACTTTATCTAATCTACAAATTAATTTCGACAAATCGCTAGCTCTGAATATCTCTCTGCCAACCCCAGTAGTTGAACTATGCAAACAAAACTTCCCCTTTAAATGGGAATCTGATTATATCACATACTTGGGCATTAAGATCCCTAAAGATCTGAGTAAGCTATTCGCACTAAATTTTCTACCAAGCCTTGCAACCATTAAATCAGACTTATCGGACTGAAACAATGGCAGATTTTCGTGGTTTGGTAGATCAGCAATCCTTAAAATGAACATCCTCCCGAGGGTCTTATACCTTCTCCAGGCGGTCCAGATCATGATCCCACAGACCTTTTTTACAACATTTAGAAAACACTGCAGAACATTCCTATGGGCAGGCCAAGCACCCAGACTAAGCTAGTCTAAAATGATTCAGCCAAAACACAAGGGGGGCCTGGGTATACCCGACCTAGCCCTATACCATAAAGCGTGTCTACTTACTAGGCTCGTAGATTGGCATCTCCACACTGGAAACAAGGACTGGATTGCCCTAGAAAACGCATTCCTCTCCTTCCCCATTACCCATTTGCCATGGATAGAACATCGTTCTATTCCTACAGATTGCTTGAACCACCCTTTAATAGGTCCTACGCTCCAAAATTTTAAGGTGATATGTCGATCTCTGAAAATAACTCCCTCCCCGGCCCGCTGACACCTTTATCTCATAATCCTGATTTTATTCCAAATATAAGTGAAGTGAACTCCTGCGCTGTCTAGAGTGAGGGGACAAGTGAAAAGTGGGGATACTGCTGCAAATAAAAAAGAGGTCTACCTCGATAGACAAAAAGTGATAATTGTAACAAGTGAAATATTTGCGCTGTAAAGTGTTATACAAATTAATGTGTGTGTGCATATAACCACATACATATATACATATACACAGGGCCGTCTTTAATATGGTTTGGGCCCTGGGCAAACATTTTTTTTGGGCCCCCCTCCAGCTTATTTTGGGCCTGGCTGGTTCACATGTATGTTTTGGCGGTCTTCATTTGTGCAGGTACAGCAGCCCATTGATTTGAATGGGCTGCCATGCCTTTGTTTCCTGCAGAAAAAAGGTGCATTCAGCATTTTAAAAATACAGTTGCCTTGAAATCCATTCTGCTTTTGCACCATGCTACTTACCTGCAGTTCTTGCACACACAAACGCACTGTGTTTTTAAAAGCGTGACCTAAACGTCTAAAAATGCAGCAAGTTTGACAGTGCGGGAACTGCAGATAAGTCACAGCAGACAGCAGAATGGACAGACAGTGCTGTATTTCAGTGCTTGATGGGCATAGGCGTGCCGTGTGCGCAGCCTATTACATGAGGCATGCGCTTTTCTTTGCAGGAAACGCAGGCATGGCGGCAAATTCAAATGAATGGGCTGCTGTGCCTGCGCAAATGTGGGCCGCCAAAACACATACATGTGAACCAGCCAGGCCCAAAATAAGCCCATCAAGCAGTTAAATACAGACAGTAATGCCATGTGCTCTGAGGCTTTACTCAGCCTGGACTGCAGGTCTGGTCTGTGATTTAAAGAGTTCCTCTATTTTACACATGGCATGGCATGGGGTCCCATGGTGCTAAAGCAGAATGGACAGACGGTGCTGTGACCCCATGCCATGCCATGTGTAAAATAGAGGAACTTTTTAAAACACTGACCAGACCTGCAGTGAATCATCAAATATTATAAAGACTTTGGGCACACTCTACAAAAAACTTCTATTTACAATACAGATTAGCAAACAGTGACATACCTTGAGGAGCAGGACATGAAGAAGTCAGCCTCGGGAAGAGCAAACTGGGGATGTTATAAAATCACATTCTAATTCACTTTTATATACAAGCAGCACCCAGTGGCAGGAATGGAGAAGTGCACGTCTAAAGGGAAGCCAGGGGTGCTGTACATTTTAAAACACTGGGAAGGGAAGCAGTACTGTCACTGGCTGCATGCCGCTGATGATTTTCAGCCTGATTTGTGGGCAGCACAGGGGCTAAGGCTAGGTTCACATCACGATTTTTACATCCGATAATCGGACCGTTAAATCGAATGGAATCGTATATGACAAAATCGTATGTAATCGTATGTCAAAATTTATTTTTTAAATCGGATTCATAAATCGCACAGCTAAATTTTCCATCCGATTTTCACTAAAAAATCGGATCCTGATTTTAAATAATGTCTGGCAATGGCCATAAAGTATTATGTAGAGAAGTGCTTTCTGGGAAAAAGAAGATTCTTGAAGTTTCTAGCTCGTTCCAGTGTCTAGTGCGCATGCGTAATAAAAAATCGGGTACGATTTATCGGATAAAAACGCACAGTCATCCGATTTATTACGATTTAGATTGACCACAATATAAAACAAATCGGACACGATTTTAATACGATTTCAAATCAGGACCAAAAATCGTGGTCAAACACGATTTTTGATGCGATTTTAAATCGTATCAAATCTGATGCGGATCAAATCGGATTCACTTGGGGACCTACATTAATGAATGGAAGTGAATGGATACGTTTTGCCATACAGATTTGTACGATTTCAAACCTAAAAATCGTGAGAACAAGTAGGATGATAAAATCGTGGTGTGAATGCACCCTTAACGGGCGGCAGCGCCGCCATCAGGAATTATAGGGCCACTTACACAGCTTCAGGCATGGGCCCCCTGGAGCAGAGAACCGGGATGGGGGGTGCTGCCGCCTGAAATTGAGAAGCAGGGGGGGGCTGCCGCGAATTTAGAAGCGGGGGCCCTTTATAAAAAAAGAAATAAAGAAAGAAATAAAGAAAAATATATATACAAAAAGGGGTGTAGCCATCCGGGGCCCTGGGGACCTCTGGGCCCTTTAATAAAAAAAAAAAGAAATAAAAAATATATATAAAAAATATATTTTAAAAAGGGGGTTGCCATCCGGGACCTCTGAGCCCTTTAATAAAAAATAAATATATAAAAAAAGAAACTTTTATAAAAAAAAAAAAAAAAGGGGGGGTTGCCATCCAGGGCCCTGGGGACCTCTGGGTCCTTTAATAATAATAATAATAATAATAATAATAATAATAATAACATTTATATTATATTATATTTTATATATATATATATATATATATATATATATATATATATATATAAAAGAAATATATAAAAAAATATTTTTTTATAAACAAAAGGGGGGTTGTCAACTACGGGCCCCTGGGGACCCCCAGACCTCTAAAAAAAAAAATTGGCCCTTTAATAAAAAATGAAAAAAAATATATATTAAAAAAAATATTTTTTTTTATTTAAAAATAAATAAAAAAGGGGGGTTGCCATCTGGGGCCCTGGGGGCCTCCGGGCCCTTGGGGACCCCTAAAAAAAATTGTCCCTTTAATAAAAAATAAAAATATATAAAAAAAAAAAAAAATTTTATTTAAAAAAAAAATATTTTTTTAAATTTAAAAATAAATAAAAAAAAAGGGGGGTTGCCATCTGGGGCCCTAGGGGCCTCCGGGCCCCTCCGGACCCCTAAAAAAAAAAAAAAAAAAAAAAAAAAAAAAATTTTTTTTTTTTTTTTTTTCAAAGGGGTTTGCTTTGGGCCCCCAACAGTGACAGGGCCCAGGGCACCTGCCCCATTTGCCCTGCGGTAAAGACGGCCCTGCATATACATATACATACATATATCTTACCCCACATATACCACCGGGATCCTCATACATAACAAGAGCCGACTCGTGAACCATTGGGGACACGGGACTCCTAACCCTGGAGAATCAGTAAGGGAGAGGAAGGAGGGACTGACGAGCTCGGCGTTCGTGGATAAGAGCCCCAGTTTTTTCACCCACATGTGAGTGCATCTCCACTGGTTTAAATCAGAAGACATTGCTATCCCTCTCTGTGACGTTATCACACCATTTGGTTTCTACTCCTTTTACTTTTTCATGTAATACACTTTATGGAGACCCGTATGTGATATTCAACAACGGACCACACCCATCAGGATCAGGCTGATTTAATCCAGCTTGCCAGATTAGAGGTGAGCTGCTGGGATCACTAGAGGTGCATATATGAGATCTTGGTTACGGCTCACTCTCTATCTTTCACCCTTTTTGGATACAAGGCCTCCTTCTGAAATACTTTGACCCTTATTCCTATTTTTATTTTTATTTTTATTTCTATTTTTATATTTTATTTTTATTGTTGTGTTTTTCAACATTTTTCACTTTACAACGTTATTGATTGGATAAAGTATTGATGAACTGCACCCCTACATGGTTGGATTTTGTTGTACCTGGACCTCTTCAGCACTGTGCCCTCGATTAATGACTATTCAACAATATTGTTTACTGGTATATTAGTGTCACTCCCCCTTTTTTGGACTTTCCCCACCCATTTTTTGTACTTGTATATGTATGTGGTTATATGCACACACACATTTATTTGTATAACACTTTACAGCGCAAATATTTCACTTGTTACAATTATTCCAAATATAACCTATAAATATCCAGTTATGGATCCTAATTCTCAGGCCATCAGAGCTCACCAATTTTTCCACAATGGTGACTTATTATCCTACCCAGAGCTAACCAAAGCGCTCCCTCATGTGACCATGTCCGTATTCAAGTATCTTCAAATCAAACATTTTCTAGGTCCTACCCAGACACAACGGAAATGGTGCAGAGACCTCTCACCCTTAGAACAAATATGCATAGCGGGAGAACCAAAACGCCACCTGATTTCTACTTTACACTCACTACTGATGCCAGACTCAACTCCTTCTTCAAACACTCGTTCAGCCTGGGACAAGGATCTTTCCATGTCCCTGTCTGACGAAGATTGGGACACTATATGGGATCACACACATAAAGGATCTATCAATGTCTCAGCACAAGAAAATCGATACAAGCTTTGCACTAGGTGGTACCGAACACCGGCGAAACTTCATAAAATTTTTCCGGCGGTTTCCCCGTCTTGTTGGAGGTGCGATGGAGCGGAAGGCTCGCTTTTACATATCTGGTGGGAATGCCCTCTATTAATCCGATTCTGGAAGGAGGTGCATGAATGTATTGTACAAATAACAACACTACCAATAAGTCTTACTCCAGCGCAATTCTTGTTACATCACACTCCCATTCCAAGATCGCAATATCGGAGATCACTAACACTCCATCTTGTCAATGCAGCCACCCAATGCATCCCAATATTCTGGAAGTCTAAGACTATTCCAACAACTGAAGATTGGCATGCACGTGTTGACAAGGTGGAGGAAATGGAGCGCCTTATTCACCAAGCCAAGGACATGCACGAGAAATACAGACATACTTGGTCATGCTGGTCACTGTATAGAAACCCCCCTACACAAACACCACCCGGTACCCAGAGAAATTCAATTACGACATCGGGACTTGTACTCACCCAAAGAACTGATGGTTAGGTACTTTCTCACCCTGCCACCCTGCCCTGCCACCTGGTATCAACCCCCCCTCCCCTTCACACAGGGCCATACACCCCCTTCGAATACAGACTCTGATTTTGCTCTTCTCAAAGGGTAAAAGGGAAAAGGTTAGATACATCACTGGTATGCCAAATTCCTGCTGTGGTTCTTTCTACCCGTTTTTTTTTTTTTTTTTGAACATTGGAAGTTAAGCCTATTTTGCTCTGACTTTAGCCCTTCCCCTCTCTGCGCTGCCCACAGAATGTCCCCGTTAAGGGGTGGGTGGGGCAGAAGGGGGTCTCTATCACAAAGGTTTAGTGAAGAGCTATGATGCATCATATTCTTTGTTAACGTGGGTTTTATTGATTGCATTTGGTCACTTGCTCTCAAGACTTGACCCATTTATTAACAAAAGTGTCGTTAACTGGTTTCATGTGACATATCATTTATGATCACTTGTTGTCATAAGATCCTGTTAAGATTCTATTTGAAATATGACTGATATATCTATGTTTTGGATTACGCTGTTATGTGGAAAACTTTCAATAAAAAGTTTATAAAAAAAAAAAAAATGCCATGGTCGCAATTGTATGCTTTGCAGCCATGACAGTTTTTTTTTCAATTGCTTAATAGTAATTTTAAATTGCAACAGTGAGCCAAGCATTTGGCTTCAAGGTGCAGAGCAGCCCCATTGAACTCGATGAGAAGTTTGACAGGTGGTGCCGCCTTTCAAACTCTGCAGCCTGCGTTAAAAATGCTGCAGCTGTGAAGTAAAGCATTACAGCCATGGTATGTATACAGCCCTGTCTGACTATATGACAGCCGGCTTCTGAAGGGGCATGACCAAAAAAGGTCTGCTGACCATCTCCCAATGGCTGAGAGCGCTGACTGGAATGTTCTGGCGGGGAAGCCGTTTCCCTGTCAGAACACAATACAATAGTACAGCAGGGGAGATCACAGTACTAACATGTGTGTTAGAACAGTGGCTTTGACCTAAGGTGTCAGGTTTTTTTTTCATTCAGCCTGCTGGGTAAAAAAAAAACTAGCAGTGTATTCTAGGCATTAGGCTGCATTCACATTTGACGTTTTCTGGATGTGTGACAGTGCACAGGTAACAGGCATTTTTGGAAATGCACCACAAATGCGCATATTGCTTGTGGTGCCATTAATTGTTAATGGCACACCAAATGCAAAACAACTGACCGGTGTTTTGTCATGTGGCAAAGCTGCATGCCTCAAGCATTTGGAAGTCATGCTTGTAACAGTCAGCCTTGCAATGCATCATGGGACTTGTAGTTCCGCAACAGCTGGAGGGCCACAGGTTGAGCACCCATGTTCTACAGCCTCTGTGATGTGTTTGTCACACATATGGCAGCCCATTTAAGTAAATGGGCTCCCCTGTGTGCAAAAAACAAGCAAAAAATCTATAAAAAAATGCGAGCAGGAGCATGTGTTCCCACTACGCAAAGTATATAGGGGGGCTTAGGGGTGGTATATAGAAATAGCTGGGCAGAGATGTCTGTCAGCTGGAGAGAGAGGTGTCCACTGGCTGCTAGCTTCAGCACTGCAGTTCTAGGCTGGCTCCATATTCACTCCCTCTCCAAAATCCTAACATTTCTGTCCCTTCACTCCAATAGCAACCCCCACACTCACCCCCTCCAGCAGAAACACTTCTGCATCCAAACCCTGGAATTGACCATGAACACAGAGCAGTGAGAGCGCCATCTGGAGGGAGGGGGAACAAGCTTCCTGCTCATTCTTCATCTGACAGGAGATAACACTGCCGACTATGGGGGGGCGAAGTGGGAGTTTCAGGACCCAGGAGAGGCATAGGCAGAGACAGCTATCTCCTTCTGCTTCAGATCGGGACACAGCAACAGCAAGCACACATAGAACTGATCCCTCTGCAGAACTGCCAGAGGGAGAAAGCAGGAAGCAGCTCTGCAAGGGATCCACAGGTGTTACAAAGCAGATCCAATAAGTGACTTATCTGAGCAGTGGCGATGTCCATGCTCCTGGGTGACGCTCTCCTCCTCCCTCGGTCAGTCCTGTGCAGTCACAGACTTTTTTTTTTATTCTGAACTCTGTTCAGATTGCCGGCCCCCCCTGCTGGCTGGGGCCCAGTACAACAGGGCTGGCTGTACTGGCTTATCAGCGGCCCTGATGGTAACACTGTATTGCTCTGGTCATAGTATATTAAAAAAAAAAGAGAAATCCCCCTGCTCTGGAAGCAGACTCAGCCCCCGTCAGTGGCCTTCTGGTTGAAAAAAGTCTCGGAGCTCAAAGTAATGCAGGACTTGGTGGCGACGGAAAGAGGCCATAGTGAGCAATTCTCGGAACAAAAATATTTTTGGCATGAATTCGCCTACTCCAACGAATATAGGGAGCTGATGGCTTAGCTCCCTGATGTTAAGACGAATCTGATAACCCCCCCCTTTTTTTTTTTCACGTCGCTCCTCTTTCCTATTTCTCCCATTTTTTTCCCCCTCCCTATCTCTTTCCTTTTTTTATTCTGCAGATGTCTCTCACCTATACCCCAATGGTTGTTTCGACTTTGGGGTCATCGTGGTTGATGTCTTATTCTTTCTCCCTTTTTTTTTATATACAACAGTGTTTGTGTAGAAAATTGACCATGCGGGGTGCAGAACCTCCCTTATCCATTGTGGATTGTTGATGGTAGACCTCCCTCACGTTGCAGTAATGTTTATACCCTTGATAGTACTTGGGAGGCATGCACTGTTATTTCTATATGTTTTTTTGGGGTAGTTTGTATCTCCACATGTTCGTTATTCTTAAATAAAGAAATTATAAAAAAAATAAGAAAACATTTTTAAAAAATTTGATTTTTTTTTTTTTTTAATCAAAAATGTTTTTTTCTTTTTCCTTCAATGCTGCAGACATTTTTCTGTACCCTTCTCCAGATCTGTGCCTCCATACAATTCCTTGGACTTCATGGCTTGGTTTGTGCTCTGACATGCATTGTTAACTGTGGGACCTCATATAGACATGTGCCTTTTCAAATCATGTCCACTCAACTGAATTTACCACAGGTGGACTCCTTTTAAGTTGTAGAAACATCTCAAGGATGATCAGTGGATACAGGATGCACCTGAGCTTAATTTTAAGTGTCATGCCAAAGGCTGTAAATATTCATGTACACAGGATTTATTTGCTTTATTTTTAATAAATTTGCAAAGATATCAAACAAACTTCTTTCACATTGTCAATATGGGGTATTGTTTGTAGAATTTTGAGAAAAATTATGAATTTAATCCATTTTGGAATAAGGCTGTAACATAACAAAATGTGGAAAAAGTGAAGCGCTATCAATACTTTCCAGATGCACTGTATATACCATATATATAGTTTGCAGACGCTATAACTTTTCTACAGACTAAATAATATACACTCATTTGGGTTAATTTCACCAAAGAAATGTAGCAGAATACAATTTGACCTAAACTTATGAAGAAATATTATAACAAATTATTATAAAAATATTATAACAAACAAAGAAAAACCTTTTTTTTTTTTTCAAAATGTTTTAACCTTTTTTTTTGTTTATTTAGCACAAAGGTAAAAAAAAAAAAACAGTGATGTGAAGAAAAATTATAAAAATGTCATATGTGTACAGTGTTGCATGACCGAGCAATTGTCATTTAAAATGCGACAGTGCTGAAAATTGTCCTGGGCAGGAGGGGGGTAAAAGTGCCCATTTATTAAAGTGGTTAAAAGCCTCTAACTCCCTGCAAAACATGTTCTGATGTAATAGTCCAGAAAAAAAATAAACAGGGAGGGGTAAATTGTATTGATATGGTGAGGTGCCTGGAAAAAAAAACTATGGTACGAATCTTAAAGCGGAGCTCCACCCTGAAAAAAAAATTCAAAAATGCTGCAAAAATTATTTAATTTTTTTTTTTTTTTTTTTTAATATATACATACCGGAAGTGCCCATTGCTAGGCAGATCATCCTAATCTGCCACTTCCTGATCCGCGGTCCGTCTTCTTTCCTCTCCTCCTCACGCTGCCTCCTGGGGAATGGGGGAACAGTGTCTTCTGGGACCTTGTGTGTGTGTCCCAGGAGACATCGCCCATTCACGTAGTGCCGTGCGGCTCGCGCATGCGCAGTAGGGATTCTTTTTTAAACCGGACTTCCGCTTTAATAATTTTCAGATTTCCAGGCACTTCCCTATGTCAGTACTAATGGGAAGTTACAGTGCCTTGAGAAAGTATTCACACCTCTTGAAATTTTCCACATTTTGTTATGTTACAACCAAAAACATAAGTCTATTTTATTGGGTTTTTATGTGATAGACCAACACAAAGTGGCACATCTGTTGTTTCTTCCGGGGGTCTATTGTTGCTGGGGTTGTATTTTGTTGCAGGGGGGTCTTCTATTGTTGTGCGGGGTGTAAGGGGTTAGCTCGGTAGCGGGGTGTGTGACCCCTTGGATGGGTTCACCACACACTGAATTTATACAGACAGGCAGTCGAAGACGGTTGAAAACAAAGATTTCGGTTTATTCTTCCATCTTGCTGGAAACAAGTGCAAGCATTCAAACAGCATTAACAAAATCAAACATAAAATAAACCCTGGCCACTTGGGCCTCTACCTTCCACACAGGAACCTATCTATGGAGTCTGGCTCAGCCTAGTGCTGGGCAGACAGTGCTGGTCATACAGCAGAAAAACAATAGTCTTTTGATTTTTATCACACAGAAAAATCAATCCTCTCCTCACCTCCTCAGAAGACTTTCAGTACTGCTCTTCTTACTCACAAAGCCTCAGGATGCAGCCAATCAGTGGTAATCCTCTGGACTACTTATAGAGGCCTTAATTGCCTCATTCTGAACAGCTGAAGTCTTCCAACGCCCTTAGACCTTTTTCTGGCTACATTTGCAGCCGACGCCTAATAACAATTGGTGTATTGTCTAAACAAGGCAGAAATGTATGTCCCGTCTGTGACAACACCCACAGATTTACCTGACTTCCTGTCACATACCCCCCCCCCCCTCTTGTTTCAACTTTAGGGTTGGGACACAGGTTGCCAGGCAGGCATGCACTCGGGACAACCCATCTGCATTCCTCATTTTAGCACCAGGGCGATGCGTTACCACAAAACTAAATTCCTGGAGGGCCAGGAACCACCTATTTATTCTCTTATTGGTCTCTTTGTTCTGTGCCATCCACTTCAATGGGGCATGATCCGTCACCAGTTCAAACTGTCTACCCACGAGGTAGTACCGGAGAGAATCCAAAGCCCATTTCACCGCCAAACATTCTTTCTCAATGGTGGCATAATTCTCTTCATGGGCCTTCAACTTTCGGCTGAGGTACATAACAGGGTGTTCCTCCCCCTTGATAATCTGAGACAGTACAGCTCCTAAGCCCACATTTGACGAATCTGTCTGAACCACAAAGTCCCGTGAAAAATCAGGCGAATTTAAAACTGGCTGACTACATAAGCCCTGTTTTAAAGCCTGAAAAGCTGTTTCTGCTTCGGGAGTCCATTTGGTCATTACAGACTCCTTCCCTTTGGTCAAATTGGTCAGGGGAACAGCCTGTGATGCAAAATGGGGGATAAAGCGGCGATAGTAACCCGCGATCCCCAAAAATGCACAAACCTGTTTCTTGTTGGTGGGACGTGGCCAATCCTGAATAGCCTCAACTTTGTTTATTTGGGGCTTGATTAGACCTCTTCCAATGGTATACCCCAGATACTTCGCCTCTTCTAGCCCAAGGGTACATTTTTTTGGATTGGCTGTAAACCCGGCTTTCCAGATGGAATCCAACACAGCCTGAACCTTTGGCAAGTGTGATTCCCAATCCTCACTGTGGATGACAACGTCATCGAGGTATGCAGCAGCATAGGCTCGATGAGGCCGAAGGGTCTTATCCATGGTGCGTTGGAATGTGGCGGGAGCATTTTGTAACCCAAAAGGCATCCTCCGATATTGGAAAGATCCGTCTGGAGTTACAAATGCTGTTTTTTCCCTGGCCGACTCCGAGAGAGGAATTTGCCAATAACCCTTGGTCAGGTCTAACGTTGTCATGTACCGGGCAGTGCCTAGGCGATCAATCAGTTCATCTATGCGGGGCATGGTATAGGTGTCAAACTTAGTGATTTGATTAAGGCGGCGAAAGTCATTACAAAACTGACAACTTCCATCTGGTTTGGGCACTAAGATAATGGGACTTGACCAATCACTATTTGACTCTTCTATCACCCCCAGCTCAAGCATTTGTTTTACTTCCTGGCGAATTGCCTCTCGCCGGGCTTCTGGAATTCTATAGGGCTTAAACTTGACCTTATCCCCTGGTGTGGTGATAATGTCATGTTCAATTTCGGAGACCCAACCTGGCAGGTCTGAAAACTTCTCCTTATTACGGAGCACAAATCCTTTAACCTCCTGTTTCTGAGTTTTGGATAGAGTCTCCGCTATCCCAACTTCAGGGACAGCCAGGTTAAATGGAGCAGAAAATCGGGTAGTCTTGGCGACCAAGGACTCTCTATCCTTCCATTATTTCAGCAAGTTCACGTGATAGAGCTGCTCAGGTTTTCGTCTTCCCGGTTGGCTAATTTTATAATTCACCACTCCCATTTTTTCCAACACTTCATATGGACCCTGCCATTTGGCTAGGAATTTACTTTCGACCGTGGAGACCAACACCAACACCCTATCACCAGGTGCAAAGGAACGGACCTGGGCCCCACGATGGTAAATCCTTTGTTGAGCCAATTGGGCTTGGGCTAAATGTTCCTTCACAATCGGCATCACTTGGGCAATTCTGTCTTACATTTGGGCAACATGTTCAATCACACTTCGATGAGGGAAACTCTCACTCTCCCATGTTTCCCTGGCAATGTCCAGTAGGCCCCGGGGGTGCCTCCCATACAGTAGTTCAAACGGAGAGAACCCTGTGGACGATTGGGGAACCTCTCTTATTGCAAACATCAGATAAGGGAGCAGATAATCCCAATTCTTTCCGTCTTTATCCACCACCTTCCTCAACATTTGTTTTAAGGTTTTATTAAACCTTTCCACTAACCCGTCTGTCTGAGGGTGATATACTGATGTACGTAATTGGGTCACTTTCAGGAGTTTACAAAGTTCTTTGGTCACCCTAGACATAAACGGGGTGCCCTGGTCAGTTAGGCTTCCTTAGGAAGACCCACACGGCTGAAAACCTGAAACAACTCTTTGGCAATGGTTTTAGCAGAGGTGTTTCGGAGAGGAATCGTTTCTGGGTACCGGGTGGCATAGTCCATTATTACCAAGATGTGCTGGTGCCCTCTAGTGGACTTCAGTAAGGGGCCAACCAAGTCCATGGCGATCCTCTCAAAAGGGACCTCGATAATGGGCAGGGGTACCAACGGACTGCGGAAATGTGGCATGGGTGCAGTAATCTGACACACTGGACAGGAAGAGTAGTACAATTCCACTTTTTTAGTGATCCCAGGCCAATAAAACCTCTGGGTGTTCCTCTCCCTGTTTTTTCCTGCTCCCAAATGTCCCCCAAGAATGTGCCCATGGGCCAGTTCCAAAACCATCTTGCGGTACGGTTTAGGCACTACCAGTTGCTCAATGGTGTCCTCTATCCTCTGTGACACCTCTATCCTCTATCCTCTGTGACACTCGATATAACAGGTCCCTTTCAATAATGAAGTAAGGGAGGGCAACCCTCTCGTCAGGGTTAACTAACTCCCCATCTATCTTTACTACATTCTCCCGGGCTCTTAGCAATGTGGGGTCCCTGAATTGCTCAGTGACAAAATTTTCTCTGTGCACCTCAAGGTCATCAAACCCTATCGGCCGCTGTTCCTCTTCTGAGGTAGCAGGATCCTCCCTAGGGACTGGTGTTTCCCCTGCTAATACTGAGAATGGAAACTCAGGAGAATCCTCACAGTTATAGGTTTCTGGAGTGGTTCAGACTCAGAAGAACCACCTACTGGGGAATCTGGGCAGTCCCAGAGTTCCCAGAATTTTGGGAAATCCCTTCCCACAATGGCGTCATGTGGCAGTTTGGGAACTAAACCCACCTGGTGACACAAGTTACCGAGGGAGATTTCAAAGGAAACCGTAGTCACCGGATATTCTCGAGTGTCCCCATGTAAACAAACTACAGCCATTTTCCTCGGATGTAAGGTTTTTCCCACCACTAGATCACTTTTCACTAAGGTGACCAGGCTACCTGAATCCAACAATACCACAATATTTTTACCATCTAAGCACATTCTATATAAAGGTTTCTCATGTCCCTTTACTGCAGTGCATGTGGTTGTTGCATAAAGGGACTGTCGTCTCTCTGTCAGAAAGTCACACTGCATGGGTTCATCACCCGCTGGGCAAACCGCTGCTACATGTCCCTCTTCCCGGCAATGGTAACAAATCAACCTTCTGGTCCTCTCCTGTGGGATGGGTCTTCCAGGCCGCTCTCGCCAAACATTAGCAGTAGTCCCGATAATTCCTCTAGTTGCTCCTTGGTCCCTCTCTCCACCCCATCCCTAGATGCAGTTTTACCTATAGGTGGGGAGGGTCTGGTCTTGGGGTGAAAAGTCTGTGCGTCTCTGGTGGAAGAGGACAAATTCCCCTGTTGTTAGGTACCTTTCGACCAGGTCTACAAGTTTGTCTGCGGTTTCCGGACCACCATGGTTCACCCATTTCTGCAGGGTGTTAGGAAGAGACCTAAGAAATTTGTCCATGACTACTCGCTCCAAAAATTTTTGGTCCGGACAGAGTTTCTGGCTGCAGCCATTTCCTAGCCAAATGGATGAGGTCATACATCTGCGACCGAGGTGGCTTCCTCTGCTGATAACTCCAATTGTGAACCCGCTGAGCACGGATATCCAGGGTTACACCGAAACATGCCAATATTTCCTCTTTTGATCTAACGTAGTTTTTTGCGTCTGCAAGCTCCAAATCGAAATATGCCTTTTGGGCTTCTCCAGATAATAGGGGGGGCACTAGTCCAGCCCACTGGTCTTTAGGCCAACTCTCTCTTTCCGCTGCTCTCTCAAACGTGGTCAGAAACATCTCAGGGTCCTCATGTGCAGTCATCTTTGGCAATAAGTGTCTTACCTGAAAAGTCGGTATGTTACTGGCCTGACTTCCAGCCTCGGTCTGCTGTTTCTGAAGCTGTTTCACGATGGCCTCCATTTGCTGCTGGTGTCTCTGTTCCAAGCCTGCAATGCTCTCTCGGTGAGCTGCAAGGCTCTCTTGGTGAACCTGTTGTTGAGCTGCCATGCTCTCTTGGTGAGCCTGTTGTTGAGCTGCGTGAGCCTGTTGTTGAGCTGCCATGCTCTCTTGGTAAACCTGTTACCAAGGCCAGGCTCCGCTGCAAACCTGCATTCGTCTGCTGTTGATTTGCATTTGCTATAGCCAGCTGTTTCAGTATCTCCTCCATTTTGGGTTTACTTTAACTGCCCGCGGCACTCCACCATGTGTAAGGGGTTAGCTCGGTAGCGGGGTGTGTGACCCCTTGGATGGGTTCACCACACACTGAATTTATACAGACAGGCAGTCGAAGATGGTTGAAAACAAAGATTTTGGTTTATTCCTCCATCTTGCTGGAAACAAGTGCAAGCATCCAAACAGCATAAACAAAATCAAACATAAAATAAACCCTGGCCACTTGGGCGTCTACCTTCCACACAGGAACCTATCTATGGAGTCTGGCTCAGCCTAGAGCTGGGCAGACAGTGCTGGTCATACAGCAGAAAAACTATAGTCTTTTGATTTTTATCACACAGAAAAATTAATCCTCTCCTCACCTCCTCAGAAGACTTTCAGTACTGCTCTCCTTACTCACAAAGCCTCAGGATGCAGCCAATCAGTGGTAATCCTCTGGACTACTTATAGAGGCCTTAATTGCCTCATTCTGAACAGCTGAAGTCTTCCAATGCCCTTAGACCTTTTTCTGGCTACATTTGCAGCCGGCACCTAATAACAATTGGTGTATTGTCTAAACAAGGCAGAAATGTATGTCCCGTCTGTGACAACACCCACAGATTTACCTGACTTCCTGTCACATGGGGCTCCATTTTTGCTGGGGGGAGGTCTATTATTGCTGGGGGGGGGGGGTCTATTGTTGCTCACTGCAGGGGATCTAGTTTACTGTCTTTTTGTTAACAAATTCCGTGCAAATCACTTAGTAGCAAAAATTATACTTGGTTCTGTATTCTGTAAAATGGGTGGAGGTCGGTAGGAGGTGGAACCAAGGAACCCGGTGCTCAGGGGTGGGTAGGGAGCAGAAACGAAGGATAAAGGTCAGAGTTCCTGCACCTATTCTCTGAGAAAAAAAGCCCTGGGTCTAATCATTTTAGAGTCTGATCCTGAATCTCATTGATGAGCTTGCCAGGGAGAGTGATACTTTGATTTACTCTTCTGTTTAGAAGTTGAAGATTTATGGCAATCCCCTTTCTCTTAACTCTCTGGATCTTTTAGACCCTTTCGAGCGTGGAGAACCAGATGTGTGGAGCCTGCCGACACTTTCACCTTCACTTCTGGCCAGTGATTTGGTTCCTCCTAGAGGCATTGGTAAAATAACAGAGAAAATCCATGATGACCTCTAATCTCAAAATAAAACAAAGCCAGAAAAGAAGCTGCAAAAAGATCTGATATTAGCTTCCTGCACTCTTGTCAGTTTGTATCCAGCTAAGGCTGTGAACTACAAAACTTGTACCAGAACCCCCCCATAGATACAGTGCAGTTAATGAGCTAGATGATTACCCAGGGAGAAGAAGTGTACATTCAATAACTGCGAATATACAAACTGTGGCTTGATTGAACAATTAAATGGAATGCCCTGGGCTGTCCATATCAAAGTACTAAATGAAAACCAGCCCTCAGATGCACATATTCTTTACCAGGCAGTGTATTGATATCCAATACAGCTGGCATGCTTTTCCCCACTACAGATGTGGCTACAGCTCCCACATGGTTTAATGGCTTGCCTGTATACCCATTTGGTGCAGGTTAAAGAGCAGACTTAGGCCACGTACACACGGTCGGTCCAAACTGATGAAAATGGACTGAAGGACCTTTTCATCGGTCCAAACCGATCGTGTGTGGGCCCCATCGGTCAGTTATCCTTCAGGCAAAAATTTTAAAACTTGCTTTAAAATTGAACCGATGGACACCTAACCGATAGGTCAAAACCGATGGTTAGTATGCAAAAGTATTGGTTAAAAACCCGCGCATGCTCAGAATCAAGTGGACGCATGCTTGGAAGCATTGAACTTAATTTTTCTCTGCACGTCGTTGTGTTTTACGTCACCGCGTTGGACTCGATCGTTTTTTTAACTGATGGTGTGTAGGCACATCAGACCTTCAGTCAGCTTCATCGGTTAACCGATGAGAACGGTCCGTCGGACCGTTCTCATCGGATGGACTGATCGTGTGTACGCGGCCTAATAGACTTGTCTAGGAGAGCCACAGGTGCATTGGCTATGATGCTTACATAGATACCAGATGATTGCCTAGACAGGAAAGTGAAGTGCTGCTATCTGAGATCTGTGTTTATGTAGTACTTTGAGTTGATGAGGAGGGCTAAGCGAGACATTTTTTTTAAATCAAATAACTCTTACCCTTTAATTATTGTGGATGTTCTTATGCCTGTCCTTTGAACTTGTATATTACAGCTATTTGATCATTTGTCTAACACGTCTAGTAGGCTTGAGCTAGCGCAAATTGCTATTTAATCACTTGTCTGTGCACCTGAATAAAATAATGGATTGTGTAAAGAACAGAACGTATGGTGCCATTTTCTAGCTTGTTAATACTGCTGAGATTTTGATTTTAAAATTTGCACCAGTACCTATATTTCTCTTGTATGTGATCTTCCTGCTGCTGTGCTATTGTCTGGGAACAAGGGCTTCACTTCGCAGACCTTTCAATTAGGAAAGGCCAGATAATACTTTGCCTACTGGTGCTGGTATGAAGGTTTTCAACAGCTGCATATTACTGCAAACTAAATTATTGTTCAATCTAGATCATACAGACAGCTAAATCAAGTAAAGTACATTTAATATTGTATGTGCTTAACTATGTATGATATGTTAACTGTGAACATGAGATTTAACCCTTTGCTGCTAAAAAAATACATGTCTGCATTTATTATAGTTGAGGCAATTATCGGGGCTTGGCATGAATGATGTAATTGCCATGTACTGTATGTGCACAGGGGTTGATTTATCCTAGCACCAAGGCATACCAAGATTGTACACAGAGTTGCACATTTAAAGTAAGATTACCACTTTCCCTTCCCTATCTATCATTCTTCACTCTCCCTTTCTTCCTGCTACTGTGTCTTAAACCTCAATATCCCCATGTATCCCATTCCCTTCCCTTTCCTATCCCCAACAGTCCCTTCTTAATTCCCTTTACTCCTCTTGACCCTAACCATTCCTTCTCTAAGTTTGATATCAGTGGCGGTTCGTCCATAGAGGGCGCTGGAGCGCCGCCCCCTCTGGCTCTCACCGCCACTGAGTATAATAACATAGATTCATGCATTGCACGAATCTATGTTATTATCGCCGCTGCCGCTGTTATTCAGATGGTCGGCGCTCAATGTCCGGCCATCTGAATAACGCCAGCTGGTTGGCTGTAGGGAAATGTCTATCAAAGCCAACGGCTCTGATAGGCTTTCCCAATACAGCCCTCGGGTCCCGGAAGCTTATTCTCGGAGCGCACAGACTGTACACCCCTTGAATAAGATGACAGGCGTCTCAGCCAATCACGTTGGCCGGTTCTGGCTACCTGTAACCTGATTGGCTGAGACGCCTGTCAGTCATCGAGGGCGGGAGAAGACATCGTGGGACGTGGATGCCTGACTCCAGTAAAGGTAAGTGCCGGGCGGGGGGAGAACGCAATTTACAGGGCACAGTGGGGACAATTGGCACAGCGGCGACCATTAAAGGGCACAGTGGCTGCGTTTAATGGCATGGCACAGTGGTGACAATGGATGGCACAGTGGCTGTGTTTAATGGCATGGCACAGTGGTGACAATGTATGGCACAGTGGCTGTGTTTAATGGCATGGCACAGTGGTGACAATGGATGGCACAGTGACTGCGTTTAATGGCATGGCACAGTGGTGACAATGGATGGCACAGTGGTGACAATGGATGGCACAGTGGTGACAATGGATGGCACAGTGGCTGCGTTTAATGGCATGGCACAGTGGTGACAATGTATGACACAGTGGTAACAATGGATGGCACAGTGGTGACAATGTATGGCACAGTGGCTGCGTTTAATGGCATGGCACAGTGGTGACAATGGATGGCACAGTGACTGCGTTTAATGGCATGGCACAGTGGTGCGAATTGATGGCACAGTGGTGCGAATTGATGGCACAGTGACTGCATTTGATGGCATGGCACAGTGACTGCGTTTAATGGCATGGCACAGTGGTGCGAATTGATGGCACAGTGGCTGCATTTGATGGCATGTAACAGTGGCTGCGTTTGGGCACAGTGAGACTGCAATTTTTTTTTTCCTTTGCGCCCCCCCCAAAAATTTTGAGCACCAGCCGCCACTGTTTGATATTAAAAACCCCCCTATCTGGGATTACTAGACTTAATTACTATGGCGGTGGATTTCCTATAAACCAATAAGTATTGGGATTGTCCCAATACCTTATCTTCCCCTTCCATCTCCTACTCACCTGAAGATTTATTCTGTTTATAGGTTCTGAGGCTGGGTTCACACTACTACACTACTTTCATCCTACTTTGCTCTGTGTTCAATGTTTCCCTATGAGAGCGTCTTGTAGCGTCCTACACAAGTCGGTCGGACTTTGAAAATGCTCCCTGTACCACTTTTGGTCCTACATTGATCCTACTTCAGGCCCATTGAATATCATTGAAGTCGGACCAAAGTAGTATCCTGTTCATGAAAGTAGGATGGATGTAGGACCAATGTAGGATAAATGTAGGACCAATGTAGCAGAGCAAAGTAGGATGAAAGTAGTGTAGTAGTGTGAACCCAGCCTCAGCCAGTCAATAGAAGTCACACTTTATCCTTTTCTGAAAATATAGATCGATTTACACCTTGTGTGTTTTTGTAACACATTTGTCTCCTTGCACTGTGTACTTTGTTTACACCGAGTGTGCCAGTCTTGTACTGATTAAAGCTATATTTTCTTGAAAACGCAATAAAACTTTTTGTAAAAGAATAAAGTAAGGTTAACATTGGTCCTCAAAATTGTCCCCAAGGGCCTGGCAGCAGAGCCTATATCCTGCACTGTGCAAATGTCAATTAAAATTATTGCCGATAGAGCAGCTTTTGCAGCAATTTAGGTTTCTAGGCACACATGGGTGGCTCCAGTGCTGCAATTTTTGATTAATGCTTGAATAATGCAGTTGAGTTGGCACCTGCAAAAGTTAAGCTAGAGTATACACCTATAAATATACACCTGGACTTTACCCTGCAATCACCACACAACTTACTCCTGATCTCTGCTCTCCATTCAGGACTTTCTTTTGATCTGACCCCTGCTCTCTACATTACTTACTCCTGCCTCTGTATGTTACTTATGTCTGAACACTGCAATCTGTGCTAGATTTACTGTGCATTTGCACACTGGGTGTTACTTTCTTCTGACCCCTGCACTATATGTGTTACTTAATCTTGACCCCTGCACTCTGTGTTACTACTTACTCTGTGAACTCTATACATTATGCACTCTTGACCCATACCCCTTTAAGGCCCTCCCACTGTTACAGCCATTTGGCCACGCCCAAAATTTGCAGCGGTGCGCTATAGGGCTGTTATTTAGGAGTTTTTTTTATCTAGGCTTCTGAGGGGACTTAAATGGCCTACAGGAAAAACAATAACTATAAGGGTCATTTTACAAAGCTGCATAGATTTTTCTATATTTCCCGGGACTCCTTGACTGCTATTTTCTGGAAACGGTGAACTTAACTTTAGGGGCATGGGATTTTATTAGTTATCAAGAAAAGCACAGTACACATGTGTTTTTTCCTTCAAAATAAAAATATATAGTTGATGTATACTTGTACAATATGGAGACTACTAAAAGCAACATCCTTGTGAAAATGTTAGGTGCTGGGTCGCATTTGGCTTCAACACATCAGAATCACAGCCATCAGAAAAGTTGAAATTCTTAATCTGTATACTTATGAGTCAGTAACTTGGAAAACAAACTGAATACATACTGTAGCTTTGGCATAGATGCCAGTGAACTAGCATTTCCAGGAGAGGTCAGTAATTATTCTCTGCTGACAATTCTCCCTGGCAGCATAGAATTTTCACCTGAGGCTTTCTGTTAGTACGTGAGTATATAATAACATAACAGGTAGGTTCATTTAGAGACTGGTCCAATGGAATTAAAGGGGGCAAAGTCTACCAAAATATGTAGGCCAAATATCAGATCTGATGAGGAATCACTGTACATTGTGCCAGACAGGGCTTTTTTTTCAGGGGGAACTTGGGGGAACTCAGTTCCACCACCTCTGGCTCAGACCCTTTGGTGCCTGCTCACCACAATCACTTGTAAACACAGAAGTCCGGTTTCTGTGTTTACAAGTGACAGCTCTGCACTCTGTGTGTAACCCCCTGAACTCTGCACTCTGTATGTAATGCAATCCTGGTATTTAATGCCCCTTTAAGACCCTTCTACTGTTTGTGAAATCTGAACGGGGTCGTGGTTGAGTTCCTGCACCTATTTTCTGAGGAAAAAAGCTCTGGTGCCAGATAATTAAAGCATGTGTAACCTGGACTGTAGCTGATAACTGCTGCAGTACTTCTTCCTTTGTTCCTGCTGTATTGGACAGGGTAAACTCAATTTTCATTAAAGCGCAACTCCAATTTTGTTGAAACATACCCCCCCTGGATGATCTCTGTACATTGCAAGGATTATAACAAACTTTGTTGCAAATTCCTACCTTTTGTTATTCTGAAGTAATCCCTCTGTGTTTCTCGGTGCCTCTGTCCTGAGTAGGTCTAATGGGAGTGGTTTCATAACGGTCAGGTGTGCAGCTACAGGGCACTAATGAGGAAATCTGCTGGGCCTTTAGACGTGTTCCTATTGAAAGTATATCATGATGCCTGAAACCTTTTTGTCTGTTTGAATTGTTTTAGGATAAAAGTCAGTTTTGTCTGTCTGTGCTTTTTTATTAAAGTTTGTTATATTTGGCAACATGAAATTATGTAAGTGGAGGCATTGGTTTTTCACATTAATTGGGATTGATTAAATTATCCTCCCTAGAGGGAGGAGTGATCTTCCCTCGGGTATAAATAGATTACAATGGAACCGGAAGTGATGTCCTTTGACGATGCCCTGGAGGAGGGGCGAAATGCGCCAAATGTACTTCCAGTTTGTGTTAACCAGTGACACAATTTTCGCCTCAGTGGAACGCATGTCATTCAGTGGCGATCTCGGATGTTTTTTTTTGCTGATGCCTGTCTCTGCCAAATATCCTGTAAGTGGCGCCTGAATGCACTTGATAACTCATGTCAAACGGTATTTCACTATGAGTTGTTTCTCTATTTTTCCATCTATGGAGTGTGACACATCCTTTCCGTCATAAAGTATCCCTTTGGAGGAGTCTGTTGGTGAACCATCCTACATATCCCCAGATCATTAGATCACTGCTTTTTTGATCCCAGACTGAGAAGCTGAGGGTCTATGAATTCTGGTGAGTGGGGTCACCGAAGGTGGAGTCACTTCACACTTTTTGCAAAGTTTTGGAGCACCATTGCACTTTTTATAGAAGCATCAATCACTTTATAGATTTTGTATAATATTATATTATATTTGTTTTTTGATTTTGTATGTCACTAAACACATTGATGTATAAGGTACCAATCACTAGGATGTATATTGTATGATATAGGCTGCTTTATATTTCTTATCACTTTTAAGGTTGTAGCACCGTTGTACAGCAGCTGCAGTCTTTATTTTCATTTTTTATTTAGCACCTTAGCGCAAGTTTTTGAATTAGATTTATTGCTGTATGGTCTTGGCCACCATTCTACAGCTCAGTTTCAGGGTCTTGGCAATCTTCTTATAGCCTAGGGCCCCATACACACAAGAGGATTTATCCGCGAATACGGTCCAGCGGACCGTTTGCACGGATAAATCCTCTCGAGGATTTCAGCGGATTTCTCTGCGATGGAGTGTACTCACCATCGCATTGAAATCCGCGCTGAAATCCTCTGGCGATGACGTGTCGCGCCTTTGCCGCGATTATGACGCGGCGACGTGCGCGACGCTGTCATATAAGGAATTCCACGCATGCGTCGATTCATTACGACGCATGCGGGGGATCCCTTCGGACGGATGGATCCGGTGAGTCTATACAGACCAGCGGATCCATCCGTTGGGATGGATTCCAGCAGATAGATTTGTTTAGCATGTCAGCGAATATTCGATCTGCTGGAATCCATCCCAGGGGAGAAATATCCGCGGAAACAGATCCGCTGGAGTGTACACACCATAGGATCTATCCGCTGAAACCCATTCGCTGGGATTTTTCAGCGGATGGATTCTATCGTGTGTATGGGGCCTAGGGCTAGGCCCTCTTTATGTGTAGCAACAATTCTTTTTTTTCAGATCCTCAGAGAGTTCTTTGCCATGAGGTGCCATGCTGAACTTCCAGTGACCAGTATGAGAGAGTGAGAGCGATAACACCAACTTTAACACACCTGCTCCCCATTCACACCTGAGACCTTGTAACACTAACGAGTAAAATGACACCGGGGAGGGGAAATGGCTAATTGGGCCCAATTTAGAAATTTTCCCCTAGGGGTGTATTCACTTTTTTTTGCCAGTGGTTTAGACATTAATGGCTGTGTGTTGTGTTATTTTGAGGGGACAGCAAATTTATTGTGTGATTTCTTCAGTGTTGCCACATGAAAAAATATAATAAAATATTTTAAAAATATGAGGGGGTGTACTCACTTTTGTGAGATACTGTATATCAGAAGTTATACGCATAAATGGATACATTAAAATGAACTAATTGTTAGTTTTGCACATTTTTCTTACTAATTTTGAGCTTTTAGAATTGGTTACGGTAAATGGTGGCAGTAAGAAGAGGATGAAATAAAACCTTGCACAAAAGGAGTAGAAAAATGTATTTATCTCAGATTCCTTAGCTGGGATACATGATCTAATTTAATAGAAGTAACCAATAAAGTAGTAAAAAATGTTGTCGACCCCCCACAAAAAAGGTTTCACCTTTTTCACAGGAAAAGGTTTTCACCCGTGCAAAAGATACTATGCGTGCACATTAACCAAACGCCCCAATCAAAAAAAGTTCAGTTTTATATCAACCAGCATGGGCATCATGTATGACATCCAAATGTTCTTAAGCTGCAATACAAAAGGGGCATTATATCATTATATACCCTTGAATGCAGCTGCAGATTACAGTATATAGGATGCACAAAGAATTTGTATCAAAGAGCATGTCCAAAACATTCGAAAAGGATATGACAAATACAGCATATCCAAACACTTTACCAGAGTTAGCAATAGGGACCCTACCCATTTGAAATTTTGGGGTATCGAACCCTATATAAAACACTGGCGTGGAAGCCACAAAATATGGACTCTTAGCCAATTGAAATCAAATGGATATTCCTAATGAATACCCCTCACACCTCATGGATTGAATATAGAGTTCAATCTGAACTGTTTCATTAATGATTTTAAAATTTATCTCTCACTCATATTTATGAGAAATTTGAGACACTTTACTAGTTCACCTCTGGTGCTTTATCTTTATTGGTTACTTCTATTAAATTAAATCATGTATCCCAGCTCAGGAATCAGAGATAAATACATTTTCCTAATCCTCTTGTACAAGATTTTATTCCATCCTTTCTTACTGCCACCATTTAACTTAACCAATTATGAAAGCTCAGAATTACGGTAGTAAGTTTTATTTTATCCATTTAGGCTTATACCCTCTGATATACTGTATACTGTACATGGTACACAATGGTCTATTATCCTAGCCTTAGACTCAAGACACATACCCTATATTCAAAGTCTAAGACATATATTTATTCATCTCGATCAACACACTTATGAATTGAGCTCTATATATATTTTTTAATTATATATTTTTTATATATTATTATTGTTTACTGTAGATTTTAAACACTTGAATTTATTTTATTTGGGCATCTTTTTTATGTTTTTATTTTCCTCAATAGGTCTCTGTGACCTTCCGATTAAATTTAGAACCTTTTGTGAACTGCATTATTTCCGGTGTCCCTGGGCTTTGTTATGTTTTCCACCTCGTGTATTACATTCCCCTTCTGCCTGTAGTCACTTTACTGTGTATAAGCCTATTAGCATTGGGTCTACTAGGTAAAACTATTATGGCCCCATACACAGATGGGGAAAATATCAGATCGCTCCTACATCTATAGGAAAAAGGCAGACTCAACATCTCCAGGAAAATACATTTACACAGTGAGCTAACAGAAAATGTCCGCTGTAATACATTACAATAGGAGGCCACGAGGAAAATGGTCGCCACTACACATATCATTATTACAATAAGTGGGTGTGACGCTACGCGTTGGGATTGAGTGACAGGCAAACAGGAATGATGCGAAAGTACAAGCTCACTGCTCGTGAGGTATTTGTATTTAAACTGTAAAAATAAACTAGCTGTTTTTATTAATAAATCTTGGAAAAACTATATCACACTATTGGCAACTTCTTTACACACTACCATCAAGGAGAATATTGGTAAGGACCGCCTGGATCACCACAGAGGAGGCATTACCCACCATAGAGTTCCCTCAACCGGGTTACCCAAACAAGGGGCCCCTAGAGGCAAGTGGAAACACACGGACCCCCAGAGAAAGTCATCTATTAAATGCTGTTACCTTACAGCAATAAGGTGAAAGGCTTGTGAGCACTGAGGTGTCCCGGCAAGAGTAGACACCAGTCACTAAAATCACTGCCGGGATTTAGAAAGAAAGATCACCCAGTTAAATATATCACATCACATTAAGCATTGCTTGCAACTGGACTTTTATGCGTTCATTATTCACACAAGTCTCTTATATGTATACTATTGGCACTGATAGTTGTGTTGTCACATTGTATACAGACACTGATTTGTTTTACCAGTTATCAATTATTGTGTGCATTGATCTGTTTACTAATTACTGTGTACATTGATACAGATGTTCATACTCACATACTTCATCATTTAATTGCTGATTTATTTACATTTGGCTCTAGTGGTTTGTAGTGGCACACAGCCCACATATGTTTTAATTTCTTCAAGGTGCTAGCTCCTGTGCTTGCACTGTAAGCTCACAGGGCATTCTTAGTGTGGGATATCTGAACAATCCCTTATTGAGGGAATAGTTGGTTTCGACAATGTCTGGCCATTGTCCAAAAGGACTTCTCAGCCGTATTCTGTTGGCCCCTTTAACGCCAGACATATGGACCTCTAAGTCATCCTAACCAGATTCAGTTGGACAATGCCACAACAGTGACATATATCAATCATCTGGAAGGAAACAGAATCTCAAAGCTCAAGCACCATGAATGGAACTTGTTAGCATTTTGTTTGCTGGCGTTGCTCACCCATCATCTGGACTGCTTTTGTGCACCTCATATGTCTCAGAAACTGTCTGACCCTGTGTCCCTTAATCACTTCCCTACCGCCCATAGTAAAATGACGTCCACAAAGAACCTCTGCCGTTCAGAGTGGACGCATATGACGTCCTGGCTTGTGTGGGGGGGATATCTGAATGATGCCTGCAACTAGAGGCATCATTCAGATATCCTTCTCTTGTGCCGGCGATTCTGCTACAACGAAAGAACGATCATATCGGCGGTTCCGCCGCTAGATCGTTCTTACAGGCGGCGGGGAGGGGACATCCTCCCCCTCCCGCCGCCATCCGGTGCTTCTCCGAGCTCTCCCGTGCCATCCGGGGCCCGGAGAACGAATCGTCCTGCGCTCGCAGGAAGCATAGAGATGACTGGTGACCAGTCAGCTCTATGACCATCGGAGGGACCCGGGCGCGATGTGATGACGTCATGCCCGGGTCCCCGTAAGTAAACAAAGCCGCGATTGCGGCTTGGCTAAGCAACAGTAAACATGAGATCGGTGAATTTTTTTTTCACCGATTTCATGCTTTTAGGCCTGGAGGAGAGATGTGTGGTCTTATTGACCCCACATCTCTCCATAAAGAGTACCTGTCACACACATTTCCTATTACAAGGAATGTTTACATTTCTTGTAATAGGAATAAAAGTGATAATAAAAAAAATAAAATAAAAAAAAAGTGTAAAAAAATAAAATAATTTGTAAAAAAAAAAAAACAGAAATAATATTTTTTTTTTTTAACGCCCCTGTCCCCAGTAGCTTGCGTGCAGAAGCGAACGCACACGCAAGTCCCGCCGACATATGTAAACGCTGTTTAAACCACATATGTGAGGTATCGCCGCGTGCGCTAGAGTGCCAGCAACAATTCTAGCACTAGATCTCCTTGTAAATCTAAACTGGTAACCTGTAAAAAAAATTCAAAGCGTTGCCTATGGAGATTTTTAAGTACCGAAGTTTGGCGCCTTTCCATGAGTGTGCGCAATTTTTAAAGCGTGACATGTTAGGTATCTATTTACTCGGTGTAACATCATCTTTCATATTTACAAACAAATTGGGCTAACTTTACTGTTTTGTTATTTTTTTAATTCATGAAATAATCTTTTTCCAAAAAAAAAAGGCGTTTGAAAAAATTATTGCGCAAATACCGTGCAAGATAAAAGGTTTCAATGACCGTCGTTTTATTCCCTAGGGTGTCTGCTAAAAAAACATATATAATGTTTGGGGGTTCTGCGTAATTTTCTAGCAAAAAAATTATGATTTGTACATGTAGGAGAGAAGTGCCAGAATAGGCCCGGTATGGAGGTGTGTATAAAAGCCCTGTATGGAAGAGGTTAATGAATGATTAAGAAAAGGACTTGCTGTAAAATCCTTTTCTTGGAGTTAATTAAGCAACACAGGTCTCATTACGCTAAGTTAAAAATATGTTGGCTTTTTTTCTACCCAGTGGACCCACCACACGAGGCATGCATGATATGGTATGCTATAGTGTGAGTGTAATGTATTGGTTCTTTGGAGTACCAATAGTGCTGTAGCAATTACAAACCAAAAGCAGCATTGTTTCACTGATGTCATAAAGTGTCTGTCAAACCAGGTTTTTGGATAAAGCGGGGAAGCATTCAGTGGTGGCTGCTGCCCCCATTTTTAGGGGGAAGGGAGGCAGCAAACAACCCCCCCCCCCCCATCTGCCAGGCCGCACTCACCTCATCCAGGTCATGGCTTCCATTCGGTTAATCCGGTCTTAAGACCACTTCCTGTCCTGATTGGCTGGGAGGAGAAGCGGAAGACAATAGCGAATATTGATTCATTAATGTCTCAAGTGGGTGGACTCGGGGTGCAGTTCTCTGCGCCCCGAGGCCCAACCTTTTTGAAGCCAAGTAGAGCCTCAGGCTCTAATCATGTGCTTAAAAAAAAACCCTGTAGAAATCTATGCGCCTGGAGCCCCGCATGGAGATTAAGGGTGAGGCGCCCCTGTGCCCCTTATGGACCAGCCACCTCTGAAAGCATTGAAACCCATGTCTGTTTAGAGAGATCTGCCCTTCTGTTGCATCCTATTGATGAAGTTTTAGCAGACAGGAAACGTGGATATAATCAGCAAACACGGACACTCAGAAATAAAATGTGACAGGGATTACAGCCTTCCCCTACTCTTACTAATATATATTTATATATATATATATATATAATACTTTATATATATATATATATATATATATTTATATATATATATTTTGTGTCTGTGTTGCTGTTGGATAGTCCTTATCACTTCCTGTCTGGTCAAAGTTTGTCAGCAGCACAGGAAATGAGGGAACATCTCTCCCTGGATAACAGTTACAACAGGATTTAACCATTCCCCTATGTTATTAAAGGCCAAAAAATAGTATAGCTTAACATACACTTGAAAGATAGACTCTCGATCAGATATAAAAGACACAAGTTAATGCAGCTCTCAAATTATTAATGCATCATTTAATGTATTTTGTAAATGCAAGCAGTTTAAGTACCTATATTTGACCTAGTATCAGCTTTCTGCAGTCCCTGTTCGGTAGGGCTGGAGTTTGAGAGAAAGGAATTAGTAACATAAGAATCAGTACTGTCAATAAACATGCTGCTAGGAGGAGGAATCAGAGTGGACAGAGATGAGCCCATCAGAGTGAGTGAGTGAATAACTTGTATAGCGCTGCAAAATGCAAACTTATCCGCTCATGGCGCTTAATCACATCACTGTGCCAGTCTCTTTACACTGACCAGGCCAGTAACCGGGCTCAAAAGAAGTGGGCTTAATACTGCCGTTGATCAGAATGAGATCATATTGTGGTGGAAAAGAAATACTGAAGGAGAGAACTTCAAATTGAAAATTAAAATTGAAACTAAAGTTGTATTTTTTTTTTATCCGAAGCATCAGCATGTACCAATCAGAGAAACGAATACCTGCGTAAAAAGTCTCAGAAAAAAGCTTCTGTTTCCTTACTCTGGAGTTGCTTGATAAGTTAGAAGAATGAAATGTCTTGAATTGGAAACAGGTTTTGTTTTTTTTATCATGGAACTAGTGTGTGGCCCGAAAAGTCAGAATAGCTTTTTATCTATAGCCTTTCACACGAGTATTTTGCTTTATGCCAGGTTTTCCTTTTCTGATACGTCGAGGGCTGCCAGTATACTTTGGAAAAGGGTACTGTGTGGAGACTGCAATGGGAATCAGAACCTGACCATATTGTTGCGCTGGGCACAATGAAGTACATGTGCTTTCTACTGGACAATAGAGACTAAAATATACTTGGCATGGAATCGACTACCTGGGCTTCACACCAAGATGTGCTTTCAACAATATTTATTTACTCAAAAGTATTAACACTTTCAGCTCAATTCACAAACCTAAAACTTTAGGATGTAGCTTGCTTTCAGGTCCATTTAGCCATTTTTTTTAAACAATAAGTTAGGGAAACAGTTTATTTTTTTACAAATCTTTGTATATATATATTATATATATATATATATATATATATATATATATATATATATATAAACAATGGTTAGTAAATACCAGCAAAAGGAAAGTCTGTTTAAAAAAATAATATACAGTTCATTTGGGACAGTTTTGCATGCCAGAGTATCACAGCACAAGAAACCGAACAGTGGCCATGTCAATAAAGGGCTATTAAAGGCTGGCACATTTTAATTAGGCAGCAGAAAATGTATACCCCTGTAGAGTTACTTCTCCACACCACAGCTTGGACCCCCCCCCCCCTTCCCATTTTTATAAAATACAGGCCTTGGTATGGAGCTTGCGTGCAGTATCCTATACCTAATGCAGCAGAGAACTCCATATCTATAGGAGAGCCCATCACATGACTTTGATAGCTTAAATTTTTTTTGACAATACACTTAATTTTCATTGTGCTTCAATGGCTTCGGTGCATTTAGAAGATTTTTGAAGCACATCACTGTGCTTTATAAATGTACATTTTTTTAAAAGCATCTCAAGGGCTGCGTTACAACCATGCTGATTTATAAATTGTGCCCTAAATATCCCTTCTGCATTTATACTTTATTCACACTGCTTATTTACTGTCCCTTCAGCTTGCAGTCTCTATACATTTTTGTTTGCAGCAGCTGTTTCACACAGCTGCCACTAGAGGGAGATGATGGGGAGAAGCAGAAACTGCTCATTTATTCAATTTTGCAATCACTCTTTATTCTTCTCTTCAGTGTACTTATTCTAAGACTAATCACTAAAATAACATAAAAAGTTTTAATATGTTAATGTTAGATTTCTAAATTAATTTAAATCTTTTTAAAACTGCAGTTTTCATTAAAATAATACTCATCCTGCCATCAAGGTTCTTTTTTAGGCATTTCCTGTTATAGGGTTACAACACTGTCCTTATCTTCTAAATCCAGCATTGTCAAATGAGCATCCAGCGGAGACTGTAGGTAGCCATGCTGATATTCATTGCATAGGAATGTCCGTCATTGCGACCATTGAGAAGTCTGCCCCAGCAATGACATGCAGCTGCTGCTGGAGAAGATGCATGTATATGGTAAGTGGCTTCATAAAGAAGCTGAAGGATATCATGCAGCACTTATATGTAAATAAAATACAACAGTGTGCCTGAGAAAACATTTTACTTAAAGTGACCCTCTGTGCCTTGAAGTGACAGTTTAAAAAGGCTGAACCAGGCAGCAGCTACTGAAAGCAGGCACCAGAAGTAATCTACAAAGTAAACACCAATCTACTGCAATGAAATTATAGACATTTATTAGTTTGTAATACAAATTTATAAAACTAACAAGTTTGCAAAAGTTGTCTTGACCTGGTTGTTTGACAGACTTGAGAAAGAAAAAGGACCCAAAACCACACTTACAACTGTCCTAAATTTGCCTGGACAGTCCCACTCTTTTTTTTAGTTGTCCCATGACGGCTGTGTCCTAGAATAACACCCATTAGTCCATTATTTTTGCCCTATTACATTGTGTGCCTAGCTCATTCACATTCAAACCCCATGTGTGTACCTAAGCAGACACTGGCACTGGGGATCCTCTGTGGGGGGAGGCAAAGAGGAACTAGCATTTTAGGATGGGGGTCTATTACTCCACTTTCTCTTACACCAGTTTTGGGGCAAATCCTCTCCTACAGTCAGCAGTAATGGTACAGTATTATGACCACTGGACTCCTGGACTCTGTAACTGCACTGTATATGCTATATTTAATGATTATAATTAAGACAGATGACAGCCCTAACTAGTTTGATTACACAGAATTTTTACAACAAGGTTTTGACAAAAAACCTTTGTAGCCCTCTTTTGGGATAGGGGTATGAGAAATGGTCCTCGTCAAACAGGATATTGCACTAAACCTGTAGATAATAAGAGAACCAGAACCTTTCTTAAGTACTAGTTCATGCCAGACCCAGTTCAGTTTCAGTTCTGTGTGCTTTTTTTCTGCACAAAATGCATGCACAGTGTTTTTCCATGTTTTCCACAGTTCACACCATGCAGTCAGTTTACGGTCCATTTATGCACCGGAAACTCACCGGAAACTGACACATGGTGTGAACTAGAGCCATTGGAATACATGGAAAACACTGTGCAAAAAAGCGCACATAACTGAACGGAACTGCATGCTTATTAATATAATAATAAATAAATAAACAATAACATATAAACTCAATAACACCACGTAACAAGTGATATAAAGTCCATAAAAAATTGATGAACAAATTCGATCTTCCACCTCACCACCGTGCTGTGATAACTCCCCTCTGAAAACGCAACTCACCAGACGGATTTGCCTTTCACTCTCGTGTTAGGCTAAATCACTTGTGTATGATCCACAAATTGGCTACTGAGCTCCCCCCCCACTTCCTTTATAGATTCCACTGCCTATCACGTGATTGGTCATCCATCGCATGCCGTGCACATCATGTCCCCATGATCGCAAAGTACAACAATCTGCAGACCTTAGGAGAGGAAATCTGTTTGAAGTGCACACACTTCATCACATCAGCCTTACCTCTATCAAGGTGCCATGTGATGAAGTGTGTTGCACTTGTGTGTGCACTTCAAGCAGCTTTCCTCTCCTAAGGTCTGCAGATTGTTGTGCTTTGCGATCATGGGGAAATGATGTGCGCACATGCGCGGGATAAACCAATCACGTGATAGGTAGGGATGAGCTTCGAGTTCGAGTCGAACTCATGCTCGACTTGAACATTGCCTGTTTGCCTGTTCGGCGAACAACGAACAATTTGAGGTGTTCGCAGCAAATTCAAAAAGCCGCGGAACACCCTGTTAAAGTCTATGGGAGAAATGTAAAGTACTAATTTTAAAGGCTAATATGCAAGTTATTGTCATAAAAAGTGTTTGGGGACCCGGGTCCTGCCCCAGGTGACATGTATCAATGCAAAAAAAAGTTTTAAAAACGTCAGTTTTTTCTGGAGCAGTGAATTTAATAATGCTTAGAGTGAAACAATAAAAGTGAAATATTGTAAAGTTAGCATGTGAAATAGCACATGTTTCCCGCAGTTAGAACTGTCCCTGCACCAAAGTGTAATTTCTGAAAGAAAAAAAGTCATTTAAAACGGACTTGCGGCTATAATGAATTGTCGGCTCCCGGCAATCAGAGAGGATTCATTCATAAAAAAAAAAAAAGCGTGGGGTCCCCCCAAATTCAATTACGAGGCCCTTCAGGTCTGGTATGGATATTAAGGGGAACCCCGCCGTCAATTAAAAAAAAATGACGTGGGGGTTCCCCCCAAATATCCATTCCAGACCCTTCAGGTCTGGTGTGGATTTTAAGGGGAACTCCACCCCAATTTTTTTTTTTTAAATGGCGTGGAGTTCCCCCAAAAATCCACACCAGACCCCTTATCCCGAGCACGTTAACCTGGCCGGCCTCAGAAAAGAGGGGGGGTCAGAGTGCGGCCCCCCCTCTCTTGAACCGTACCAGGCCACATGCCCTCAACATGGGGAGGATGTTCCCATGTTGATGGGGACAAGGGCCTCATCCCCACAACCCTTGCCCTGTGGTTGTGGGGGTCTGCGGGCGGGGGGCTTATCAGAATCTGGAAGACCCCTTTAACAAAGGGGACCCCCCAGATCCTGCCCCCCCTATGTGAATTGGTAATGGGGTACATTGTACCCCTACCATTTCACAAAGGAAGTGTAAATAGTTTAGTAGTTTAATAGTAAAAAACACACACACCATAGAAAAAAGTCCTTTATTAATAAAAAAATTAAAAATAAATCAGCGGTGGTAATCCACTTGGTTCCCGGCTCCCTGCTCCAACGTTGTCTGTATGCAGCGATGGGTGATCTCCTCTCCTGTCCAGCAATGAGAAGATCTTCAAGCACAGCATCGCCGGCCTCCTCTCCCCGCTGGACACAGCCCGGCCATTGACGCTGCTGAAGCTGTGACATTTCTTTTATAGGTGAAGCGGGGCCATCCGTCACATGACCCCGCCCCCTCTGATGCAAGGGGGAAGCCAGGCTTCCCCAGTGACGTAGCAGAGGGTGTGTCAGAGGGGGCGGGGCCACGTGATGATTGGCCCCGCCTCACCGATAAAAGAAATGTCACAGCTCAGCAGCGTCATTCGCCGGGCTGTGTCCGGCAGAGAGAGGAGCGGGCGATGCTGCGCTTTGGATCCCGGAAGATCTTCTCATCGTTGGACAGGAGAGGAGATCACCATCGCTGGATACAGACAAACGTTGGAGCAGGGAGCCGGACCGAGTGGATTACCACCGCTGGATTTTTTTTCTTTTTTCTTATTAATAAAGGACTTTTTTCTATGATGTGTGTGTGTGTGTTTTTTTACAACTATTAACACTTCCTTCGTGAAATGGTAGGGGTACAATGTACCCCATTACCAATTCACATAGGGGGGGCAGGATCTAGGGGTCCCTTTGTTAAAGGGGTCTTCCAGATTTTCTGATAAGCCCCCGCCTGCAGACCCCCACAACCACCGGGCAAGGGTTGTGGGATGTTGAGGGCATGTGGCCTGGTACGGTTCAGGAGAGGGGGACCCGCACTCTGTCCCCCCCCTCTTTTCTGCGGCGCCGGCAGGTTAACGTGCTCGGATAAGGGGTCTTGCTGTGGATTTTTGGGGGAACTCCACGAAATTTTTTTTTAATTTGGGGTGGAGTTCCCTTAAAATCCACACCAGACCTGAAGGGTCTGGAATGGATATTTGGGGGAACCCCACGGTCATTTTTTTTAAATTGACGACGGGTTCCCCTTAATATCCATACCAGACCTGAAGGGCCTGGTAATTGAATTTGGGGGGACCCCCACGCTTTTTTTTTTATTTTTTATGAATGAATCCTCTCTGAATTGCCGGGAGCCAACAATTCATTATAGCCGCAAGTCCGGTTTTAAAATTTATTTTTTTTCCAGGGTGGCTTTGGCCAATTATGGCTCAGGGGGTTTAGTACAGGCCCCACACTATATAAGGCGCCTGCAAGGCGGCCGCATGTAGTGTGTTGCGGCGTTGTTACAGACCACTGGGGGGGAGAACAGGGGTGTGAGAGCACTGAGGGGGGGAACAGGGGTGGAAGAGAACTGGGTGGGAGAACATGGGTGGGACAGCACTGGGGGGAGGAACAGGGGTGGGTGGAGCATTGGGGGGGAGAATAGGGTGGAGAGCACTGGGGGGAGAACAGGGGTGGAGCACTGGGGGGGGAGAACAGAGGTGGAGAGCACTGGGGGGAACAGGGGTGGAGAGCACTGGGGGGGAGAACAGGGGTGGAGAGCACTGGGGGGGAACAGGGGTGGAGAGCACTGGGGGGAGAACAGGGGTGGAGTATCACTGGGGGGACAGGGGTGAAGTGCACTGGGGGGGAGAACAGGGGTGGAGAGCACTGGGGGGGGAGAACAGGGGTGTGAGGCACTGGGGGGCTGGAGAGCGATGGGTGGAGCTTGAGAGCACTGGGGGGCCAGAAAGAACAGGGGTGGGGAGCACTGGGGGGGGGGGACAGGGGTGGAGAGCACTTGGGGGTAGGAAGAACAGGGGCGGCGAGCACTGGGGGGGGGGGAGAACAGGGGTGGAGAGCACGGGGGGGGAGAACAGGGGTGGAGAGCACAAGGCGGGGGAACAGGGGTGGAGAGCACCTCTCCCTCCTGCAAGCATTCAGCACCTGTATAGAGGAATATAGACAGCTCATTTCTCTATATGCAGCTACCCTGCCAAATCTGATCCTCCTATTAGGCACATAGGGCGGGCTGTACGGCGGGAATGACATCTCCTGGTGTATCATCACTGAGCTGGCTGGCCTGGCTGGTTCTGTGTTCGGCGATGACGCTGTGTAACACCATCCCGCCCCCCCCTAGACCGGCTTGTGTGACAGGCTGAACACTGATTCTATCTACTATCACATGAGCCGGTCTAGGGGGGCGGGAATGTGTTACAGCGTCATCGCAGAACACAGACCCAGCCAGCGAGCTCCGTGATGATACACAGGAAAGAGGGGACAGGGAGCACTGCAACCCCGCAACTGAACCGCCACAGGACAGGCAGCCTACCGGGAAATCTCCCGATATCGAGGTAGGCCAGTTCGGCCCTGCACGAGAGTGAAAGGCAAATCCGTCTGGTGACGTGCGTTTTTCAGAGGGGAGTTATCACAGCACGGAGGTGAGGTAGAAGATTCACAGAATAAGGAATTTTCTCATTGAATTTGTTCATCAATTTTTTATGGGACTTTATATCACTTGTCACGTAGTGTTATTGAGTTTATATGTTATTGTTTATTTATTTATTATTATATTAATTAGCGCTGCAATTTTCTTACACCTATTTAGGTTAATTTTTTTCTGTTTAAATATTCATTCACTTAGCAGCAGCTGCAGTTTATTTCACATTTTTTCATTGGCGTAGTGGTGGATAGAGGTTACCCAGGGCGTTTGTATCCTATATCAATCGTATATTATTAACAGTTATTATCAGCAAAGGGCCCAACAGGGCAAATACTAATAATATAAATGTCACAGCAAAGTTTATTTGCAAGGGCCCCTGAGAAAGATTGCAATGTGACCTTCTTCTTGGTGTCAAGGACCCGAAGACAAGATCTGCCATGATGTGGAGAACCCTCCAGCCGTTATCCAACAGGCCTGTAATGTAACTTCCCATACGCATAAACTTTGGTATGGCACTGGAACTCAAGAGTCCACCCTATCTACTAGAATAATCAGAGCTTTATATAAAATACTATTGTAATAAACAGGTTCACCTACTAATATACCAGTTAGTGACCACTACATACATACATACATACATGCACAGACCTAGCTATCTGGCAGAGTGCCTGTGAGATAATAACAATAAGAACAGAAATGAAATATTAGTCCCTTTCTGGTCTGGATTCAGCAGCCACTTCCTCTTTCTAGTGTTTCAAATCCACACCTCCTAGAGACATGAAGTGCTGATACATAATTATACCTAACACTGTGATATTAGCAGCTGACAGTAGAGAGCAGCAGGATCCCTACACCTTCAACCCATCAGCAACACAACAGGTGTTGCAGTACTCAGTAGAACAGTCAGTGCCAAATTATGTTTTCCAATGTTTTATGACAAATTTGTTTTCGGTGTAATTGGTGTTTAAACCCTGTATTCTCTACAAGGGCAATTGTTTTGCTGCACTTAAAATAAACTGTAAAGACATATGCCGCGTACACACGCTCGGAATTTACGACAACAAATGTTCGATGGGAGCTTGTTGTCAGAAATTATGTAGGCTCCATCTGAAATTTGAGAGCTGGTTCTCAAATTTTTCGACAACAAAATCCAGTTCTTGTAAATTCGATCATGTGTAGACAATTTCAACGCACACAATTCCACGCATGCTCTGAATCAAGTATGAGACAGAAGCGCATGTTCTGGTAAAACTAGCATTCGTAATGGAGATGGCACATTCGTCACGCTGTAACAGACTGAAAAACATGAGGCTGAAAAGCGTGAATCGTCTCTCACCAAACTTCTACTAACACAAGATTAGCAGAAGGAGCCCAAAGGGTGGCGCACTTGGCATTGAACTTCCTGTAGTGCCTGTATACTTTCAGTACAGGTGCTATTCTAAATTTAGAGGGGGATGAGAGACTTAGTTAGCTCTCATCCAAGTGATTTGTGCAAATTGGGCCTCTGTTCTAACTGGGCTGTCGGTTCATTCTGTGTTCCTGAGGTGCTTTTCCACCCCGGGGCGGGCAGGTGGCGGCAGTGGAGTTCAGGCTGGAGTGCCTCCTGCCAGCAGCCAATCGGAAGGGTTTTTCCCTCGCGGGGCATGCTGGGGGAGGGTCCTTTTGGAGCGGACACCATTAGGCGGGGGTTCTTGGTGTGGCGCCCACCTTCAGGGCGACCACACATCACGGCCCCTGGCGATATGGCCTACCAGGCCGGGGCGCGAGTGCTACAAGGTGTTCTGTTCCTGGTTCCGGGACCATGTTGGCCCGGAACATCTAAAGCTGTGGCGGGGCTCCAGTAGTCGACTGGGCCCCAATTCTGAGGAGATCCCAAGCGAGATAGCTGTTCGGTGGGGAGTCCGTCTGAGGAGCGCCGATGAGAGGCTGGCAGTCCAACAGGGCCTAGACAATCCACCGGGGATCGAGGTAACCGAACACTGAGGGGTGGAAGTTAGCCACCTATCAGTTGGTAACCTAATTGAAACTACCTGGGCAAGATTCAAGCAAGAAAAAGTTTACTGAGGAGAACAGTCTCCATATCCTAAGTTCTGAGGCCAGGTCTGTGGCAGAGACCTGTTCCTCTCAAAAGTGCCGAGTGATACCCTGGCTGCCGTTGATAGGTCCTACTCTCCGGGTGGCTCATAAGCTATTTGCTAGAGGGATACTATCAACGGATGATTCTCCACTATTCCCAATCCTGGGAAACCCACAGTTTAAACCAGGCTGGATGAAAGGACCATTTAGTAAATTAATAGAGCAGGGGTGGTTCCAGGCTTCGCACTTCCTGAAGGAGGGGGCCTGGACTACTCGACAGGAGATGATATCAGGTGAGCTACCCTATCAACTTGATTTTTGGCGGTTCTTTACAAATTACAACATTATTTCAATACCTTGAAATCCCCAGTTAGTTACGCACAGACTTTGACAAGGTTTGAGAGGTACTGCAGCGGGGGAGGGACCTTACGGCACCCTTTATCGAGAATTAGAGAGTTACTGAACACCCCCAACAGAGGAGTTTCAGATACCCTTCTTCCATAAATGGGAGCGTGAACTGGGGAGACCTTTTACAGATGAACAAAAGAACAAAATAATTCGGAATATTTTTGAAACATCTATGTGTGTAAAGACACAAGAATGAATTACAAAGTCCTGTCACAGTGGTACCGGACACCGGAGGTATTGAACAAGTGCTACCCAGACATGGTAGATAGATGCTGGAGGTGTGGGAAGAAGGGAGGAACCCTAATGCATATTTTCTGGGCCTGCCCTAAGATTTTAAACTATTGGGGTAGGGTTCGGGAAATAACACAGAGATTTAGTGGGACGCAGCTACCAGACGAATGGTCTTTTTATCTGTGCAAGATACAGAGATGTCAGCGAGACGATATAAGAGAACAATGACCTGCCATCTTTTAAATGCTGCCCGAGCATGTATACCAGGGACTTGGAAGCAGACATCTCCTCCAACTATAAGGATGTGGCTTAATAGAGTCGAAAATCTGAATAGAATGGAGGATTTGGTTTGGACCCTCAAGGCAAAAACGGAAGGTATATTTAGAAATATGGGCAGAGTGGAACACATTTAGATATTCGGAGGAGGGAAAGGCCTTGATGGACGCGGATTGAGGGAGGGGTGGGAGGGGGGGGGGACCTGATGGGGGGAGGAATTATGAGCTTTTTCTTCTTTTTGTATTTTTTGTCTCTTTTTTTTTTTTTTGTATTTGTTTGGTTTAGTTTGGGGGGGGTTATAGGGGAGGTAAGGCAGGAGGAACAGATTAGGTGCCCCAAGCCCGACGAGATATGGATCTCCCGTCGGACAGGTGGCAAAAGGGAAGGAGGGCAAAATGGTATTAGGGATTAGTAGATTTGGGGTAGCAGGGAAGGAACAAGTATAGGAAGAGAGATAATGTAACATATTATGAGTCTCTTTTCTTCCCCCAAAAGAGATCCACCTCCCCTTTACTTTTTGTTTTTACTTTTATTATTTGAATTGTCATGAAGATAATACTGTTATTTATGTATCGACTGATTTAAACCAGAGGAATGCCTCCTAGGTTTCTGTATACTCTTGCTTTGCTAAAAAAAAAACAATAAAAGAAGATTGAAAGAAACTACCTGGGCAAGATTCAAGCAAGAAAAAGTTTACTGAGGAGAACAGTCTCCATATCCTAAGTTCTGAGGCCAGGTCTGTGGCAGAGACCTGTTCCTCTCAAAAGTGCCGAGTGATACCCTGGCTGCCAGGTCGGTGAGAGAGGCCTGTCCAGGTACACTATACCCACTCCGGGCGGAGTGGGCGACGAAAGTGAAGTGTTGTTGGAAGCAGGACTGCTTCCGTTCTATTAGGCCTGAATCTGCAATTCTCCTCCTCACCATCTTTCATCTATCTACCTCAAGTTTGCTGTTTGCCGTGTTGGGCAAGAATAAAAGCACAAGAAAGACACCTGCTGTTTGGACATTCCATCATTGCTGCTTTCATCTATCTACCCCTGGACGCTCACAGAGGTAACACGCTATCCTATTCTATCCAGCGGCTCCTTCGGGGGGTGAGAGCGCTACATTCCCTTTTATAGTGCCGTCGTACGTGACCACGTTCTTGGCAAATGGAATTTCCGACATTTGTGCGACCGTGTGTTTGCAACACAAGTTTGAGCCAACATTCGTCGGATAAAAATCCATGGTTTTGTTGTCGGAATGTCCGTTTGTGTGTATGCGGCATAACAGTTGTAGCTAGCTTAAAGCGTTTCTAAACACTTTTAATTAAAATAATAAATATCTTATATTTACCTGCTCTGTGCAATGGTATTACACAATGGTATTGCAATGGTATTACACAAAGCTGCCCCAAACCTCCTCTTCTGGGGTCCCCTGCAGTTGGTGTCCCGTTCCTCTACTTCTGTGTTTTCCCCCTTAGCAAACCGCTTGCTACAGGAGCAGACATATGGGCTCGATCCTGAGCTGGGCTGTGTGCGTCTATAGACACATAGGCCCGGATTCACGTAGAAGCGCGCATCTTTGTGCGGGCGTAACGTATCCTATTTACGTTACGCCTCCGCAAACTTTGTCAGGCAAGTGCAGTATTCTCAAACCAAAGTTGCGGTGGCGTAGCGTAAATAGGCGACGTAAGCCCGCCTAATTCAAATGTGGAAGATGTGGGCGTGTGTTATGTAAATTTAATGTGACCCACGTAAATTACGCTTTTTACGAACGGCGCATGCGCCGTCCGTGAAAGTATCTCAGTGCGCATGCTCAAATTAACCCGCAAGAAGCCAATGCTTTCGACATGGACGTAAATGACGCACAGCCCTATTCGCGAACGACTTACGCAAACGATGTAAACGTGAAAAATTTGACGCTGTTCCGACGTCCATACTTAACATTGCTACGCCTCATCTACGCCTCATATAGCAGGGGTAACTTTACGCCGGGAAAAGCCTAACGTAAAGGCGTATCTGTACTGCGTCGATCGGGCGTACGTTCGTGAATTGGCGTATCTAGCTGATTTACATATTTCTAGGCGTAAATCAGCATACACGTCCCTAGCGGTCAGCGTAAATATGCAGTTAAGATACGACGGCGTAGGAGACTTACGCTGGTCGTATCTTATACAAATTCTGGCGTATCTGATTCTTTGAATCAGGCGCCAAGATACGATGGCTCAGATTTAGAGATACGCCGGCGTATCTGGAGATACGCCGTCGTATCTCCTACGAGAATCTGGGCCATAGTGTGTCTCGGCTCTGCCCCTAGCTTCCTCCTCACAGCATTTGATTGACAGCAGCAGGAGCCAAGGGCAGAGGTAGAGCGGAAAAGAGAGATGCAGCCAGGCACAGCACTAAATTACTTAGTATTAAGGTGGAAGTGGGCACACAGCAGGTTAAAAAAATGTTTACCTTAATGCTGGAAATGCATTAAGGTAAAAAACATTTTAGCTTTAAATGGAACTTCCGCTTAAGGTGAAGGTGACCCCCCCATTTTTTTAGGGGGGAGGGTGCAAATACCCTCTTTTTAGGGGCATCCAGCTCCCACTTCCTCCAAGGGCTCCGTGGCGCCAGAAGGAAGTTCACCTCTCCCTCCTTGCAATCTTCTGGGACACGTCACCCATTCACAGGGCAAAGCGTGGCTCGCGCATGCCCACTGTGTGCCTGGCTGTGAAGCCACAGCCGGGCGCCTACAGTCAGAATTCCGGCACCGCGGAGAGAGGGGCGGGGCTTTGTTTGCCCGCATCGCTGGACCGTGGGACAGGTGAGTGTCTGATTATTAAGTCACTTTATGTAGCTGCTGACTTTTATGTGGATGGAGCTCCGCTTTAACAACCACTCAAACAAATACACACATATTTAGATTACTGAGCACTGTCTTGGCTGTGCTTTTGTCCTTATGATACATTTTCCTGTATATGCAATATTTAAAATTAAATTGTACAATAAGTCAACAAATATTACCCTTGTAGAACCACGTCCATTTTAGACAAAAGCCGGGACCCTAGTTAAAGTACATCTCCACCTTCAATTACTTTTTGAATGTACAGCAAAAAAAAAGATGTCCTTGGAACTTTTAATAAATAGTTGACAAATATGCTTGAAACACTAGGTCGAGTTACCACTGCAATCCTGAAACTTCTGATGTTTCTCTCAGCAGCAGGAACGCTGTTACCTTCTTGAAGCAGGACTTTTGTTGATTGTTCCACTGCAGCAATTGGACTTTTTGACATCTAGCCGTGCCACTGGCTACGGTGTAAGGGCTACTTAGACCAGGGGTAGGCAGCCTCTGCACGCCAGCTGTTGTGGAACTGCAAGTCCCATGAGGCATTGCAAGACCACAAACATGTCTTCCAGAAGCAGAAGCATGATTGGATTTGTAGTTTCACCACAGCTGGCTTGCCGAGGTTGACTATCCCTGTTTTAGACTGCGTTGTGGGCCATTTACAAGACTTTCTTTTCCAAAGCTTCCTAAGTGCAATACGTTTTTATTAACACTAATACATGTATGTAATTTTTTTGCAATATATTACTGCACTTTTCCTTTTCTGTATTCTTTGCAGTATGCGGATTATCCATGTTGGTGTAAGAAGAGCTGTAAGACCTGTGCTTTGCATTTATCCTGCTCTTCACCCATTTATTTGCTACAGATTCTACGCGGTGTGGACCAGAACAATTCTTGTGAAATGTAGCACTCCTCCTCCTGTTGTGTTGCGGACTGACCCCCTAAGTGATATAGGCTAACATTTCCATCTCAGGGACTAGTTCTTTGTGTATGGTGGAGTGATAAAGTAGCCACTTTAGTATTTTTACTTTTAAGTGTTGAACTCAATTCTAGAAGAAAGGGTTTAGGGGTGCAGGACACCCAAAATGATCACAAAAACAGGAAAAGTATTCTGAAGTTGCAGTAGGCCCTTTATAGGCAACCTCTTGGTGATTGCTGGCTTTGTGAAAACAGCCAGGCAGATATATGACTGTTATGAATCTGCAGTAATGTTTTATGCTCTGACTATCTGCTCACCTCAGGTTTCTGTCTCAGCTTTAGAGAGTGTGCCCTCAAACCATTTAAGTATGAGCTCTTAGCATGGCTACAGCCAAGCCTCTCAACAGGAAACACTATTTGTGATAAGTAAAAGAAATAAAAACCTAGCGAGCTACTATATGTGTTCACCATGTGAGAAGAAATCACTCAAGAGTTTTACAGACCAGCTGCCAGCACTAATCACATACCCATAATCATGTGCAAATAAGTTACAATAAATGTTTAAAAGGCCGCTCTAAGTAAACATACATACCATAAATCATCAGTGCATTATCATGTGCAAAATTCAATACAAAATGAACATAAATAGTAGTAATAGTAATAATCAATGTGATGAAGAGACATAAGCATGCAGTCCATGCAACATTGAAAGTGCTATAATTTCATATATATGTGCATTGCAATCTCCCATATGTGACTTGATAGATGATGTCAATACATACAGCCACCGTTGGATCACCTCACACGTGCACCATCCCAACAATGGGTACAGGCTCACCTCTGGGAGTGTGACCCTTCAACTAAGCTGGGTCAATAAGCGCTTGTGAGCCACTCCAGGGCTCAATAGGGTTAATCTAAAACCAGCTGGATCCTACGCTCCTCCATCCTCCGAGAGGCGGGAGAGAGTGGATGTGTGGCTCTGCGGAACATGTTTACTGCTTATTTGTCTGCTAGAGCTCCATCTGCAGCAGTCAGCTGAAGGGTCCACAACCTCAGCGGTGAGCTCCTAACCCCAGTGGTGTGCATCTGTCACCTGGCCTCAGGTGTCCTAATAATGACTCTGTGTAACGGACATATGCATGCTGCCGGGACATCGATAATCTTCATGCAGGGAGGACTACAAGGAACTGCATGGCTTGTCACAATTGGATGTACCACATTGTATTCTGAGCTCAAAGGGTTAATTGGACAAGGCTCTTTCACTGCTAATTGCTAATGTACCCTTCGCATAGCTAATGAACTCTCTTTTGTGTAGGTAACAGCCTCCTGTGAGGTGTAGGCTGATGGGGATTATGTGTGAGTGATAATTGTTTTAAAGGTTAATTGAATTCTATTGTCTGATCGAGCTAAGTAGGAGCCAGAACGTCTAGCGGCTGATTGGCTCAAGGGAATGTCATTGTTTCAAAGTATGTGTATTGAAGTCCCCCCTGGGGGGGGGGGGGAGTGTCATTTGTTTCTGTACAGTTTGTAACCAGATATAAGGAAGAAAAATGTGGCATTAAAAGTCAGTCCTGCTTGACTCTGCAAACGTAGCCTGTCTCGTTTCTTGGAAGGGCGTTCGATGGGATATACCGGCGGTACCTGCATATCGCAGCTTGCCAGGGGAAAGGACGTCTCCAACGGCTGAGACCCTCTCACTACATGGGTAGCCGTTACACTCTGTAAGAGCATGCACAGTGTTTCTTGAGTTGTAGTGAGTTGTCCATCGACCCTCAAACAGTCAAAATGCCTTGACTGAAGGGCGATCAATTCTTCTTACAATATCCAGAGGTAGCTTCAACCCAGCTTTCATGTAACACTCTTGCCTGGGTCAAGGCAAGAGTTTTTAATCCTTCAATTCCGGATTCAGCTATTCTAGCTGTTGTGGATCTCAGGTCAGTCTGTGGCAACAAGGTAAATGCACAGTTCAGGTTAATCTGCAGCCACATGGCAGATCAAACAGAGGATAAGATGCCAGCTTTCTTTAGCTGTAAAGATTAGGAGGGTTTAAATCTGCTTTAACTACCTACCCATAGCCATACTGCTGCTTAAAAAAAAAAGCCAAAGCATTATGCTTTACAAATGTAGATAGTAACTTGCTTGTTTCAGGACGAAGCTCCTTCATTTTTATAAATATAAACTTTATTAGCTGTACTTTAGCTAGTCCTAGTGAATTTAGTGCAAGGCCTGTGCAAACAGCAAATAATTCTAGGTGCCTGATTTTTTAGATCATTTCATTTGTATGTCAGTAGTCTTCTCAACATTGAAATTTAACACACAAAATGATACAGAATACATTTCTATTGCCATTAGAAATTATGAAAGTTTTTGTTTATACAATTTTTTCTAAGATTTGCTTATTTGTTGGGCTGTCAGTATAGATTTTGGAGAGTTATGAATAGGTTGCAAAGCTGGCCAGCCACAAGTCAATCCTGCCAACAGCAGTGTGAACATCCTCATTTGTTTGGTCAGATCCAAGATTTGGTGATAGAAATGATTGGCTGGATAACACAAGGCCCTGTAAATACTGGTGGCAAGTGGCCAAACACACGGGCTAAGTGCCTAGATTCTCAACCATGCACAAAAATAATAAGTAGACTTTTAAAGGAAATCATTCTGACACTTGCAACTTAATGTGCAGCATATGAAAAGATGTTGGCACACATTAAATGAGAACCTTATTGCTACAGGTGCAAAAGCTAATATTTGTCAGTGGGCTAATACCTTCTTCCGACAATCATATACTTTTAATTATTTGTAACACCATCTGTTGGATAGTCTGTGAAAATGGAGCAAAAAAAAAAAAAGAGCTGTAGTCTGTAAACAGTTTGCAGCTGTGATTTCTTAAAGGGTGACTAAAGGATTTTTTTTTTTAGCTAAATAGCTTCCTTTACCTTACTGCAGTCCTGGTTTCATGTCCTCATTGTTCATTTTTGCTTTGAAGTAGCTGTAATTCTGCTGTGATCTCCACACTTCCTGGTTGCCTGTTTCCTTATAACCATCATACTGGGAGCTTTCTCACGGTGGTCTAAGCTGTCATTACTGTCTGTCTAAAAACACCTCAGAACCAATCAGATTGATTTTAAAAACAAAACACTGCCCTGGATTTGTTTGTTTTTGTTCTGTGTGTCTTCCCGACTCACCTCTCACCCAGAACTTCATGTATGTACCTTTAAAATTGAGGGGTTATACGCCGATTCCCGACGATTTACGAGCGTACGCCGGGCCTACACCGTCGAGTTACGTCGTTTCCGTAAGGGATAGGCCGCCTAAATTTAGAGCTATGCTCTAGTGGACTAACTATTGTTAAGTATGGCCGCCGTTCCCGCCGCAAGGTTCGAATTTTTAGCGTCGTTTGCGTAAGTCGTCCGCAAATCGGGAGTTACGTCATTTACGTCCGCGTTGAAATCAATAGGGCCGTATGGCGTACTGAGCCGCAATGCGCCCTGGGAAATGTAGTCGCCCGGCTAATGCGCAGTGCGCAAAAACGTCAAAAAACGTGAGGTCAAGCCTCATTTCAATAATACACGCCCCCCTCCCAGTCATTTGAATTAGGCGCACTTATGCCCGCTCGTTTTAGGCTACGCCGCCTAAAATTTGAAGGTAAGTGGTTTGAGAATCACTTTTAACCTAAATAATTTAAGGCGGTGTAGCCTAAAAAGACTAGGCTAGGCTGTCCTAATAATAGGCAATTCTATGTGAATCTACCTACATGTCTTTAACACAAGCATTATAGAATGGTTACTTTCATATGATCCCCAAAAAAATAAAATGATCTTTTGAAATCTGTCCTCAACTATGGACAAAGTGTCCAAGTTTATCTTACTAACAAGAATCCAAGAGTTGTCATTCAGTGACATTAACAATATCAATGTTATGGTAATAATTTGAAAATACAGATGTTCTGCATGTACTATACAGAGCAATGCATAATTGTATTAGAGAAAAACCACATTCATTTCTTATAATGAAATGGACTAATAATGCTCTTGTTCTTTTGCTTTTTATGGAGATTGTTTAGCATATTTCTGCTAAGAAAATCAATATAACCAGTCACACTTATTATTGTGAATAATGACTTGCAGTTACTTTGTCCGAGGGAGCAAAGACATCTAGATTACCATGTGATACAATATGTTGAGCAGAAGGAATGCTTATGAAGGACATGTCCCATCTTAAATTCAGCAGATGGTCAGTAAATGAAGTCCTAATCTGAAGGAACAGTGGACATTAGCTACTTGTGTCTCTGTGGAATTCATGACATAGATGCCATTTTAGAAAGAATCTAATGAAACACAAGATTCACTACAATCATGTATACTTGCTGTAAACAGGTATCAGGTTCATCACTTTTTAAAAAGGTAAAACATTTCCTAGAAGAGTTTCCAGTAAAGGAATGAGTTTATTCAATAGGCTACAAGAGCATTGCTGGTTGGTTTGGGGAGTTTATTAACCTGTAACAACCATATTTCACAATTCTACATATAGCAGGCCCGGATCCAGGAGCGCAGTGACTCAGAGTAGGGCCCCCATGACTGGGTTATCAGTGAAAATTAACCATTGGCTGTGAGGGGTTGAGGGGGAGGGAGAGGAGGTCATAAAAGGGTCTGTTCCCGCCCCTGGGCAAGCACAGTGAGCTGAAAAGTTCAGAGCAACAGGTATGTCTGACCTTGCTGCTATTTGGGCCCAGCTGCAGGCTGAAGCAGCTGCCCATGGACCTGACTGGCTGCGGGATCAACTGCGGCCCATACTGGGGGTTGCTCCCGCACCAGCGAACGAGGGGGGACGCGCGTCGGCACGAGCTCGCAGGTCTAGGCCTCCGGAGCGCTTTTCTCCGGATTCGTCCCCAAGAGCCCAGCGTCACTTTGGGAATCCCGATCCTCGGGCCCCTCCGGGCCCCCCCGCGAAGCGTGCGGCCAAGAATTCTGGGGGGGGGTCCGGGAGGAATCCCCAGCGCGGACGGGGTTCTGCGGGCAGCCGCTCCGCCAGTCCTGGGGCGGCCGCGGCACCCGCGCGGCGAGTGGAGTCTGAAGTTGCGGGCCCCGCCCCTCGCGTTGTTACGCGGGGGTCGGCGCCTCTGTGGGGGAGACCTAGGAGCACGACCGCCAGGCTAGACACCTCCGCAGCCGGCGGCCTGTCTCCAGATGTGGCAGTGAACTGCGTGGTAGCGGTCGACGGGGCTGGGGTCCCACCCCCTGGCCCACGAAAGGCGACGGCGAAAACGGCGAACGGGTCTGGCGGGCGGTCGGACGCCAGGCCTGCGGCCGCCAGGGATCCTTCCCCTGGTGAGTTGTCGGAAGTGTCGGATGAGCCTGCTACGCTCCGGTCCGAAGGGGAGCTTTCGGAGTCTGATGAGGAACCACCCCCCCGGCGGGGGGCAGCTGCGGTGGAGGTGATCGGGTCGGCTAGTGGTTCTAACCCTAGGCAGCCAGGTAAGTCAAATTCACCTTATTCTCCTGCTGTGCATTTGAATGTGGGGGGGCAGAGTGGCAGTGGGGGGGTAGGGGTGCCCGGTGTATTTCTGTCGGCGGGGGGCTGGCAATGTGTCAGGCGGGGGGGGGGCGGCGGGTTTGGCGGGGGGATTTGCGGGTTTCTTGGCGTGCATGAAAGAACTGGTGGGCAGGTTTGAGAGCGCGGGGGGGGGGCGGCGCCAGGTCCGGCGGCGGCATGGGCGGCTTCCGCGGGGGGGGGGGCCGAGTGTGGTGGTGGCTCCGGCGGCGCCGGCGGCTCCGCTGGTGGTGGGAAGCTTGCCCCCGCCGGTGGTAGCCCCCGCGGCCCCGGCCGCTACAGCAACCTCAACGGCTCCACAGGCTGGGGACTCGGTGACTCCCCCGGTGGTGCCGCCTGTGGTGGCTCAGGCCAGTGTGGTGGCTCCAACGACGGCAGGGGATGGAAAAGGGGCCGGGGACACTGCTGCCAGGCAGGAAATTATCCGCTTGGCAGATGCGGCGAAATGTGAGATATATCTTTGCTATGAAGCATCTCTAGGGACTCATCTCAAGTCTGAAGTCAGGGAAAAGATCTGGAAGGGTGAGTATGTGGAGATTTTTTCTTTGCTCCCGTTAGAAAAATTTAATTTGGATAGGGGGAAACCGGACGAATCCAAGAAAGAGGAAGAGGAGAGGCGCAGGTACCGGCTGATCCCGCGTACGTTCGCCAATTGGTTACAGGCATTTAGCATACTGGCATTTGTAGTGGGGGAAAAGAAGCCGGAATGTTGTTCAGGTCTGTTTATTTACCAGAATGCCATTGGGGAGGCTCACAGGGTGTATGGGGGCAGAGGATGGCGGTCCGGCCTGACCTGCGTTGGAATCAAAAAGACATGAACTTGTGGTTATGCTTGATGACAGCGGCCAGGGCTCCAGGGCAGTTATTTCCAGGGGGGGCCGGGGGTTCCAGTTCCCAGGGGCAACCGGCCGGCAGAGCAAAAGGGGTGTGTTGGCAATTTAATGCGGGCTCTTGCAAGTTCGGGGGTGCCTGTCGGTACAAACACGAGTGCTCGGGCTGCGGTGGCTCCCACCCGCAGTCCAAGTGTTTTAAGCAGAGCAGGGGCCGTACCGGGGAGTTTGCTCACAAGAGGGACGACGCCGGTGAAGGTGGGAAAGATGCGGCAGTTTCTCGGCAGATATCCGGATAGAAGGGCGGCGGCTATGTTGGAGAGGGGTTTTTCAGTGGGGCGGTGCACTGGGTTAGGCGATATGGGCAAGGGGCGTTAATGGCAAAGACGGATGTGGAGGCGGCATTTCGGCTGCTGCCGGTTCATCCGGACAGCTTTAGGCTGTTGGGATGCCACTGGGAAGGACAGTTCTACGTTGACCGGTGCCTTCCCATGGGGTGTTCTATCTCCTGTGCGTTCTTTGAAACGTTTAGCTCTTTTTTGGAATGGGTGGTCCGGGACGTGTCGGGAGTGAATTCGGTTATCCATTATCTGGATGACTTTCTGTGCGTAGGGCCGGCTTCTTCCAGGGTGGCGTCAGTGCTCCTGGCCACCCTGGAACACGTGGCGGAGAGTTTTGGGGTTCCGCTGGCCCCTGAGAAGACAGAGGGGCCGCGCACGGTCATGACTTTTCTAGGGATCACTTTGGATTCCGAAGTCATGGAATGCAGGTTGCCAGAAGATAAGGTAGTGGCGCTTAAGGCTGAAGTAAAGGGCATGGTAGGGGTGCGCAAAGTTCGACTTAAGGAGCTCCAGTCATTGCTGGGGAAGCTGAACTTTGCGTGCCGCATTTTGCCAATGGGGCGGGTTTTTTGTCGGCGGCTGTCGGCTAGCACAGCGGGGGTGGTGGCTCCTACACATTTTGTTAGCTTACAAAAAATACACAGAGAGGACCTACGGGTATGGCATTCATTTTTGGAGGAGTTTAACGGGAGGGCTTTATGGATGACGGGCCCTGTCAGCAATTTTGACTTGGAGTTATACACGGATGCTGCGGGGTCCACAGGCTTCGGAGCTTTTTTCCGGGGCAGGTGGAGCGCGGGCCCGTGGCCGGTCAGCTGGGTGGAAGCAGGGTTTACAAGGAACCTGGTCCTGCTGGAATTGTTTCCAGTGGTTCTGGCGGTGGAACTGTGGGGGGCAGAGTTTAGGGATAAAAAGGTGAGATTTCACTGTGACAACCTGGGAGTGGTGCAGGCGATTAACCGGGTGTCGGCATCCTCGCCACCGGTGGTGCGATTGCTGCAACACCTGGTGCTGAGATGTCTGCAAAGGAATGTATTTATTCATGCAGTTCATATACCGGGAGTGGAGAACGTCATTGCTGACGCCTTATCTCGTTTTCAGTGGGACAGGTTCCGAGAGTTGGTGCCGGGATCGGAACAACACGGAGTGCCTTGTCCAGAGGAGCTGTGGAGGATTGCGTTGGCGTGATCTCTGGTTGGCTCAGAAAGTCAGTGAGTGAAGCCACATGGGTGGCGTACAGTAAGGTATGGCAAGAGTGGGAGTCTTTGGCTACCTGGGCGGCGATTGATCCTTGTGGGCCCGAGGTGCGAGGTTTGTTATTTTATTGGGTGGCTAGATGCATGGAGGATGGGGTGTCAGTATCGGTACTAAATCAGAAGATGGCGGGTTTGGCGTTCCTGTTCAAGTTGCGGGGTTGCCAAGATTTCACCAAGGATTTTTGGGTTAGGCAGGCGCTCAAGGGGTATAGGAAAGCTCGTATGACCCGGGATGTTAGGCGCCCGGTTTCGTTCTCGGTGCTGCAAGGTTTGGTGGGGCAGTTGCCGGGTATTTGTTCCTCGGAGTACAAGTCAGCGTTATTTAAGGTGGCGTTCATATTGGCGTTCTTTGGGGCCTTCAGGATAGGGGAGTTGGTGAGCCCATCGAGGAAGAGGCCCGGCGGCCTGAGTTATCAAGAGGTAAGTTGTGGGCGAGACAGGGTGTCGCTTTGGCTGCGCAAGTCAAAAACGGATCAGATGGGAAAGGGACGAGAGGTTCTACTATTTGCCCTGCCGGGGTCTACGCTGTGCCCGGTGGGGGCGGTTCGGGCGTTTCTTGACATGCGCCCGGGGGCAGAGGGTTCCTTTTTGATACATGGTGATGGGTCCCCCCTTTCCAGGTACCAATTTGTTACCATTTTTAAAAAAGGGCTCCGTGCGGGGGGAGTGGATGAGAAAAGTTTTTCTTCTCACTCCTTCCGCATTGGTGCGGCAACTGAAGCACATAGATGCGGTTTGGGAGTAGAGGTGGTGAAGCAAATCGGCAGGTGGGAATCTAGGAGATTTAGGAGCTACGTCCGCCCTCATCTGTTGGATAGTTAATCCCTGATAGGGAGAAGGGGGGGGGGGGACAAGTGCATGGTGTGTATCATGTTTGAAATTTGGGGGTCAGTGTGTTGGTGTGCTGTGAGTTACCCGGTTCTTTCTTGTATATCTTTCTTTCAGATGGTACCCCGGCCTTGGTGTGGATCCTGGGCCACTCATATGTAGTATGGGGAGCAAGGCGGGCTGATGTTAGGCCGGATGGTCGGCAACTGGGCTTCCCAAGGGAGGAAGCCTGTGTGCGCTGGCTGGGGGTCCCGGGGATGCTTTGGGGCAGAATGGTTCCTGAAGTGCATCGTTTTGCACGGCTGGACCGGCCTCCCGATGTACTATTGTTACATGTCGGAGGTAACGACCTGGGGGTCAGATCGATGCTCGAGGTCACCAGGGATATTAAGTTTGATATCCTAAGTTTGAGGACGGAGTTTCCGGGTACGGTTATAGTTTGGTCTGACATTGTTGCTCGGACCGCCTGGAGGTTAGCAAGGTCAGTAAGCAGGATCAACCGGGCCCGAAGGAAGATCAACCGGGATGTGGGCAGGTTCATGGCTCGGAACGGGGGGCTGGTGGTGCGCCACATGGAGCTGGAGGAAGAAACATGGAGGTATTTACGAGGGGATGGGGTGCATCTCACGTCAGTTGGGATAGACATGTGGTTCTTGGGCTTGCAAGACGGAATTCAGAGGGCCATTAGGGTGTGGAGGGGCACCCAAGGATAAGGTTTTACCCTTGGGTGCTGTGGCGTGGTTTTGGTCTCTGCGGGTGAAGGAGGAGCCGGAAAATAAGGGAGTTAAGACCTGTCGGTGACAGGAAAAAGGATGGTGCCCAGATAACGGAGGTTACCTGGAGGGAACGGTATGGTGCACTGCGGTCGGGAGGGTCTCTGAGCACGCATCGGCTTGAGGCCTGACAGAGAGACCGCAGTGCAATTGAGGAGTTAATTGTATATATATGTTTATATATATACAGGGTTTGAGTTTGTGTATATATATGTTTATATATATTTATAGTGTTACAGTTACAGGCTTTCGCCTGCAGAGACCAACGTCAGTTAGTTATAGGACAGGTGTGTTGTTTACGTTAAAATTGTTAAATTATTATCTTTAATAAAAATAAGGCTGCTACGGCCTATTATTTTACCCAACAACTGGTGTGGTCTCCATTTAATGGGAAGAAGGTTGGTTTTGGGTAGTAGGGGTAATAATACGGTTTAATTGCACATCTGTTATACCATAGTCAAGCAGGCCCGGATCCAGGAGCGCAGTGACTCAGAGTAGGGCCCCCATGACTGGGTTCACAGTGAAAATTAACCATTGGCTGTGAGGGGTTGAGGGGGAGGGAGAGGAGGTCATAAAAGGGGCTGTTCCCGCCCCTGGGCAAGCACAGTGAGCTGAAAAGTTCCCACCCACCCTCCCTTGTTTTTCATATCTTGTGGTCATGTAGGTCATGTTGTACGTCAGTGTTGTGTTGTGTATGTTGGTTTGTGTTTTGTTTCATCCATAGGTTCAGCGAGGTTGTCGTTGCAGCGTGGTTTTGGTCTCTGCGGGTGAAGGAGGAGCCGGAAAATAAGGGAGTTAAGACCTGTCGGTGACAGGAAAAAGGATGGTGCCCAGATAACGGAGGTTACCTGGAGGGAACGGTATGGTGCACTGCGGTCGGGAGGGTCTCTGAGCACGCATCGGCTTGAGGCCTGACAGAAGGGCACGAGAGACCGCAGTGCAATTGAGGAGTTAATTGTATATATATGTTTATATATATACAGGGTTTGAGTTTGTGTATATATATGTTTATATATATTTATAGTGTTACAGTTACAGGCTTTCGCCTGCAGAGACCAACGTCAGTTAGTTATAGGACAGGTGTGTTGTTTACGTTAAAATTGTTAAATTATTATCTTTAATAAAAATAAGGCTGCTACGGCCTATTATTTTACCCAACAACTGGTGTGGTCTCCATTTAATGGGAAGAAGGTTGGTTTTGGGTAGTAGGGGTAATAATACGGTTTAATTGCACATCTGTTATACCATAGTCAAGACAAATTAGGCAATGATTCATAGTTGCGTACTGCATTTTCACTGTCTTGCTGAATAAGTCCATTTAGCTATATGATCCAACTAGCAAGAAGAAGCTGTTGAAGTCTGCCAGTCTCATGATATCAATGAAAAATATACATTTACTAGCAGGAGTTATTCCTCCACAGCTGCCAATCAGATTCTTATTTTCTGGGCATGTCAAAATATGATGGGCAGCTGTGTGGAAGCAACTTCAGGTCAATCAGGGATTTTTATTAAACAGCTTATTCACCATCAAAAGCCTGTTGGATCTTTTGCTGTATATTTTAAATGGATTTTACGGCCAGATTCCTCCACTTTTGCTGGATTGAGTAGCAATTACTACTGTTTACCTAAAATCTGGATTTACCATTCTTAAATGGGAAACATAGGTCTAAGTAGCAAATGCTGTATTTATAACAATTTTCATTTAATCCAAGAACACCAATCAGTGTTTAACGGTCATTGTTTTCAGATGATAAATAATTCATTTTGTCAGTGATTCACCACTAATGAGCAATACCTACCATAAAGCTACTGCATTTTCTGCAACTATGAAGGTCTTTAAACAAGGAAGAATGGGCAATTATACATTTTGGAAAACAGTGAGTTCAAGTTCAGTGCTAATGCACTTCAGGGGTATTATGTCTGGATTTTATCTCCTATTTGGTATATCTAATGGCTACGCCAAGCTAATTAAATTCTGCCCCTGGTAAATATTGTCTGTTATGCATTGACTGTGGTTTAAGGATCAAGGGTGTCTTCAGCAGACTTTGAAATCACCATTTGTTTTACTAAAACCAATTTTAAATGGCCTCTGTAGTATTCAGTACCAGTGAGTTACTATTACTCTGTGCCATAGCCATGTTTCTAGCAAGATAGAAATGCACCAGCTAAAAAAAAAAATCTGTTCCTAAGTACCGTACATGAGTTCTTGGAATCTAGTTTGATAGAAAGAGATTGCCTAATATATGCCTAATATATACCTCTGGTAATCAGAGGCGTCCCTAGGGGGGGGGGCAGAGGGGGCCCTGACCCCCCCAACATCATGCTGTGCCCCACCATGTTTTTTGCAATTTTTGTATTTTGCTCCCCGAGAGGGAGAGCGTCCCCAGTCTCCCTCTGCTCGCCGACACTGCATAATGCGAGCGCACACACAACCAGATATTCTAGCCTGGACCGTGTTTAAGTGTGTGCACTGCAGACTGCAGTACACTGTAATCACTGAACTACATTATCTCCATCCCTTGTCTCCCCCCCCATCTATCTCCCTCCCCTCTCCTGTTCTTTCAAAACATTCACAATTTACTTTCACTTTCAGTTAGGCAGATAATATACGGTGCAAATTTATTTCCTGCATCCACAGATTGCAGGAAAGAAACTTGCATGATTCCCCCATCAACAGACAGTGGTGACAGGGGAATATCCAGGCCCGGATTTACTCCCTTTGCCGCCCCAAGGCCGGGTCCTTCAATGCCGTCCCCCCATCATCACATGGGTAGGGGGGGGGTGACGCAAGGGGGGGTAAGCCATTTTTCGCAGACAATGACTGGTGTTAGTGCTTCAATCATTCTGGCATCTTGGTTGCTATGGTGTCAGGATGATTGAAATGCATTATTTCTATCATTACATTGTAATATAAAATGAAATAGTTCAACTCACCATAAAGCATAATGAGTGGGAGCCCTGAGCGTGTCACTTGCCATTGTCACTTGTCACCAGATGGGAATGTCACTGGGAATGGTAAGTAAGGGCGGAAGTTGTAACAGCAGTGCAGGCAATGAGAGAATCTCTCTCTGCCCCTGCACGGCCCGCACCGCTGAAAAATTACTTGTCTCCTCTGCCGCCCCTGCACACAGTGCCGCCCCCCCCGAGGCCTGGCCTTGTTGGCCTTGTGGGAAATCCGGCCCTGGGAATATCCCTCCTGCCCAGCAATTATATTCTCCCGACAAACAGTGATTATCACTAGTGACTATACAGCAACCACTAGTGATAATTATAAGAGAATCTGCTCATTAATGGTTCAAATCTCAGCCAGTTTCTGCTGAACCAGCTGAGATTTAAACTGCCTATGGCTGGTCTTAGCTCTTAGGCAGCTCATACATTGATTAGCACTGTGGAGTGTCGGCTTCCTGGCGTGATCGGGCATGTGGGATTTCAAACGCACCCGAGCCCATCTCTATTGGTTGTAGACAGTTGAGCTCCCTGCAGGTTGCTTAGCAGCAGTGGACCCTTCTCTGACATGCTGATCGGGATGCAATCCAGGTGATTCTTAGTCAAATCCTAGTCATAAATATCAGTGATTTTATTGATCAAAGCCCACACTTTACAGGCATAGAGCCCACATGGTTGCTGATCATACGGTTGATTATATTTATGTGGTTGTACTCTTGATGCTAATAAATACTGTGTTTATTAGATCTGACTGGGAGCATTACCTGGATCACATGCCGATCAGCATGTCAACAGAGAAGGTTATACAGCATTACTGCTGCTAGGTGACCAGTTGGGGGCTCGGCTCTCTATAACCAATAGTGCCAGCCTTCCCCTGCATGCACCCATAATGTCACCAGCACTAGGTCCTAATAGACTGCCACCGCTGCCAAGGAGACAGATGCCAGACCAGCGCTGTAAATAGCAGGGACAGGACAGCTGGGGATCCCCACTGTGGCAGAACACCAGGGCCCGGTGGCAAGACAACCTTTGCAACAATGATAGTTCTCCCACTGCTTTGGACCCTTATATTTTCTTGGTGTGCTGGTGACATATATCTCTTGTTTTCTGCCACCCTGGGGGGCCCCAGTATAGTAGGAAGGGAGCTCACTGCAGAACATGTGAAAGGGCCCATAGTGGGATCGTAGTAAAGGGCCCCAGGATATATATATATATTTAATTGCATTTTATAGTTGGCCCCCCTACTTTTGTCCCTGTCCCCCCATGTGCCCCCCCTAAATATGAAAGCTGGAGACGCCACTGCTGGTAATGAGCTTTATTTCACATACTTCCTATCTCTTTAAATGCAATAAACTTTAGATAGACTTTATACCTTTTGTGCAGTTATTTCTTACACATTGGATCAAGTACATTTTATACTGCAGCAATGATATTGCATTTGTAAATGCTTCCTTCACATAATTTATGCACTGCAGGAACAGTTGTCAGAATATACATATTTCACAATAAAAGTTTTATTTTTTATTTTAACATGTTTATTTGCAACAAATATAAATGCCCCAGCATGTGTGGATGAACATCAACAGGACAAACTGAGGAGAAATCTTATATAGCCAACATTTAATTTCTGTACATTTTTCTTTCATGGACAGGTCTCATCTGTGCTTCACGTGTATAGACTGCCTACACACAGCAGAAATAGCTATGATGTGTTCTGGAACAATAATCATGACAATGCACCCCATCAGTTCTCCATGGTAGAGTGCTCAAGAATAGTACGTCATGACACCACAGTGGCACCTCATAACTGAGTTTTTATGAGACACTGGTGGCCCGTGAACTGATAAGGTGTGCTTTCATGAATGTTGAATACACACACAAAAATCGCTGCCTTTTATGAATGTATGCATAGTCTATGTGTTACAGGCACTCATCCTAAATGACTATTTGTATAAATTAACCTTTAAAATTATATATAGAAGGAACATATACATAGTTTATTGGAGTGCAAACTTAGGTTTAGGGATAGCTTCCTAATGAAGTGAATCTTTAATTAATGGTAGTCCATGACAGACGCTATTCAGTGACTTGTAAATGGGCTTGTTTCAGGATATGGAGCTAGCATGCCCATTTTATCATACATTAGCCCAGGTTAGACAATATTTCCAACCTGGGGAAAATAAGTACTCAGCCAGGAGGGCATGAACAACTGCTAAGGTCTGAGTGAATTGGTTGGTTTCAAATTGCTGTGTAGCTGGTGAACATTTTAAGTATGCATTAGCCACAGGGGAGGACTGGGAACTTTTGGCCTGATAAGCAAACACGACCTACTGACATTTTCATAATTATAACTGTGCCTTTTAGGCCAAGGACCCATGCACACTTGTCCACTTTGGTGCACCACATTAATGCATGGGAATTAAGGTAGCCATTTCATATGAAGGGGCTGCTAATGTACCAAAACAGACAAAAATGTACATACACCTTTTTCTGACTCAGTACCCCACAATGCATGGTAGCACATTCCTGTGTTTTGTGGCATTCTGCAACACAGGTACATTGGGGAGGAGAGTTTGGATGCCATTCAAAAGGAATGGTACCTCAACACACCAATATACATAATATGTATTACCACACATTGGTGTGTGCTACAGTGACTGGTGGCCATGGTGAAAGGTAACTGTTGTTTTAGGATTTCTTTAAAATAACTTGATTTATTGTAACACAGCTTGTCACATATATGCTAAAGAGGGGACATTGTAAAGAATTAAAAAAGGAGTATTCCTACAGTGCAAGAAAGAGGAAAAGGAACACTGAAAGCAAAGTTGCAGCAGTTGAGCTGAATTAGGCAAATCCTCCACAAGCAATAAGTAAAATAAATTCAATCAGTGCTTGCACAAATGCATAAAAGTCACATACTATGCAAAAAGCATAGGAAATCTAAATTCTAACTATTGCAATAATACATGCAGGTAGATGTTAAAACACTGCAATGATTACAAAATTATCTGGTAGTGCTGCACAGGAATACATTTAATAAACTCACTCACTTGCTGCTGTCCATTTCTTGATCAAGTAGTATCCAGTTTTGCAGCTGAGTAGACAATGGTTCTAGTAATCTTCCTTGGAGAGCCACGTGGGATTCATTTAAGTTGTTGCAGGGTAGAAATCTCTGGGGGAAAGAGCACTCCAAACCTACCAGAATCCCAGCCGCTGGTGTTCTGACAGGTGGGAGATAAAATCAGGAGATGACTATTGACAAAGCAACTGCTCTGAGTGACGTCACAGTGTTGCCCAGCTTCACCTCTGACTAGTTTTGATTGAACCGTGAACCATTCCCAAGGAAAGATTCCTTGAGAAAGATTGACAGTCCAATTGAAACTAGTCAAAAGTGAAGCTTGGGATCAGATCAGCAAATCTGGTCAGGAAGCAAACAGCTATATTATGCTGAGTATCTGTCACTGACTGGGCCATGCTGATTAAAGTCTCAGTGGAGAGACTCTTCACTTAGAGCCAACAGTCCAACATATATTATTACTAATATATGTTATACTACTAGCCCAAGAGGTAAATATTCTCCTGCTCCCCTGGCCAGCCAGAATCCCAACGGCTGATATATTTTAGTATACAGATGAACTGCGCATTTGCGCTTTCAAAAAACATCCACAGTATAAAGGAAAAATAATACATCACCTTTCCAGTTTGCATAGATTATACATATTTTGCAGGAAAAAAATCAAATAAATATTTCAGCAACAATAATTAAATGCACTGACAAAACATTGATCTAATATTGATTAACATTCAAGGGCTAATTCCTAGAATTGTATAGTTTTCTCAAGAAAATCCATGCAATATTTCAGCAGTAGTCACATAAAGGTTGGTTGCAGTGAAATAGTTTTTTTCACACCATCCATGTTTCCACATTTGAAATTGCTAAGCAATGTTTAAAATGCATGGACAAATAACATCTAGTGCTTTAAATCATTGAAGCATTTAGCAGCGCTCATCCATAGTAATCCACACCGCATGCTTTAAACCAGCTCAATAGTATTCCACCATTGTGGGTGAATATCCAAATAGATATATCTACACCATTCCGATCCCCAAGGTCATGCTTGGAGGAGATTCCTATCTAAATAGTGGCTTATCATGGATGGAGAGGTCTAATGATATAAGGTGTATTATATTGGAGATCTGTTGAGTGTAATATCTGAAGGGAGTGGAACCCACAAGGTGTGGTGATGGTGTTTATGGACTCAGCCATTCTTCTCGATCTGCAGCGTTGGATAACCTGAGGAGCCAATGGAGCCAAACAAAACAATATGAATACCCAGGTTGTAAAAGTTATTTCTATACAAAAAGCAAATATATGGTTACCAATTGTAAAATGTTTCTAGAAGTCCATTTGAATTGTTACAAAGTACACGGTTACCCAGAAAATATGCCAATTGCTATAGCAATACAACAGTCCTTATAATCCCTGCCTAGAAGTTTGCCCAATAAGCATCTGTGACGGTATCGGTATGATATCCCCGTCAAGCATTCCCTCCTCTCCATACAAGATCACAGGATCATCCATACATGAGTCAAGACTGAAGGCTGGAACCAAGACTGATTTATTGGCAGCTTGCTGCTGGTTATAAATACAGTTTTACAAGCTAAATCCTTAATCAAGGAACAATGGGAGCTCCACCCCCTTTTCACCCACTCTGGAGTTCTCATACAGAATATAGCCAGATAATTCGGAGCCGACCTGAAAACACATTTTCTTTAGATAAGGACATCAGCGGAGTTAATTACTAGGTGTAACAGCCTGACCACAATGAAGCAATCAGAATAATTAACATGAGCCACTTATCTAATCATTGTAAACAGTAAGGCCGGTCTCCTTCCCACACACAATAAATCAATTACCATTTGAACTAGGGAGCTGGCTGAGGAAGGGTCATTAACATATCAATCAGCCTGTAACACATGAACCCTTTTTACCTCTAACACACACAATATCTCTAAAACAAGCAGGGAGAATTACATGCTTCACAATGGCCCCCCTTTTTCTCCCTGCTCCGGCAAACCCGGTTGGACCTTCCCTGGTCCAGTAGGGTTGACGGGTTCAGAGCTTTTAGTCCGAGGTTAACTCCGTTTGGCGTGACTGACCTCCCTTGGCAACTGCTTCCGACTCAGGTATGTCACCGGGTCGTCAGATCACACGCCGGTCAGTCCCCAAGTCTTTGTGCGATCTGCAGAGTCACCAGAAGTCAGTGTGAAGATGGCGAATGGGTCTGTGTGCCGCCATCTAGGTGTCCCGCTATGGGAGGGGGCAGGTTATGGCTCTGAAGTGACAATCACAGGAGATTCATAAAAAGAAAAAGTTATATTTGTTGAAATGCTGTAGCACTGGTGCTCAGAGTCCGGGGGGGAGAGGGGACTCAGAGTCCCATAAGGTCAGCCACCCCCTGTTCCCTCCGCAGCCGCCGGTTCTCCTCTTTGAGCTTCTCCAGCTCCATCTCCAGTTCATGGAGCCTGGGGGGGTCAGCCCGCTGTGACCTCAGGTGGTTGTTCTCCTCCTCCATGCGGCTTATGCACTCCTCCAGCTCTATGTACTCACGGATCAGATCCTGCTTGCTCATGTCCTGCAGGCTTTCCACGTGGTCCTTCATCATCAGGAACTGGGTGGTGGTGTAAGGGGCCACCGGTGGGCCCTTGGCGAACATCTCGGCCCGCATCTGGGGCGCCCGCTGCGATTCCATCTCCTCCAGTCGCTTCTTCTCCTCCCAGGTCCGCTGGTTATATGACTTCCAGGACCTCTTCTTCTTGGAGGGTAGCTGGCGGTGCCTCTTTCTGCCCAGCTCCCTCCAAGGCCCCTCTGGCTCATGGCTGTCGCCCATGACCAGCTGACAATGGTGTTCCCTGTTGTCCGTAATAACAGATTGTACCATGAGGGCTTCGTAAGGGGTGCCCAATGGTTCTTCCTGACCCAGCTCCTGGAGATCCCAAGCCGAGTCTACACAATGGGCTGCTGCTGGTGGGCGGTACCCAGGTTGAGACCAATTTGACCTGGTGTTGTCATTCATGGGGCAATTCTGCTTGAAGTGACCCAACTGTTTGCACCGGAAGCAGCGTTGTTCGTTGTCCTCCTGGCGTGGGTAGCGAGGGCTATATGTCATCGGTCTGTGAGGCGGTTGGTATCTAGCGGCTGGTGGGTGTGAGGGCGCCGTTGGTTGTGGGGGTTGTACCCGTGGTGTGACCTGGTTTGTCTTGCGAGTATCCGCATATTCATCCGCCAACTTCACGGCCTCTGGTAGAGTCATGGGCCTGCGATCTCTCACCCAATCCTTGACGTCCGTCTGGATGTGATTGTAAAATTGCTCCAGGAGCATTAGTTGCAAAATGTCCTCTGCGGTGGTGGCCTGGCTGCTGTTAACCCAGTTAGAGGCCGACAGGGACAACTGGCATGCCCATTCTGCGTAAGAGTCTTTCGTGGTTTTGCGTGAGTCCCTGAACTTCTGTCGGTGGGACTCTGGGGTTACCGCATAACGAGCCAGGAGCACTTCTTTAACCCTGGCGTAGCTATGGATATCCTGATCTGGCACGGTCCGGAAAGCATCAGAAGCTTTGCCTGACAGTTTGCCTGACAATATTGCAACCCACTCTCTTCTAGCTATTCGGTGCAGGTTACATTGTCGCTCAAAATCCGCCAGGTAGTTATCAATTTCACAGTCCTTTTCATCAAAAGCTTTAAAAGCGCTAAACGGAATCTTCCTTGCGTCTGCTGTGCTGTACTCACTGTTCGGAGAAGGTGCGGCTGCTTGTTGGACTGCTGCCAGTTTTAACTGTAGTTCTGCGTCCCTTATTTCTTTAGCCTCCTTCGCTAACAGGTCCATCACTCTCAGCACCACATCTGCCGCTGGGTTCGGGCCGAACCACGCTAGCTTCTCTCTCATTAGCTTGTTAGTTGGTGACTCCTCCTGAATCACTGGTGTCTCCATCTCTTGTACTGCTGGCGTTGCTGCAATCACGTCCTCCTGGTCTATCTCCATTGATTCTGCTATGATGACCCGCTTGGTTTTGTTGCTAGCAATCCTTCCACGAACTTCCAGTAGTTCTTTCAGTGTATTTCTTTTAAGCAGGGTGTAGCAGCCTTCCATTCACTGTTCCCAGTGTCTGCTTGGAATCCTGGTGTAAGGGAGAGTAGAAGGGAAGATCCCGCTGCTGCCATCCAATTTGTGACGGTATCGGTATGATATCCCCGTCAAGCATTCCCTCCTCTCCATACAAGATCACAGGATCATCCATACATGAGTCAAGACTGAAGGCTGGAACCAAGACTGATTTATTGGCAGCTTGCTGCTGGTTATAAATACAGTTTTACAAGCTAAATCCTTAATCAAGGAACAATGGGAGCTCCACCCCCTTTTCACCCACTCTGGAGTTCTCATACAGAATATAGCCAGATAATTCGGAGCCGACCTGAAAACACATTTTCTTTAGATAAGGACATCAGCGGAGTTAATTACTAGGTGTAACAGCCTGACCACAATGAAGCAATCAGAATAATTAACATGAGCCACTTATCTAATCATTGTAAACAGTAAGGCCGGTCTCCTTCCCACACACAATAAATCAATTACCATTTGAACTAGGGAGCTGGCTGAGGAAGGGTCATTAACATATCAATCAGCCTGTAACACATGAACCCTTTTTACCTCTAACACACACAATATCTCTAAAACAAGCAGGGAGAATTACATGCTTCACAGCATCTATATCGGTAAATCTTCTATTGAACTCTAGAGGGCCCACTGAAAAAAGTTTTTAGTTTAGTGTACTTCCAGCTAGCTGAATCAATTCAGTATTTTTTATCATTCTCTCAGGGATATTCATATCTCTCTCATACTTCATGTATCTCACAAATTGTAGTTGTGAAATTTCCCTATGATAGCATGCTACAAGACGTAAAAAGGTGTTGTCTTCCCTTGATTTTCCAATTATTATATTTATATATATACATATCTCGCTCTCAGAATCTAATATAATGTGATCTCTCCAATTCATTAATCAGGATTTCAAGAGAGGAGAACACCTTTACGTATTGTAGGAGTGGTCACAGACGCATGTCATCTTAGGAAAATTTCAAAACTACAATTTATGTTTGGCAGTTACTCTATCTGGATTGATTAGCGGGGAGCCTGTCATGAGAACAAAGCGATTATTGCTAGCGGCTATAGCCATGGGCAATAATCGCATGTAAAAAGCTGACATACTGGTTGCACCCAAGTCAATCAATGGATCAACTTGGGTACAATCAGCCTGCCCATAATGGTTAGAATCTCAGTTGGTCCCTGCTGAACCATGCCAAGATTCGCCCGTCTATCACCGGCATAAGGGCTCATTCATATGGAAGCTCAGCCTGCACAGCATGAGGGGCCATTTTTTTAACCTTTCTGTTGTGGTGATGAGCTGCATGCAGACCATATGAATGAACCCGCAGCTGTGCAGGCAAGTCTCTACAGTCAATGGGTGTCCATCCACTATAATCGGCTGCCTGCACCAAGCTCAGCCCGATAGATATATTTTTTTTATTTTAAAGAACAGAAAAAAAATAAAAAAAATAAAAATAAAATGCAGATATCTCTATTTGGATATTCACTCACAATAGTGGAACACTATTAAACTGTTTTAAAGCATGCAGTGTGGATTACACTGGATGAGTGCTGCTAAATGCTTCAATGATTTATGATTTAAAGCACTGGATGTAGAATGATGGACTGGATTTATAGCAGCAGCTATTTGTGCAAATAATTCTGTCTGGAGTATCTGTTTTAACTGTTTTTACACGTGCACTTGGAGTAGTGATTTATTCGCTTTTTTACCCTGTTTTAAATAGACAAATAACAGTCCATTTTTTCTACAGCGCTTGACCCCATTACTATGCTCTGTTTAGTCACATTGGGAAAAAACAATATGCTATCTCCTATACAATAAGGTTATTGATTCTAAAACTGTCCAAAGGAACATATCATTTGGAATTAATTAAAAATTCTTCCAAAATGCAAGAGAGCATCTCTGGTTATTAGAGACAGTTTTCATAGACTCTATAGGTAGATGGATTTTTGAGATTTTTTTTTGACAGTTAAAAAGATGAACAGAAACACCATTTGCTATTTACTCCACTTTGGACTGTGGTTGCCAGATCTTAACATGTTTTTGTCAAATAAGTCCTCTAGCTCATGCTAAATGAGTCTCCTAGAGATTCATTAGAGTAACTGGAGCATAAAAGTCTTGGACATTCCCAAATTCTGATTCATATGCTGTCAATCCTGATAACTTCATTAATTCTATAAAAAACATTGCTTATACAATCTTTTAACAATAAATACTTATTTCTCTAACATACTGGTAAATAGACTTGTTTCTGTATTAAAAATAAAGTTGTTTTAAAAACCTTGTACATTTAGTTCCCTATTTTTTGGTGGGTGAATGGGTCAGGAGTTCCCTGGTAGCAGATAGAAATTAAGGGAGGAGGTAGCCCATTTTTCTTGAGCTTTCCTCTTGAAGAACTATTTTACTGATGCATTATGGGCTGGTATCATTTTGTGAAGGGCTACACACTGAAGGCTCCTTTGTTTGGAAATATTAACCTATGTACCTGGTGTGCCAGGCTGGTATCATTTAAAGACGAAAGGATGTACTGGGTCTTAAATGACAGCATAAAATAATGGAAGATCTTTGCATATGCATCCATCAAAGTGCATCATATGCAAAGAACCAGTGAAACACCAGCAGGGCAGATTATAAGATGTTTGCTCATCTGTTAGCAGCTGAGTTTTAAAACAGGAAAGTCTCCTGTTTAGTCAGGCCTCGTACACACGACAGAGTTTCTCGGCAGAATTCACCGAGAAACTCGGTCAAACCCGGATTCTGCCGAGAAACTCTGTCGTCTGTACACTTTTGGCCCGATGGAGCCGCCGAGGAACTCGTCGAGAAAATAGAGAACATGTTCTCTATTTTCTCGTTGTTCTATGGGAGAAGGCGGCCCGCCGAGCTCCTCGGCGGCTTCATCCCTGAACTCGACGAGGAACTCGACGTGTTTGGCACGTCGAGTTCCTCGGCCGTGTGTACGGGGCCTCAGTCTTTAAAGTGGAACTCTGCTCAAATTATTTGAATTTTTTTCAGGAGAGTGAAGCAGAGTTTTATTCCCCGACAGGTCTAGCTGTTTATGACCCTTGAAAGCTTTTTTTCCAGCTGAAATAGATCCTCTATCAACTGCATTCTAATATTTATAGAGTTAAATAATGTAATAGGCAAGCAAAATTAGAATAAAAAACACCCCTAGTGGGTTTTTTCATAGGACTCCAGATCCCTGGTTGTCACAGAATGACAGTGGATGTCATAAACATCACACAATCAGCAGAAGAAACCAGTCCCACTTCATCCAAAACAATACCTTTAGGCTGAGTTCACACTTTTTCCCTGCATCCAATTCGCATAGCAGGAGATTGTGACCAGCTCTCTATGGAGCCGGTTCGCAGATCTCTGCAGCGGCTCTGGTGCAGATTGCACAGGAGTCCTGTGCATCTTTTGGTCTGTTTCAGGTCTGAATTCAGCCCAACATTCGGGCTGACATCGGACTTGATATGGTGAATGGAGACGCACCGGACTCCTGCTGTGAGCTGATGCATTTTATAGTGTAAACCGAGCCTTAGAGAGCTAAATACAACCAGATTAAAAGCATCATTTATGATAGTTGGGCCTGATATGGGTTAGCTACCAAGTAATAATGAACATGTGCTAGTATCTCTGTGCTTATTATCATGCACAGATATTTTCCCACATGATGGAAAATCTTTTTGTCACTCAAAGATTGAATAGATAAATCACCAAACCTATGAAAAATGGTTCCCAGTATCATGCATGTATTCAAGCAAGGAATGTGTTGTATGAAAAATAAATCATACAGTAAGTAGGCATACATCTATTTCGTACATTGCAGTTACCTACCCACTACCACTGAAAAAGCTTAAAGTAAAGCTTTTCTTTTTTCCATTAAAATAATAAACATGTTATACCTACCTGCTCTTTGCAATAGTTTTGCACAGAGCAGCCCCGATCCTCCTCTTTGTGGGCCCATCACCTGTGCTTCTGGCTCCTCCCTCCCACCTCGTGCCCCCATAGGAAACCGCTTCCTATGGCCACATGTGTATGATTAATCCTGAGCCAGGCTGTTAGCAGCTACTTAGACACACAGCCCGGCTCGCCCCCCCCCCCCGCTGTCTGCTCTTAGGTTTTGATTGACAGCAGCAGGAGCCAATGGCTCCCACTGCTCTCAGACAAGCATGTGGGAGCGGGGAGAGGGGAGGAGAGCTGCTGCAGACTTTCACAGCGCTGGACAGAGATCAGGCTCAACTGAGTATTTAGGGAGGCTGCGGGGGAAGCTGCACTTAAAAGGTTTTTTACCTTAATGCAGAGAATGCATTATGGTAAAAAAACTTTTACCTTTACAATCACTTTTTTGGACAGACTTGATTGGAAGCTCCATGGTGCCCTATGGACAGACAGGACAGGTGTAAATAGACTAGTGTTCATTTACACCTGCCTACCTCCAGGTCTGGTAAAAAAAATAAACAGAAAAGGAGTGCATTATTTTCTGTTTTGGTGGACTGGATTGGAGATAGCCTGATGTAAACAGACAGCAGACTCTGTTTACACCTGTCTGCCCATGGAGCTCAGCGGGGTCCGCCATGTCTGCATAAACTGCACGGACCAGATGTGACTTGCACCCTGCTATGCTCTGATCAGCAGAGGATCTGTTCACAGATCTCCTGTTGACTGACACAGACTCCACTCCATGTGGAATAGCCCTTCCCAGAAAGCAAGAAATTGTGCTGCAAGTTTTAAAATGACTTGCTAAGCTATTGCTAGACTTGCCAGGCTTCACAAGTTTGTTGTACAATTGCAGCAAGTACACATTGCATGACTCCAGATCAACTTTCCTTGCAAACATTCTGCAAGTCTGCTGCAAGTTCTGGTTCACTTATGTTGTGCAATAGTCATCCCACCACAGGGGTCACTGTGGCTGAATTTTCATGCTGTAGACTTGCAGAACGCCCACTGTAGACTCATCACTGCAACTTTGCTCTTGCTAGAGACTTGCTAAGCAAATTTGCTACAAATTGGAAAAGTGTCAACCAGAACTTGTGCTTCAAGTGCTCTGCAAGTGTACAACCTGCCAGTGAAAATGTGAAGCAAGTAAACAGACTTACAATTCAACACTGCAACAAATTTGTGGAAAGTTATCCTTGCTATCTGAAGATGTCTAGGACATGATTACACCCAAGCTTCTTGGAAATTAATTATGGTATTACCCAGCACTGATTTACCAACACTGGAGAAAAAATGTCCCACTGTGCTAAGGTGTCCATAGATATTAGATGAAAACCTTCCAATCTGGCAATTTTTGTCCAGATGGGAATATGTTCTAATGTTTGTGGGGTCCCAGGAGATTCTCACAGATAAGACTTGTCAGGGAAAAAGCAGTCAGACAGGTTGGAAACCCTTGCCCAACAGTAACACTTGGGTGGTTACTATAGGTACCAAGCCAGTTCCTTACCCCTTTTTATGCAACATTTATTAAAATAGTGCAAAGAGAAGTGCAGTTATCCGCAGCAGCCAATCAGATTCCAATGTTCATTTGCAGGCTCATAAAACAGGATTTCCAGTTGGTTGCTACTACATTTTGGACACTGCTCTTATGACGCTTACAGACGATCAGAAATTCCGACAACAAAACTGTGGATTTTTTTCCGACGGGTGTTGGCTCAAACTTATCTTGCATACACACGGTCACACAAATGTTGTCGGAAATTCCGAATGTCAAGAACGCAGTGACGTACAAGACGTAAGTTCAATAGGCAGTGCGACTCTTCTGCTTGATTCCGAGCATGCGTGGAGTTTTGTGCTTCGGAATTGTGTACACACGATTGGAATTTCCGACAGCAAAACTTGTTGTCGGAAAATTTGAGAACCAGCTCTCAAATTTTCGTTGTCGGAAATTCCTACAGCAAATGTCCGATGGAGCCTACACACGGTCGGAATTTCCGACAACAAGCTCCCATCGAACATTTGTTGTCAGAAATTCTGATCGTGTGTACGCGGCATATGTCTTGCAAATGTGCTACAGGGCAATGTTAACATCTTAAACTAGTACTTAATGTTTGCCTTGTCTTTCCATCTCTTTTAGTATATCCTTAGACATTCCTTTGGTATAATGTACAAGTAAACAGCTATGGCCAAGGCAGCATCATAGAATTACAAATGTAGGGGCGTGGCCGGATGTGATCGAGGCTAGACGTGTCTTTCCAGAGCTCCGGCTGCCATCCGTTACATTCATCCTGATTATTGCGGCCAGACTGAGTGAACAACACCACGGTGAGGTAGCCTGGCTGGGGGAAACACGGGAGATCACGGGGATGTCCTCTTCGGCGGCCAAGAGGAAGGAGAAGCAGAGATCTCAGCCTCCAAAGGAGCAGCGGCAGCTCCGTTCTCAGGGCAGCATGGCGACTGGCCCCGCCCACGTCTCCTCGGTCTCCAATTCCTATACCCAGCGCGCCTCTTTTCTCCCGGGCAAAATGGCGCTGCAGCAAGACGCTCTGATGTCGGCACCTGAGGGGTCTTCCCCTGTCTCCCAGGAGGTTGAGGTGGATACAGCGGCGATCACGGGTCCCATCCTGGAGGCCATAGCGGCCTCAAAGACTGAACTGGTGAGTCGCATAGATTGCCTGGCGACCGAGTGTAATCTTATCCGCCACGATCTGGACAAGATCAGGGGATGGCTGACCGCAGCGGAGGACCGCATCTCGGGGGTGGAAGATGTCTCTCACACACATGCCTCTCAACTGGTGGAGCTGCATGATATGGTGCAATCCCTACAACACCGGGCGGACGATGCTGAAGACCGGCAAAGACACAACAATATCCGCGTGGTAGGCCTGCCTGAAGGGGCAGAGGGGATGTCTATGGCCACCTTTGAAGGTTTCTTTAAGACCCTGCTTGGTCTGGGGGATCTCCCTCCCACCTATGTAGTTGAACGGGCCCATATAGTACCAACTGCGGCTCGGCCATCGGGTGCTCCTCCCAGACCGTTCCTGGTCCGGTTTCTCAATTATAGAGACCGTGACATGCTACTTGCCGAGGCGAGGAAACACAAGGAGCTGCGGTATGACAACGCCAGGATCATGCTTTTCTCCGACTTCTCGGCAGAGACTCAGAAACGCCGGCGATCCTTCACGGATGTGAAAAGACGACTCAGAGAAAGGGAGCTAAAATACAGCATGCTGTATCCCAGCCGTCTCCGTGTACAATTCAAGGGGTCAGTGAAATTCTTTGACAACCCGCAAGACGCCTGTGAATGGTTGGATCGGTCGCGGTGAGGCCTGCAGCGTGTTCCTGATAAGTTGCCTCGGATGGTTTCATCGGCACCCCGAGGGGGTTTGTGTTCCTGATCCTGAGGTTCTGCTTTGCCGCCGGTGAGATCTCTTCATGCTGGTTTGTTGGCTCCCCCCTCCATGTTTTCCATTTTTGATATTGATTTTTTACTTTTATTTCTTTTTTTAAAAGAGGGGGGGGGAATTCTTATTACCAGACCTCCCTGATCTAAACCTCGGTGGGTCACGTTCAGTTGCCGCGGCCTGCTGGATCTCCTGGGGGACTTGGCCACCAGGCCTTTGCTCTACTCAATTTTTCATGTGGCCACAATTTAACTGAATTTGATCAGCCACCGGGCTCTGGCGATGGGCACGAGTTTTCTTTTCTTTTATGTGCACGTCTACGCCGAACTATAGTCACCTACGGTGGAACTCTGACAGATTTGCTTGTTACAGGGCTAAAGCTGCATACCGGACAGTTTTTGTTTTTGTTTTTGTTTCTGGTATAATGGCAGGGGGGGAAGGGGGGGAGGAGGGAGGGTTTTTGACCATCACCAAGGGACCTTTCTCATATTTTACACCTTTGATATCCACGAACAATATGGCCTGTTGCAGGTCGCGTTTGCCCATTTTTCAATGCTCAATGGTCATGTCTCTGAGAATGTACTGTTTTAAACTGCATAATGGATAGTCGAATTAAGATACTTTCATGGAATGTTAGGGGGTTGAATAATAAGTTCAAGAGGGCGGCGGTCTTCCAATACCTGAAACAAGTCAAACCACACATTATCCTCCTTCAGGAGACCCATTTGGAGGGTAGTAAGATTCTGGCACTGCGCAAGAATTGGATACAGAGGGCGGTTCACTCCACCTACTCCACCTATTCAAGGGGGGTTTTAATTCTAATCAGTAAGGCTGTGCAGTGTGTGGTTCACCAGGTATTTACTGACCCTGGGGGGCGATACGTGGCACTCCTTTTGAACTTATCGGTTCATAAGCTTTTATTGGTAAATGTATATGTGCCTCCTCCATTTCAAGCTAAGATGTTGTACGACCTTTTGGTGACATTGGGCCCTTATCTGCATGTTCCAATGTTGCTCATGGGAGATTTTAATGCCATCCTCGATCCGACACTGGACTCCTCCAACGCTGGCAGGACAGCCTCGGGGGATCTCAGCTCCTGGGTCTCGGTAGCGGGAATGACGGAACTGTGGAGGTGGAAGCATCCGGGGGTCACCTCCTACTCTCACTTATCAACTACACATAGGTCGTCAGCTAGGATAGACTTGGCATTTGGCAATGCCCATATACTACAAAATATTGATAGGGTGGAGTATTTAGCGGGGGGCCCCTCAGACCATAACCCACTTATGGCCACCTTGGCCTTCCCAGACAGGGGGACGAGGGGGGGTTGGAGACTGTCACCAGGGTGGTTGGTGGAGGATCAGGTTCTAGAACACCTTAAGACTTCCATGGCTAATTATTGGGAGACCAACGTCGGCTCAGCCGAACCCCCGGTGGTGTGGGATGGTTTCAAGGCAGCGACCAGGGGGGAGTGTATCTCGGCCATTAAGGCAGCCAGGAGGGACCATAATCAGGAATGTGAACTCCTGACGGCTAAAGAACGGGAGAGTGCTAAAACACATGCTGACTCTCCCTCGGAGGCCAATTATGTGTCCCTACTGGAGGCTAGGCGTGCAGTGGCCTTGCATTACTCGGACCTAGCACACACTGAGGTAAAAAGGAAGGCGGAGACTATTTTTGCAGAAGGGGACAAAAACGGAAAGCTGCTGGCTAACCTTGCTGCGGATCCGAAAACGACGGTCAGTGTGCCTGTGGTGAGGGGGAGGGGAGGGACCCTGATCACGGATTCCGCGGAAGTACTGGGAGAATTTGTGAGTTATTACTCGGCTCTTTACTCGCCCATTTCGGCATATGACTCTGCTGGGTTGGACGAGTAATTGAGGGGAGTTGCTATGCCCACGTCTGGCGGACGAAGATGCTGAGTCCCTGGATAAGCCCATTTCGGTCTTGGAGATAGAAGCAGCAATGCAGGCGTTCCCTCCACAGAAGACGCCGGGGCCGGATGGTTTCCCGGCGGACTTCTACAGGACCTACAAGTCCCTGTTGGCTCCCAGACTGAACCTGCTATTTAGACACTGCTGGGAGTCGGGGGCCTTGCCAGAGTCCATGATGGAGGTGTACATGGTGCTCCTATTAAAACCAGGCAAAGACCCGCTGGAGTGCTCATCCTATAGGCCTATCGCTCTACTCAACATGGACCTCAAGATACTAAGGTTTTGGCGTCGAGATTGGCTGGGGTCATTTCGACCCTAGTGGATGTTGACCAAACAGGTTTCATGCCGGGTATGTCGACGGACACAAACTTGAGGAGGCTATTCACGCATCTCCAATTGGATAATGCTGAGTGCCCGGCCAAGGTGATTGTTTCCATCGACATAGAAAAAGCCTTTGATTCCGTAGATTGGCAGTACATGCACAAAGTACTAGAGGAAATAGGGTTTGGTCCCGGTTACCGTAAATGGATTAGGATGCTATATGCTAAACCCCGAACGGCTATTCGGTTGGGTTTTAATATATCTCCATTCTTTCAGATTGGTAGGGGTACGAGACAGGGTTGCCCACTCTCCCCTTTCCTTTTTGCGTTGATGATGGAGCCTATAGCCAGGGCACTTAGGAAATCGGGGGAGGGGTTCGGATTGGAACAATTGTAGAAAGTGTGGCGCTCTATGCAGACGACCTGCTTCTATTCCTTAGGGATCCGGGGGTGTCGCTAAAGGCAGCCTTACAGATCCTCGACACGTTCGCTACCTTTTCAGGCCTGCGTGTGAATTGGAGCAAGTCTTCTATATTGCCTCTAGGTCCTGAGGCCCAGCTGCAGCGGGACGATTCGCTGCCGCTGCTGTGGGTCTCCTCTATTACGTATCTGGGGGTGAAAATCACTACTGATATTACCGCTTATATGAATTTAAATCTTCTCCCGCTCGTGGTTACTCTGAAACAAAGGATTCAGGCCTGGAAGAAATTACCCCTCTCGCTACTCGGAAGAGTTAACCTGCTTAAAATGAAATTCTTACCTGTTCTCCTATACTATCTGCGTCACTCCCCGGTGTGGATTCCCAAATCGTTTTTTACCTCACTGAATGGCATAATAAAGGAAAATTTATATGAAATACTTACCGTAATTTTCCTTTCCTGATGGACTCCATGGCAGCCTACGTGTGGGTTAACCCCGCCTCTCATACCTCATAGGACCCTACTCCCATAAAGCTTTGCTTCCTGGCCATGGACAGTGTTCCGTAATATAGCCTACTCCAGCAAAGGGAGGGAACTCCGGCTGCCATGGAGTCCATCAGGAAAGGAAAATTACGGTAAGTATTTCATATAAATTTTCCTTTTTCCTGACAGACTCCATGGCAGCCTACGTGTGGGAAATGACTAGCCAAACACACCCGGGTGGGCAATTGCTGGTTAAAGAAAAAAATTTTAATTGACATTGTCAACAGATAATATATTCAAACCAAAATTAACCGACGACAAGGAGGCCGGTTCTACGCAATAGTGCGTCATAAATGTATTTAAGGACGACCAAGAGGCCGCTTTGCAAATAACTTCAGGGGAAACATGTCGGGCAGCCGCCCATGATGTAGAGACGCTCCGCGTGGAATGAGCGGTTACCGCTTCAGGAGGAGCCAACCCTTTAGCCTTGTAAGCCCTTTGGATAGCTTGGACGATCCATGCGGCGATGGTTCTGGAGGAAGCACGCATGCCTTTGTTTTTCCCATGGAATGACACAAACAAATGATCAGATTTACGGAAGGACGCTGTGGCTTCCAGATATTGTTTAAGGATTTCGCCGACATCCAGAGGATGAACCATAGAACCCTCAGAAGAATGAAACGTGGGAAGTACAATTTCCTGGTTTTCATGAAAGATTGACGTGACTTTAGGCTTGGAACCCAGCATTGGAATTAACACTACACGGTCCGGGAAAAAAGTGAGGAACGGTTCTTTGGAGCCTAGAGAGCCAATTTCGGAGACCCTTTTGGCAGATGTTATAGCCACAAGGAAGACAATCTTGAGGGAAAGATCTTTGATAGATTGATTAGTTGAATCTTGATCTCCTGAAAAAAAGTCCAAGACTAATGGGAGATCCCACTTGGAAAATCTTGGTTTTCTTAGGCCCCATACTCACGAGCAAACATGTCTGCTGAAACTGGCCCGCAGGCCAGTTTCAGCAGACATGTTTGGTCGTGTGTGGGCGCGAGCGGGCCGAATTCCAGCAAACATTTGCCCGCCGGGCCTTTTCCCAGCGGGCAAATATTCCTGGACTTGTTTTAAAACAGCCCGCTGGAATTCAGCCCGCTCGGACATGTACGGTCGTCAGTACAGACCTACCGTACATGTCCAGGCGCCCGCCGTCCCTCGCATGCGTCGAATGACTTCGACGCATGCGTGGAAGCATTTTAAAGGCGGGCCGCCCACGTCGCCGCGTCATTGTCGCGGCGACACCGCGTCATCGACGCGGCGACACCGCGGACACGCCCCGCGTATTGTTTACGCGCGGACTTCTGTACGATGGTGTGTACAACCATCGTACAGAAGCCCTCTGGCAGACATGTATGGTGAAAACGGTCCGACGGACCGCTTTCACCATACATGTTTGTCCGTGTGTACCCGGCCTTAGAGGTCTTAACCTCATGGCTCCTTTGAAGAATTGACGGACAAGGGAATGTCTGGCCCACGAAATACCTGTGAAGGCAGAGATTGCTGATACTTGGACCCTCAAGGAGCTGACTGATAAGGGTAGGTCAAGCCCAGTTTGGAGGAAGCCCAAAATGTCTTGCACTCTGGGGACTTTGGCTGAACTGTTCATGGAGGAGGTGTAATCCGAGAACTTAGACCATATCCTCTGATAGACTTTGTTGGTGCTCACTTTCCTGGCATTTAGTAATGTAGAGATTGCTTGGCTTGGGCAACCTAGCGCTTCCAATCTTTCCCTCTCAAAAACCAGGCCATCAGGTGCAGATGTGATGGACAAGGGTGAGGGGTCGACCCCTGGAGCAAGAGATCTGGTCTGGATGGGAGCTGAACTGGATCCCGGAAGCTCAACTGAAACAACAGTGGAAACCATGGTCTGTTGGGCCAGTAAGGAATTATTGCGACCACTTCGACTTCCTCCCATCTGAGTCTCGACAGGAACCGGAGAATAACTGGAGTTGGGGGAAAAGCATAGGCTTTGTGGAACATCCACTGATCTGTTAGAGCATCCACCCCGAACGCTTGGGGGCAGCGATTTCTTGTGTAAAATTTCTCCAGTTTGTAGTTGCACGGGGATGCAAATAGGTCCACTTCCGGTGTGAATCCTAGTGACAGGATCCAGACGAAAACCTCGCTGTGGAGAGACCACTCGTTGTTGTCGAGTGTCGTCCTCGATAGGAAATCTGCTTGAATATTCTGAGTTCCGGGGAGATAAACTGCTGTTAGATCTGTCAGATGTGTCTGAGCCCATGACATAATCGGCTCCACCTCCCTCAGAAGGGACAGACTGCGAGTGCCTCCTTGTCTCTTTATGTAAGACACGGCTGTCGTATTGTCCATCCTCAGAAGGACTGACGACCCCTTTACCAGATGGGTGAAGGCTTGAAGGGCACAGAAGGCTGCACGGAGTTCCAGGATATTGGATACTACCTTTCGAGATGGGAAATCCCACTTCCCTTGGGCTACTTCTTTCAGGCAAAGGGCACCCCAGCCGTTGCTGCTGGCGTCGGATGTAACTGTGATCCAGGAGACAGGGGCTATTGAGAGACAATTGAGGAGATTTTTCCGCAGAAGCCACCAGAGGAGGCTGTCCCTCATTGACTGAGTTATCCGGATTAATTGGTCCTGGGGCCTCGGATCCCATTGTTGGAGAAAACCCCTCTGGAAAGGACGCATTCGCCATTGTGCCCATCTGACCATGGGAGTCGTGGACACCATGGTGCCTATAATTTTGAGACAGAGTGAAGCTTTGAGAAAAGGGGACTCCAATGCAAGACAAACTCTTTCCTGGATGACTGGGATTTTTTCTAAGGGTAGAGAAATTGTACTCTGGATCGTATCGAACTGGGCACCGAGGAAGACTAGAGACTGTGTGGGTTCTAGATGACTCTTTTCCCTGTTCAAAAGCCAGCCGAACTCGGTCAAGTGAGAATAACTTGAGCCCGATGTATCAATAGCTGTTCCCTGTTCTGTGAAAGTAACAGCAGGTCGTCTAGATAGTGGTGTAGACGGATGCCTTTCATTCTGATTAAGGCCACGACAGCCAGTAAGAGCTTTGAAAACACTTGCGGCGATGTTGTAAGCCCGAATGGGAGACACGTGAACTGTAGGTGAACACTGCCCACTGCAAACCGAAGGTATTTCTGAAATTCTGCCGCTATGGGCACGTGGAAGTAGGCATCTTTCAAGTCGATTGACACAAGCCAGTCGCCTGGCAGAATGGTCTGACGAATTGTGAGAAGTGACTCCATCTTGAATTTTTCCTTTTTTATAAAGGTGTTCAAATGCGTCAGGTCTATCACTGGCCTCCAAGAGCCGGACTTCTTCAAAACCATGAACAGAGGTGAGTACATTCCCTGAAATCTTTCTGCCGCTGGCACTTGTATAGCGGCGCCCTGGGACAAGAGAGTGTCTGTGTATGTTAGAAGGATATTTCTCTTTTCTTCTGAGTGAGGCAGAGTTGTGGGGACAAACTGAAGTATAGGAGGGTTGACAAAGGACCAGGTGTGACCTAGGGATACTGTCTTGACCGTCCAAAAGTCTTTTATTGAGGCTGCCCAAACGTGCCGGAATTGCAGAAGCCGAGCTCCAACCCGCTGCGTCTGAGCGATCCCAATATCAAAAGGACTTAGGGGTGTCACGGTTACCCGAAGTTGCCCCTTTTGTGGGTTTTTGACCCGAAGGTTGGTTTCTTCTCCAATTTTTCCTGAACTCTCTTCCCGGCTTGTATCGACGAGCCTCTCTAGCACGATCTTGGTCTTGCCTAGGAAAAAATTTCCTTTGGTTGAAGGGACGACGGTCCTGGGGAAGGAACCCCGATTTACCCCCTGTGGCACGGGAGATAGCGCTGTCAAGTTTGTTCCCGAACAGGGAAGACCCTTGAAAGGGAATACGGCACCATGCCTGTTTAGAGGCTGGGTCGGCTACCCAAGGACGGAGCCATAGGGCGCGTTTAGCTGTAACAGATGAGAGCATGACCCGTGCCACTAGGCGGATAATGTCAAGGGAGGCCTCACCCAGGAAGGCAGCAGCCATTCTTAGTTCGTGAACTGGTAGGTCTCTGACCAGAAGACCAGGCATGTTTGACAGAGTAGAATCTACTTCATCCGTCCAAGTCTCCATTGCCTTGGAGAGGGCTGCAAGGGCCAGTGCTGGTTTACACGCCATACCTGCTGTGATATATATGCGTTTTAAATCTGTATCAATTTTCCTATCCAGAGCATCCTTAAAAGAAACTGTGTCTTCCAAAGGAAGGGTAACATGTTTAACCAGTCTCATTAGAGCGGCGTCTACCAAGGGAGCAGACTCCAGGTGTTTCACTTCTTCTCGTTTAAACGGGTACATCTTTGATACTTTGGAGATTAAAGAATTTTTCCTTTCAGTGGTGGTCCACTCATCAGTAATCATTTCACTGAGTTCACAGAAAAGGGGAATGCTAGGACGCTTCTTCTTGAGGTGTTTAAAATATTTTCTCTGTTTGTTAGGAGATTCCACCGGGTCTTCCCATTTCAAAGCGACTTTGACTGCCCTTACCAGATTTGGGACTAGAGAAAAGTCAAATCCTGTGGAATTGACAACACTCTCCACCTCACTAAAGGAGGACATACTTGAGGAACGATTGCGCTGAGATGGGCCCGGAACCTCAGAGTCATCCTGTAGAAGGACTGGAGCTGGGACTACAGGTGAGAGAATGTCACCAGTGGGATCAGGTTTATTCAGGGACTCCTGGACCACCTTCCTGACCAGAGCTTCAACTTGTTGGTCACTATCCACCCTTTCTCTTGCAGCACGAGAATAGCAGGGATCACAAAGAGATTTCCCTTCCGGGACCTGGGCCTTGCACCCCCAGCAAGATCTTCTTCCGGAATTGCTGGAATGACGGTGGGAATGGCGGTCAGAAGTGGATCTATATTTTTCCCCATGATGTTTGGAGGGTGACCTGCTCTTTGGTCGCTTAGAGCTTGACCTGGAATGATGGCGATGTGATCTAGTGATATCAATGTCTTCGTGGACTGAGGGCTGATGATCAGACCTAGAAGGGCTGATGGTGAAAAAAGAAATCAGGAAAAAAACATGATAAAAAAAACCCCCAAACAGACAGGCAGAGGAAAGAAAATTTCCATCCTACCTGCGGCGTAAGGGTTGGCCACCGGGGGGCGGTGATACATCCATAGTGGTGAGGAATACACTGCAATAACCATTAAGATAACCATAAGAGTAAGGCATAGGCAATACAACAGCAGAGGAAACTGACAGTACACAGGACAGAGTGCCACAGGGCACCTTACCTTGTCCAGTCAAGACCTGTGCCTGGAAATCCAAGGAGCATCTAGGAGTTTCCCCAAAATCAGCTGTCACTGACAGCTTTTTAAAATTGCCGCCCTTGATGATGTCACCGCGCCCCACGCACACGCCACGCGCCTGCGCTGTGTGCGGCGTGACCCTGAATGCCATGTGCGCATGCGCGAACCGGCAAATAGGCGCTACTGCGCATGCGCGAGCCGGAGACTCGCGTGCGCGCGCACACAACCACAAGGAAGCTGAAGGAGGAAGGAGTGGAACGCAGCATGCGTTCCAGAAGCCATTAACCAAAACGGTAAGGCTAAACGGCGCAGACACACAAACACACATAAACAGCTGCCATGTGTAGCAAAAGAAAGACAATACATTACCAATCCATCCGGTCCAGCCTGGGATAGGGAGCAAAGATACATCACCTGGGCATCGTTTGTAGGGAAAAAGGGCCTCCTGCTAATAGCCAGGATGAATGACCAAAGTTGCTTGCCAGCCAATGGCTGGATAATAAGCTCCACCAGGAATCAATTTGTACCGCACACTCCACCCTGCTAATAGCTGGGACTTGTTGGACTTCAGTACACATACTCTCCCATAAATATCACCAGGACTGAACTTTAACATATAAATATATAGGTCCTAGGAGGAGGACAAAAAAGGAACACTGTCCATGGCCAGGAAGCAAAGCTTTATGGGAGTAGGGTCCTATGAGGTATGAGAGGCGGGGTTAACCCACACGTAGGCTGCCATGGAGTCTGTCAGGAAAGGGGCTTTTATCTGGTCGCCTCAGTCTCCCCGAATTGGTGCTAAGGTCCTCCAAGAGCCTTGGGGTCAGGGGGGGCTGGCGCTCCCGGATTGGCAGAAGTATTATCTGGCTGGCCAGATGGTGTTCGCCAGGCGCTGGTTGTTGGCAGACAGGGGGACACGGCCACTATTCTGGAGGCGGCACTGTTGGGGTCATATGAAAGCCTACGGTTGGCTCTGTACAGAGGCCCGAAATCTACCCTACCATTGACCTCCACCATGAGAGCTACCATCAGGGCATGGGAGGTTGCAACCACCATGGTCTCGCCTTCGTATCTGGGGGTGTCGCCCTCGGCTCCTCTATGGCTAAACCCGAATCTGCCAGACTTTTGCTCTCTTCCAGACCCAATGATTTGGGCCTGTGGGGGGGTCAAACTGCTGGAACATATTACTAGGGAGGGAGACCTTATCTTGTTTGACCAACTAAAAGACAGGCATAACCTGCCTAACTCCTTTTTCTTTAGATATTTACAGCTTCGTCATGCCTTTCAGGCGCAATTCGGGAGTCGGCGGGTGGAACCACTTCCCTCGGCGCTTGAGAATTTACTAACCAATGAAGACTTGCCAAAAACCCTATCCACGGTATATAAAGCCATGTTTACCAAAACGCCAATCGGGGTGTCCAGATGTAGAGAAAGGTGGGAGAGTGAGATTCCTGACATTCAAGGGGAGGACTGGGAAGATATGTGGGATCAACCCTTCAAGCATCTGGTATCCGCTAGGGATCGTCTGATCCAATTTACATTTTTACACCGCATATACTACACTCCAGCCAGGTTATCACGTATTTACCCTGCTAGTACTAGTCAGTGCTGGCGGTGTACTTTCTCCCCGGCGGGCGCAGAACACATATTTTGGACGTGTCCTCATATACAGAACTTTTGGGCAGGGGTGGTTGAATGTTTGTCGGGAGTGCTGAGTATTCCGGTTCCTCTGACGGCTAAGGTCTGCCTTATTGGGCTAGTGGAGGAAGTGGTACCCTCCCTGGCACACCGTACTCTTCTAAATATTGGGTTGTTTTATGGCAGAAAGGCTATTCTACTGAAATGGAAGAACTCCAATGCACCTACATTATCATTCTGGAAAGGGCTGGTCAACTCTGTGATACACATGTACAAGGCCACATACAGATCGAGGGGTTGCGATAAAAAATTTAAGAAGGTTTGGCAGGCATGGTTAGACTCCTCGGACACTGTGGGTTAGAACTACAGTTTCACTATCTGAAGATCTCAGCCACCTATTGGAATATACGCTACATAGATATGCTGTATAAGTGACTTATGCTCCTTTGCTATTAATGGAAGGTCTTTGGTTATTTTACTATATTTCTTCTCTATTTGTTTAACCGGAGTGTCTAGACATGACATGACCCTGAACTAGTTGAGCTAATATTACATTCGGGTGTTTTGTTACATGGATATCATATGGTGTTTCTCTGGGGGAATGCTGCGGGGGGGGGGTGGATGGTCTGGGAGGGGGTTGGTGTGTGGGGGGGGGGGGGGATACAGTGCTAGGTTGTATATACTGTTAGTTGGGGTGTCGGCCCTGCGTGGCCTGTGTCAAGGAGGGCATGTTGCCTTCCTTGGGTGTGTAACTGTCTCTTTGTGTTTAAAAAAACAATAAAAATAATTTTCCAAAAAAGAATTACAAATGTAGAAATTGTGTTTCTGTAGAATTAATGTAAAGAGAAAATTAAGACTGACTATGACAAAAATAAAGACGGCTGAACCAAAAAGGAATGAGTGAATCAGAAAACTACAAGTGAAAAGGTGTTTAAGATATCGAGAGTAGGTGTTGCTGTTTAATATGTGTTCTTTTCATGATGTTTCTTATGACAGACATGAAAATTAGATTTGCATCATCCTGTGACTTTGCTATGGAAATATTTAAGAAAAAAAATGGGAGTGAGAAGGACAAATGGGGGAGCAAGAACGAAGAGGACAGGAGGTGTGGTAATGAAAAAGACAGGTGGTGAGAGCAGAGGTGAGCCAGGGCTGTGGGATGAATGCAACATTAGCTGATTATTGCAGGCTGTCACTCCAAGAGCTCATTATCCTGTCTCTCATTGTGATGATACAATAACTTCCGCCAGGAAGAGAGCGTGAAGGGAGCAGATTAGTCTTATGTGCGGGGAATCAGAATGGCTCATAGCTGCTGGAGAGGCTGGGCAATCTGCAATGTCACATAACATGCAATGAAATATAAACTATATAACCCCTGAAGTGAGACATAACCACTGAAGTGCCTTGCACAAAGAGGAACATCAAACTGTAATTCTTTCACCTAACCAACTGCTTGTCAAGCTGTCATCTCCTGCAGTGCAATATCATTCTGCAGTATGCGTATTCATTCTCAAGCATTCCACTCATTTCCTCTGTACTCTTTCACCACACAGTTAGAAGAGTAATACTGGCAAATGGTAAGATTTATTAGAAATTGAAATATCCACAAAATGGTATTTGAGAAGGGAACATCAAATAACTGATATACAAATTACATGAGTTTGGGGGTGCCTAGTAACACAGGGTGTTACAGAGGAATTACAGCCAAAAAGCAAAGGCGGTAAGAGCACAGAATAGATCCAATGGAGAGATGAAGACACTCCATCGGAAGGGAGATCAGCATACAGAAAAGTGAAAAGATGGAGCATGCATAGTTAGGAAAGTGATGAAACAGGGGGAAGTGAAATAGAAGACCCATACTGTAAGACAAGAAATAATGGTAAAAGTGCTATAAAAAGGGCTGAAAGGAAAGAAACGTATTAAGAATAGAATAGCAGCAATATTTCCATTAGTCTAGCTGTCTGATCCAACACAAAAGGACAAAAGAGAGTACAGTTAAGGCTGCCTGTCTCTTAACCATGCAGACACATACAATATGTAAGTCACAGGCAGCAGCATCAACACACTCTGTACTGTCCAGTCTTTCTAACCAGGTAAATAAGGAGCAAGGTGATAAAGACATGGAATTCTATAATGGGCCTACTTAGCCCAGAGACCCCATAGTGGGCCCACAGTCTGGACTCTGGAAACAAATATAGGACTGGCCACTGTTGCATTAATCAAAACAAAATGATGAAGGAGAAGTGCAGTTGCAAACAAATAATGGCATGCATTAAGAAAAAGCAAGCTGAAAATAAAGCTCATACAAAAATGAAGTGTCAAATATAGCTCTTATTGGCCTGGGCTCATGAACAGTCCAAATATGCCGTCCAATAGATTTATTGCTTGCACAGCCTGGACACCAAAGTGCCATTACGATTATTTAGTACAAGCCATTGCTTGCATTGTAAAGAAGTGCTTTGGTAACAAACTAAATTTTTACCAGTGGAAACCCTGTTTGGCAGACATATTTAGCCCCCCACCCAATCAAAAGCATCTCAATTTAATGCCTTTGTGTACAGGGTCTAAGAAGACTATCAGATAAAACTAGAGATGCAACATGCATGAAGAAGGAAGTATGAAATTTGAAGAATTTCCAAAACCTAAAGCTTACCTCCACATTTCTGGGCAATTTCCAGGACAGTTAATTTAAAATCTCTGCAAATAGCACCTATTACATCTTGTTGAATATTATTCCTCCATAGGCTTCTGAAATATCTGCTGTGTCCAATGAGACATGTTCAGATTTTACTAGTTGCCTAGGGTACATGGCTGTCTACACCTGTCATTAGTTGTCTACAGCATGCCTGCCTGGCACCTATTTGAACAAATTTCCAGTGGGAATAATGAATATTTCAACAACCTAAATAAAGTTAAGTAAAGAAATGATACATGCCATCTACAAAGTTTATCATGTTTGCTCGTTTGCCATACAATATCAAATTTGCCAGAAAAGTGGAACTAAACTTTAATATAAGAAAAAACATGCCAATAATTAGTCAGTTATTCAAGAAAAAAAAAGACTAGTCCATTTCTAGTCCAAGGACTAGAAAAAATGAACAAGCCAGGAAAATAAGTAAGGCAACAAGAGGGAACTTGAATGACTATTCTGTATACATACATACATTAGTTTAATTAGAGACATTCCTATATTTCAAAAATAACATCAATTCTTTTTCCTCCCAAAATAGACCTTGTTGTACTTTACGGGAAACAGACCACCTTTTCCAGGAAGTGATATGTCTAAAGGGAGTATGGGCCAATTATACTTCAAGCATGTGTTTCAATAGAGAGACAGATGGAAGAAAAAACAGGGAGAGCTACATTTAACATTAACCCATTCAGCATTTTAGGGGTTAAGGCGCATGAATATCGCGGGAAGGGAAGACAGTTTAACCTTCGAGCTCCCTCTATTCACGCAGTGAAGAAAAGTTCACACCACAGGAGCTCAGTAACCCAATTGACCCTGTGCCCAATGACCAGAGTTAACCCTTTATCAACCAAAAGTGTTATTGCTCATAAATATAGAGTTGTACATCCGTATACATATATACACCTATTATATATAGAGGGAGAGAGTAAAAGTTCTTTCGTGTCACAGATTTTGAAAGCACAGATGGTCACCTGACAATTTAAATGCTCATGCATTTTCCATGCAAATCCTCCCATGCACATTCAGACACCGGAGGAGGAGACCCATAGTCTTCAAAGTTTTGGGGTCTCCCCCTCTGTATGTTGCAGTCCTTTTAGGATTGGGGAAAAGGCAGGAGGAACTCCTGAAAGTTTGTATAAGTTCATGGCTTCTTATCCCCATGTCATTACTTCATGCCGCTGCGCAAGACCTGATTTGCTGCTATTAGCATCACACTGATGATGAAAGCGATGGCAAAGGCGCAGATTAAACTCTTACGCACGCAAGTCTGGCGGATTTGTTGATTTGGGGAACCTGAAACAAAGATGTATCAAAATAAAACACAGCCCTGTTAATAGTCATTCTAACAAGAAAAATGGTTGAAGTTTGTTATGTAGTGTATATACAAATATATACTATATATTGCTAACAGATTCCAACATTAGAAAGCTGCACCTTTGGGTTTTGAATATATCATGCTGTTAAATTCAGTGCTGTTTACTGTAAGGTACATACTTATTGAACTATACAGGTGAAGATAAAGGAAGTTGCTGGCTTTTAGAGAGCGTGCTTATCAGAAGTCAAGCTGTACAGCATGTAATGCAGTACCCACGAATGCTACAACCTAATTGTACAATCTCGCTTAGATTTATCAACAGCTATTTTATGTGAGGGTCTAACTAAAAGGATAAAAAATGTATGGATTATTTAGGTAGGCCCCTGCACTACAAAATAGTTGGCAATTCTACCTACTGTTGCATAGAGATTGTGCAATCAAGTTGTAATGGTTGCAGCTAGCTTAAAGTCCAATTCCAGCCTAAACATTTTTGTTTTGTAGAGCGGGGTAATGAGTTAGAACCTCTGCCAGGTTGTACTTGTTAACCTCTATTCCTGTCTTGGTGACAGGGTGTCACTGGGGCAGGATGCAATGGGATATTTCTCTGTTAGGGACAGATGCCATAAATAAGTCTATTTATCTTCTTGACCTTTGCAACCCTCTCATTGTTCTGTCCTTGCGTCATTTAGGCAGTGAAGGGGAACCTTCCCATTAGGGAAGACACAGACAGCAATAAAATAAACCTGAAAGAAGTTATGATTCATACTCCTACTATAAAAAAGCTAAACGAAAAGTGTTGGCTAGAGATGGGCTTTAAAATATTTTCAATTAATGGTTGAAAAGGTTTGAGCTGGAGTCCCACAATAATGAATTATTAATAGGTATTAGAGCTAAAGCACACATCAATGTGTCAATAACAGCATAAAATATAATTTGTATCGTGCATCAGACAGTTGTTGCTAGTACTACATAGGAGCTATAAATGCACATAAGCCCTGCTCCCCTTGTGATTGAATGCAGACAGTGAGCATACGCTCAGTCAACAGACAGCTTTCATTTGGCTATAGAATCTGAACATGGAAATTATTTTGGACTAATAAAGTGAGCTTTTGGCAGTACAAGTAATTAATGTAAAAGATCTATGAGTATTTATTTATAAAAAGCACATGTGAAACAAATTGTATAACAGTATAATATCGAGCAAGCTTTGGACGTTTGGTCGTCATCCCCCTCTCTCTGCTTTCTATTTCTGGATCTCACTCCTTCTGTTGTTGCCTTGCTGGCGGGCCGGGTCCCTGCTCCTTGATTGGGCCGGGCCCCGGCGTACCCTTGTGCATGTGATTGTTTTGGGCTGGTGCGTTTTGTTTCCATGCCGACGCGCGTTGTGATGGGTGCCGCCATTTTGGCGCCTCCGGCGCATGCGCGGGAAACTTTGACCCCGCGAGTCGGCGTAATTTCCGGCTGGAGTGATGCACTTCCTGTGAGGATATTTTAAAGAGCGGCAGATGCCGCTTTCTGGTTGCTACACACAGGAGTGCGACGCTGATGCACGAACCCCCCTCCATGCTCTTTACCTCCTTCTTCTTGGCTACTCATCTTGCGGACGCATAGGTAATCATTTACTTTGGCTTGGGACTAATGGGTCATTACTATACCCATATTTACTAGCTTTATTATGTGTTCATTGTACAGCAATTTAAACCATTAATTAACTATTTTTTTCCTAGATAACGCCGCATTCTTGATAAGGATTACCCCCCCTTTTTTTGGCGCTGAGGTGGCTACCTCCCCTCCGCCGTTTAGCTTCTAAGCAACCTGGCATTCAGAGTTCTATTAAGCCTACAGGAAGTTGGAGGGACGGTGGACGGGGTTCCCGTCGCTCATCCACCATTATTGTTCACCAACAGTTTGTGTTACAGTCTAATCTTTCTACCACTACATACAGCCCAGTTGATTGGCCTATTTTTGGTCTACAACTCAAACTATTTATTCTTTCGATATGGGTCAGCCCTGTGACTCCTCTCTGTCTGCAAAGTATGTTTTTGTTAAATTAAATTAAAAAAATATATATTTCCCCCTATCTGTTTGTTTCAGAATACCCACCACATGCCCAGGAGGCTGGTTAGGTAACAGTGTTGTATACACCTTATCCTACTACTAGTCGATTGATCCGTAAGTGGAAGAACCGACCTTATGTTTCATTTTTGAAGTGTTTCTATGCTGTTTCCTAATTAGACTAAAAATGCAGATATTAAGAGCGGCTGTTTCTACCAGGGGGTCTCAACTCTGAATGGACGCCATTTAGGCACCTTTTATGATCAGTATAAAGGTTACTACCCCCTTTCTCTATCCACGTAGGGGTTTACTGTTCGATGGGTGGACTAGGTCTGGTTATGTGCGCATTGGATGGGTGGAATGGCATGCGCAGTGCATGAATGACAAGGATTAGCAGCGTTTTAATATCTTATCTGTGATATATTAATATAAACATATAAACAAATGTATATTTGTTTTATGTATAAACTGGTTTTTGACTAATTGACATCTTTCGATGTTCTTTGTTTGTGTTATGTATGTCTGTTATTAGACCTCTATGCTCCTGATGAAGCGTCCTGTACGCGAAACATGTCGAGAGTAAAAGCAAGATCTACCATTTCGCATATTGAACTCAGTTTCAAGAACTAAAAGTTTATACACACCCTCTGATGCTATACCTTCTCATGTTATGAGTATATCTGCATAAGTATAAGCTTTCTGAAATACCTTGTGTTATATGCACTGAGATCATATGTCAATATTATACTGTTTTACAAAGTTGTGTATACAATTTGTTTCACATGTGCTTTTTATAAATAAATACTCATAGATCTTTTACATTAATTACTTGTACCGCCAAAAGTCCACTTTATCAGTCCAAATTAATTTCCATTTTCATACTATTGGGACGTTGGTACTAAAATAGTTGCATTCACAGTAATTAGTCGCCCTGTGTTTTATGCACATTCTGGTAAGGCCCATTTAAATGGCTATAGAATCTGCCCACTGCTTGCTGTCAATCACAATGAGAGACGAGAGCTAATGAGGAACTAGTGTTGAAGCTTCCCCCTCAGGTTCTGTCCACTTCAGCATCACTGGTTGCTAGGAGGCTGTCGACTGTGAAGTTGACAGCATCCTTAACAACCATTGACAGGGAGGGAGGGAGTAGAGGCAGCACTTACAGTGCCTTGCGAAAGTTTCAGTTGAGGGGAGTACCTCCATCAGACAAATTATACCCCTATCCCTATCTGTCTGTTTCGCAAGCATACGAGGGACTCGAGTGAGGCTAACTTTTACCATATGGAATGGGAATGCTCTAAAGTAAGATCTTTTTGATCTCAGGTGACGGGGTTCATAGCTGACAACTTTGATCTTCCAAATATATGCAGTCCCTTAGTTTGTCTTCTGGGCGTCATAGAGGATGAGGAGATGGGGACAGCTACATAATTGTTTCTCAGACTCCTTTTCTTCTATGCCCGTAAATTAATTGTAAGGAGGTGGATTTACACAGAGGGCCAGATTCACAAAGAGATACGACGGTGTATCTCCTGATACGCCGTCGTATCTCAGAGAATCAATTACGCATAGATATTCCTAAGATCCGACAGGTGTAACTGTGTTACACCGTCGGATCTTAGGCTGCGATTCCAGGCCGGCCGCTAGGTGGTGTTTCGTTTTTTTTTTACGCGACGAATATGCAAATGAGGAGATACGCCGATTCAGAAACGAACGACCGCCCGGCGCTTTTTTTTTACGTCGTTTGCGTTCGGCTTTTTCCCGGCGTATAGTTAGCCCTGGGTCTATGAGGCACAGCCAATGTTAAGTATGGCCGTCGTTCCCGCGACAAAATTTTAATTTTTAACGTCGTTTGCGTAAGTCGTTCTCTAAAACGGATGGACGTAATTTACATAAACGTCGAAACCAATGACGTCCTTGCGACGTCATTTGGAGCAATGCACGCTGGGAAAATTTTCGGACGGCGCATGCGCTGTTCGATCGGCGCGGGGACGTGCCTGATTTGAATAGTACACTCCCCCTAGCCGCAGAATTTGAATTCCGCCGGGGGATTTACGATACGCCGCCGCAAGTTTTGAGGTAAGTGCTTTGTGAATAAAGCACTCGCCTCAAAAACTTGCGGCGGCGGATCGTAAATCAGATAGGTTACGCGGATCTAAAGATCCGCTAACCTATCTGAATCTGGCCCAGAGTGTTTATCTTTGAGAATGTGGATGAGGTTGGTGAATGCTGCCATCCCGCTTTACAGAATGATGTATGAGGCTCGTGGGTGCCCCAAAAAATTTAGGATGGCGTGGTTTCAGTGGGTTGACTCCACGGATACACTAGAGGGATAAGGGGATGTTTGAATTGCAGCAAGGTAAATATAAGGAGGGAAGATTGGTGGAGAGCTGGTGGGCTACACACGTTTAAAGGGACCAGTACATTTACTTGAGGTTTGTTTAGTTTGTTTTGATTAATTTGATAACCTATTAACTTGAAACTCTAAGGGCCCTTTCACATGTACGGATCCCGTGAGGATCTGTACCTTTCTCATCCGCTTGCTCAGCGGGGATTGCTCCGTTGATCCCTGCTGAGCCAGCAGTTGACAGGGCAGTCCCTGCACACTGTGCAGGGACCGTCCTGTCAGATCTCCGCTCTCCTCTATGGGGGGATCGAATGAACATGGACCGTCTGTTCATGTTCATCCGATCCGCAGACGGATGGAAAAATAGGATTTTCCTCCGTCTGCAGAATCAGAGCATAGCGGACACTGATGAGATCGGGTGTCAGTGGATGTTCATCCGCTGACACCCGCTATCCCATAGGGATACATGTATGTCTGTATTTCATCCGAAAATGGATGGATGAAATACGGACATATGGTCCGCTGGTATGAATGGGCCCTTACTGGACTTAGAGCTCTATAGCTTGTAAAAGTATATAGGCCAGGAGGCTGATCATAACACGTGTAACCTGTACTTTTGTGGTTTGGTTTGGTATTTTGTGCCCTTGTTATTTTTGAATATGTCACATTGCTTCTTGGTTATTCTACTGTATTGTAATCAAAATGCATAAAATGACTCCTTTATTTAATCAGCAACCATTTATAATGCCGTAAATGTGAAATTTTGCACTTGTAAAATAGCATCTAAGAATAAGAACTTGAAAAAGGCAGTATGTGATAAAACATGATATCTCTCTAGCTACTAGAATTACTGAAGGAACAGATATGGTTTTGTCAGTTGATCATGATGGAATGTTACTAGATATAGATAAGGCCAAAAATGTGTCATCTTTCTTCTAAAGAGAGTAAAAAAATCAGAATCAGTGTTTGTAACGGTCTTAACGTGTTGATATGTATGTCGACTGTGGTTCTTAAAACCCACTGCATTCACTGGTAAACAAAAAAAATTGATGTACAGAAATAAAGATTACACTTACTCTCCATATCGACAGAACAGTCCCCTCTTGTACCTAGATTCCCAGCTTCTTCAGTCAAAATGATGTTCTCGATGTCACGCATGGACAGGTGCTCGCAAAACGTGTCATACAGTAACCTCTTCAGTTCCTCCACTGACAGTGACTGCATGTCACACTGCAGGGACACACCAGGGATATGGGGTTCACTGCTCAGAGGATATCAGACTGATAAATATGACTGATAAAACTGATGTAAAGGGCATGCTACAAACACATCATGAGAAGCATAAAGCTAGGCAGGGGTCACATATACACAGACACACACACACACACACACACACACACACGCGTGCGCGCACTTGCCACTTCCCATCATGCTATGGCATGAAAATTCATGCACATTACCTTCCAAAACACAGTGTCAAAATCAGCACCATGAAACTTGTCTGGGATCCCAGTAGTTGTGATCTTTGGTCCCAATAACGTTACAAACTCTTCAAAGTCCACCTGACCGTCCCCTGGAAAAAATATGAAGCGGTTAAGCCATATTTGGCAAAACAGTACAGTGTGGCGGAAACTATACACACGCAATAATCAAAATATCAATGACATGTTAAATTTAGTGACAGTTCAAACAAAATGAACCGGTAAAGCTCAGCTTCAGAGAACTGCGCAGGCACTGCAAATGTTATTTGCTTACTTAGTCTATGAGGGAGCAAAAGTGCTTTTACCGACCTGATCCTCTGTTGCATCCGCACTCTCAGTGGACTGTTTCACTGGACCTTGCATTGGTCTTGATGATATCAGGATCTTAGACCTCTGGAGTGTAGGGGAGAGGACGCAGCTGGGACCAGTCTAGTAGTGAGGAAGAGTGGAGGATCGGGTAAGTAAGGCTACTTTAAAAAGTCCCCTAGACCTAAATAACAAAATAACCTTTGCAGTGCAGGTGCAGCCCCACTGCAAGGGATATATTTTAGGTTTCTGAGGAATGGACTTTAGATAAATATAACTTCCAGGAATCAAAACTGAGAAGCTAGTATGTACTTCACCCTCTCTGTTTATCACTGAAAGTGAAAGAGAATACCAAATGTTGGGTTGTCTCCAGAACAGTAATAGAGAAAAGTTTTCCTTTAGTTTTACTTTAATAAGGAAACCTACAATGGATACCTTTACATTTTGGCAACAAGACAGCAAGAGTGGAGACAGGGCTCAGCCTTTTTGCCTTTTATAAATATTTTTTTGCCTATGCCTCAAATATATGCAGTTACTGAGACCTTTGTAGTCTTTGCTAATACCCTAATTTACTTTCAAGTGGCTGTTAACCCACTTCTACTAAATTGTCTTATCCCCTCTGTACCATAATAACATGTATCCCTGTACCTGTGTAATGTAAAAAATATCTGAACCGATATAAGCTTTGCTCCAGGCGCTCAGCTGATTCCTCTCCTCTCTTCTCTCTCTGGCTCACAGCTGCAGTGGGTGGGGCTGAGCCCTCCCACTGATGTCAGCTGGGGAGAAGGGGGAGAGAGGAGAGAGAGAGCGCTGACAATCAGCTGAGAACCTGGAGCAGAGTTTATACAGGTACAGATCGGCAAGTTTTTGCCATTACATAGGGACACATGTTATTATGGTACAGAGGGGATAAGAAAATTTAATACGAGATATGAGAGCAGGAGGAATGGGGAGAGGCGCGTTCTGCAGATAGTAGGCTGCGGATGAAAGAATCAAACTGACCACGGTGTCAGGGCTCAGCAACCATGATTATCATGGTCAGTTTTCAGAGGGGAGGGTTAAGCCAGGCAGGATCAACCAGGTTTTTAAGGTATACAGTGGGCAAAATTACACAGCACAAGCACTGTGCTGTATAATACTTTAAGAGAACAGGATCAGTTTTTTTGGGGGGGTTAACAAATGCTTTAATTCTACTGGTCCCTATTATGACATCTGCAAAATTTAGCTGTGCAAAATGTGACAGACAATCACTGCTTCTATTCTGATTTACACAGAACCCACTCGTTGCTGCATCAACCACGTGGAAGTGACAAGGAAGCAACAAGCTCTGGTAGATGAAGTTGCATAAACAAAACGTATAGCCTGACGATAATTTCTGCTTAGTCTAGTGTCATTAGGCGAATTAGCAGGATATCTCTTAAGGAAGCCTGTTAATGGCTGTTGTAAAATTGCATTAAATTTTTGTAGCAGTAACATATACAATACCCAGCAGTTGTCTGGCAAGCTAGAGCACCGATAACCATCATAAAACATCATTAAGCTGTGACTTTTAATTAAGCATGAGAAATATACTTTTGAGTCTGTCTCTATTTGACCTGAAACTTTCCCTTTCTACCCAGCTATCACATAACCCATATATCCTGATATGATAACACTACAATAATAACAAACATCTACCCATATTTATACGTAAATTATGATTAATTTGACACCATATATATCTGAGGCATATCAGGTTCGTTCTTTTACAAATGGTAATTTCTATTTGTGTAACAATATTTTGGTTGTTGAACTGTAAAATAGGGTCATCTGGAAATATGGATACAGTTAGAAAAACCAGCATGGATGGAGCACCTGGTAAACTGTCATAAAACATTCTGACACCTCCTCAAACCACTCTTCAGACCCTTTCATTGGTTATGTAATTTCTGTGTCCATCTTCCTTAAAGTAAATTAATATTCGCTAATGTCTTCCCAGCCAATCAGGAAGCCGGTCCTGAGACCCGATTGGCCGGGAGTCTTAGGACTCCTGGCCAATCGGGTCTCAAGACTCAATTCCTGTTCGGCCAGGAGGAGAAGCAATGGCCCAGCTCTTCCCTCAGCATGCTGCAGCAGATGGAGGGGCTGAGGGGCAGCTTCCAGGAGCCCTACCCTGGATCCAGCACTGTCTCCTAAGGTAAGGACATGGATGGCTGCCTTCCATTCCGACCCATCCGGCGAGTGCTAGTTAGTGCAAGTGAGGGGGCCAGGGGCAGCTTCCGGGAGCCAGCAACACCTCCGATCACGGCCCACCATCCAATCGCCGCCTTCCTATCCGTGCCTCGTGGGGAGGGGGGGAGGTCGTGCGAGTGAGCACCAGCCACCACTGTCCTGAACTTACTTGCAGCCACATTCTAAAACTAATCTATCTAGCCCTGTAAATAAATAATCACTATACACACAGGCATACCCCACTTTTAATTACACAATGGGGTTTATTTACTATAGCTGGAAAGTGCAAAATCAGGCTCACTTCTGCATAGAAACCAATGAGCTTCCAGGTTTTATTACCAAAGTTTAATTGAACAAGGTGGTATGCCTATACCTTTTCTGCAGCCGCTCTGGTCCAGTCCCATGCTGATCTGTCAGTGGCAGCTTTAATGTGTAGGCATGTGCAGGCATGTGCAGGAGAGGCAACTGACAGCGAAAGCTCCATAGCAACTTTATGGGTGATGTTACTTCCCAGGCATGTCGCAGCCATTGTCGGTTCTCTCCTGCACACAACATCTGCTACTGGAGAGCAGGCTGGATCGGTTTCAGAAAAGGTATGTATAGCGATTTCTTCTTTAGAGGGAAAGAGAAATTAGTTGTGGCTGTGAGTAAGTTAGAGTTCTTAATTTTCCTAAAACTATGAGAATTTGATATGAGTCATCTCTGAGGGCCAGTGACTCTGTCAGAATACAACTTATGCTGCAGTGAATTGGACTCTGTCGGAAGCAAAGACCAGATTAACTTTTTTGCTTTTAATCCTATATATTTTGCTGTTGCTTTCTATTGTAATTTTTTCTTTGGTAAATATTTGTTTTGCACCATTTTTTTATTTTCTTTCATTAAAATGATAATTAAAATCGTTAAGCCGAGTCTCTAAATGCTCTAAATAGGAACTTAAAGAATCATTGCTTCTTTGAAGAATGCTACCACATTTCTGTCTGTGTGGCATTGAGCATCAGGGCCGCTGATAGGGCAGTACAGCCAGCCCTGATGTACCGGGCCCGGCTCAGCTAGGGGGCCCGGGAAGCTTTATAGTTAAATTCTGACAGAATATATTAAAATGTTTTTCTAAACCACCCATGTTCCTGCTTGCTTTTTAGGGTGTACTTACATAATCCTGGGCCCCATTAGGGCAATAGAGGGGCCCAGGAAGTGAAAAAACTGAAGGGACTTTATTTCCATTTTCGGGGGGCGCAGGTAGATAAAGCCTGCCGCATAATGCGCTGCACATGTTCTAGTTCCGGCTGCCCTCTGCTTGTACCATCCCTGGCGGAGTGATTTATGTGTACAGGGCTCCCTCAGTAAGTGCTGTCTGTGGGAGTGAGAGAGTCATGTGACTGTCTGGCTGAGAGGATGCAGGAAACTTAATCGAGCAGCGGTGCACAGCTACAGGCAAGGAAGGGCACACAGTCACACCAGCTACCATGGAAAGAAGGTACAGCCCCCTGACTCCCCACTGTGTTCATGATTATCGTCATTAGGATGATCACAGCACTTTAGATCCTCTATTGCTCTTCCACAGTGTCACATGGCTATTGGGTCTGAGTGTGTACAGACTGTCACACAATAGAGCCATAACAAAGTCAGCACTCAATAGCCATGTGGCACTGTGGCAGAGCAATAGAGGATCTAAAGTTCTGTGATCATCATAATGATAATCATAAGCATGAGATGCTACTTTACACTTGCTACTTGTTTGGATGGAAGGGGGGGGGGGGGAGTAAAAACATGTAGCTGAGCTGCATTTTTTTAACCACCCACCAACCACCCCTCCTTAAAGAAGCTTTCACCCAAACCTTACAATTAGATCTGCCTGCCATTTTTTCATGTGGATCTGTATGATCTGTATGAAAGCTCTATATAGGATGGAATCCAGATGTTCATAGATTTAAAAAAAAAAAATGCTGCTATCTCTCTGTATTGTGGGTTTGTGATGCTTTTCTATGTGGATATAAAAGCAATTTTTTTTCTGATGCTGGTAGTGTGGTCAATCTTCCTTCCACATTGCCTGTTGTGAGTGGACACAAGTCCAAATTTCCATTTGGCCACCCATAGAGACATCACAAGTCCTCCCCTGTGGGCTGTGCATTGTGTGCAGATGCAAACTGAACAGACCTGGAAATCAGAACACATCTGTCCCATTTAGCTCCAATTCTGCAGAGAATCCACTCACTGATCCCTTGCTGAGTGGAGCAGCACTGTGTGAAAGGGCCCTCATGCTGGAAAGGTAGTGGTGGGGAAAGTACATATGCTGCATCCGCAAAGCAACTACTGTAACCACCCACCATGTTTCCTGCTGAGGAGGTGATACAGTGCCTGTTCACCACCAGCCAAATTCTGTCAGAAGAGCAATCCGCATGCAGATCACTCTTAAGAGAGCAATGCTAGTGTGAATTGGGTCATACAGATTTAAATAATTTTTTGGAGTGCATGCCTCAGCTGATTTAAAGGCATAATAGATGTGCTGGCTTAAGGAAAATTGAATCCTTAAAGTCAGCTGCAGCACTCTCATTTGTTAGAAGGAATGTGATTAGCCTGGACAAAGATAAATATCACTTAAAATATCACTTTTTTGAGGCGGGGTTGGGGGGGGCCCCATCAGGTAGGCTGTACGGGGCCCCATGATTTCTAACAGCGGCCCTGTTGAGCATCACAGCCATTTCTAAAGTTCAAAATTGTTACGATATACTGTAATTAGGGCATGTTTCTGTTAAAATACAAGGTGGCAGCTTCTGTTTGTGTGTGTAAAGGGTCAACTGTGGACTTAATCGACCCCAGAGACAAATATTCCTAGTCTGATAGCATTAAGATTGTTGTCATGCGGGCTGGAAAATATGTGGGCAGTGTGAGGCTAAGGGTGTCATTGTCAGATATTGCTGCCAGTGGTGGTGGGATCTGAGGCTGTGATCATCACACTAGGCACCTCCCTGCCATTCCCAAACTCTGTTATAAACATTTCTCTGGCTTTCCCCTCTGAAGTGAGCATTACTTAGTGTTACGCCACATAAACTCTATTATTATTATTATTATTATTATTATTATTATTATCTATCGTGACTTTGACAGTGTTAGACTATTTTGCACCTTAGGCAAGACCAACTGCTTGCACCCCTCCCCCCAAAAAAAATCTCACAAATTTTTAAAAACAGTAGAAAATATTAAAACACAAGATGAAACTGCTCAATTTATCTAGCTAATGTGATCCAAACCTGCAACACGCAGTGAGTGGGGAACTGCAGTGGTAGTGGGAAGCAGGCCTGGACTGGGACAAATATATTAGCTGCTCAGTCTAAAATGCCTGGGACATATTTTTTTTTAAATGACAAATAATGACAACTACCATTTTCTCAATGTCTTTTAGTTATATTTAGCCTGCTTCACTCCTTTGGTGTCAGTAGTTGTTTATTTTTGACACTGCATCATTGTAACTTTATGGTAAGTCACACACCAGAATTTACAAGGCTGTGTCATCTCTGAGCCAGCATCTTAATTCAGGAAGTAGATGGTAACCAAACAACGATGCTTCCATCTTTCTAGAGAAATGGAAAAAGGGGAATATTGTGACCTGGGAGATGGGATGGAAGATTATAAATAGTTTAAAATGTTATACTAACACATTACTAAAAATGAATGCAAAAAATCCATCTGATGTTTAATGGGGTTTGCAAACCCCCTATGCCACACTCTCCCTTACCCACTCCTTCTTTCTCCCCACATCTTCCAAGCTTCCTCTTCTGAAAGTCTTTCATTTTTTATGCTTCTTCCCCATTTTTTTTTCTTTTCTGTCCTTTCATTTTCTCCTATTCTTATATTGGTACATCTGAACAATAGGCCCTTAAAAAACAATTTAAATTCCCACTCCTTCCCCATACCTACCGCGAACACTCCCAGTCTGGGAAATGAAAGACTAACAATGACAAAACCAAACCCACAACCAACTCCTGTCCCCTTTCCCCCCACCTCGCCAACCAGTCCTATCCCCTTCTTTATTCTTCCCCCACTTTTTTACCCCCTCTTTCCTAATGAAACCTGGCAATACTGGGACCTGAGATGCAACAATTCTTGTACCTCAACTATCGAATTTCCAGATGCTCTTAAAGTGTCACTAAACCCACATCATTAAAAACTATCAATAAATGTGGATTATAAAAAGAAAAATAATTCTGCGCTGGGAAAGATTTTAACACATAAAAGCAGCCTACACCAAAATCTGTGTTACCAAATTAGTGCATAAATAAATCAAATAGTGTGTCACTAAATGAATACAACATGATAAAAAATATACTGTACTTAATGTGCATAGAACTCTAATATAAATAAATAATAAAAAATCTCCATTCATAAAGTGCAAACGTGAAATAAATGCAAATTTACATTTCATAAAAAATACATCAACATAATAAAATTAGTGTGTTGAAAAAACAATATTCAGATTCTATAAACAAATAAGTCAAAATTCATGAATTAAAAACATAAAAAAAATGGTAATTCATGTGCAACATCCAAAAAAAATATAAGGTGTATAGTCCCATATGCAAGTGCAAGTAAGCAACGCTCTTATCCAATAGGTATACGCGATCCAAGAAATAAAGAGTTGTTATTATATGCAATTATTATCACCACAGTGATTTCACCTGTGATATAAGAGAAGGTTGGCTCCTTACCAGATAGTGTGGACTATTTTAAATTGTCAACAGAGCATTTAAAATAACCAGGATGTCTTTCTGTCACTCCTCATCCTCTTGCTGCGAGCTCTTCTAGCAATGTAATGCAAAGCAAGAAAATGACATCTCATAGCGCAATATGTTTAAAAAATCTGCATCTTCATTAATCGAAGTGCATTTACATATTTTCCACAATAAAATCGCTAAATTGCATTAAAAGAGACAAAGAGCGGTTTCCTGAGCAGGCAATCTCCAAACACTGTTGTTCCAGCAGTTAGATAGCTCAAAGAGGTCACATATAGGCCTTAGAGGCCCTATTCTTTAGTTCTATGCACATTAGGTACGGTATATTTTTCATTATGATGCATTGTTTTCTTTATTCTGCAAAAATCTGGTTGATCCTGATGCTCTCTGTCTCCACCTTCTGTTCATGTCCCCAATTCAGCTAGGGATTTTGCAGCTGTGGTGGCAACTCTTTACATGCTCAGTTTTCAGAGAGTTTCTATGCTGAACAATTTCTTTCTATCACATAAGACCAGCCCATGTGACTATAAAGTCATACATGTGGACGTATACACTGTGGTAAATGGAAATCCACTCCCTCCCTCCTTCTCCATGCCCCCTAGCCAGGTATTCTTAATAAGACCCCTTTCACACTGAGGTGCTTTGCAGGCGCTATAATGCTAAAAATAGCTCCTGCAAAGCGCCCTGAAAAAGCCGCTTCTCACACTCCAGTGTGCAGCGGCGCTTTGCGGGTGGTTTTACCCTTTTTCGCCCACTAGTGGGGGTTAAAAGCACCCCGCTAGCGGCTGAATAGCGATGCGAAATTGATGGTAAATCGCTGGTAAAAATAGCAGCGCTTTACCGCCGACGCACCCATTGCCCCAATGTGAAAGTGGCCTTAGGGTGGGATTTTACATGTAGAATAATGGAGGCTTCACCTCTCTCTTATTCCCACCTCCCATTGTATTTAGATGGTTTTTGGGCATGGAAGAGGAGGGAGGAATTGGGCTGCAGTCTATGCATTAAGATAAAAACCTTCTGTGTGCAGCAGCCCCCCTAATACTTACCTTAGTCCCATCTAGATCCAGCGATGTTGCAGCAGTGTCTCGGTAGCCTGGGACTCCCCTCCTCTTTGGCTGACACAGCAGTGTGGTGCGATGGGCTCCCGCTACTGTCAATCAGCTAATGAGAAGAGAAAGGGGGTGGGGTCAGGCCGCGGCTCTGTGCCTGAATGGACATACAGAGCTGTGGCTCGGATCGGGTGCCTCAATAGCAAGCTGCTTGCTGTAGGGGTATGCAACAGGAGGGAGGGGCTGGGAGCACTAAAGAGGGACCTGAGAAGAGAAGGATCTGGGCTGCTCTGTGCAAAACCATTACACAGGACAGGTAAGTATAAAAATGTTGTTATTTTTAACTAAAAAAAAACAGAGACTTTAGTATCACTTTAAGTTCTATGTACAGTATCTCACAAAAGTTAGTATACCCCTCTCATTTTTGTAAATATTTTCATATATCTTTTCATGTGACAACACTGAAGAAATTACACTTTGCTACAATGTAAAGTAATGAGTGTACAGCTTGTATAGCAGAGTAAATGTGCTGTCCTCTCAAAATAACTCAACACAGCCATTAATGTCTAAACCGCTGGCAACAAAAATGAGTGGAAATGTCCAAATTGGGCCCAAGGTGTCAATATTTTGTGTGACCACCGTTATTTTTCATCACTGCCTTAACCCTTTTGGGCATGAAGTTCACCAGAGCTTCACAAGTTGCCACTGGAGTCCTCTTCCACTCTTCCATGACAACATCACGGAGCTGTTGGATGTTAGAGACCTTGTGCACTCATGCAGCCCCAGCACTCCCACCACCATGCTTGACTGTAGGCAAGACACACTTGTCTTTGCACTCCTCACCTGGCTGCTGCCACACACGCTTGAGACCATCTGAACCAACATTTTTTATCTTGGTCTCATCAGACCACAGGACATGGTTCCAGTAATCCATGTCCTTATTCTGCTTGTCTTCAGTAAACTGTTTGCGGGCTTTCTTGCGCATCATCTTTAGAAGAGGCTTCCTTCTGGAACGACAGCCATGCAGACCAATTTGATGCAGTGTGCAGCGTATGGGCTGAGCACTGACAGGCTGACCCCTTCAACCTCTGCAGCAATGCTGGCAGCACTCACACGTCTATTTCCTGAAGACTCAAAAATATTCCGATTGCACACCTTCCGGCAAAATGGCCAAGTAGTAAAAGGGTGCTGAAACGATCACCGGCTGGGAACCGGAAAGCAAATCATATATATATATACTCGCCAGCACACCAGGAATCATAACGTCCAAAGATTTAATGCATATCTATTATGTCAAAAAGAGCAACGTTTCAAGGCCACGCAGGACCTCTTCGTCAGGCAAAAAGATACAAATACAATAAAGCAAACAAATATATAAGAAGCTGTCACCAATGAAAATCTTTGAAAAATAAAACCCACCCACCCCAAACACCTCCTCCCTCTACCCACCCATCCAATCAGGAGTCTACATTAGGTATGTTATGCAAGCACCTATTAGTGATCAGTTAATCACAAACAGGCATGAGCAAAGAGTCACATGGGGTACATACCCCCAGCTGTGTTCACGATCAAAACAGTGATCGCATAGCTGCTCAGTTGTACATCGCCAGAAAAAATGTATAAATCCCCTACCTGCAAAAGGAGCTATCCATGTACCCCTCCGCTGTGTCATCGATCATAATCTCGATCGCACAGCTGATACCACGTGTGCTGTCCTGTGGTATCCCTCAGCCAGTGTCAGTCTGCAAAATTGTGGTCAGCGTCGTTGTGCGGCCGCCGTCGCCATAGAAACAATGACGTCGGCGCGTCATACGTCGGCTCAGCCAATCAGCTTCGACCAATGTGACAGACACCTTTAGGTGTTTGGTTCTGTATTGGTGCTTATTATTAGTCATTTTACCTTTTTTTAAAAAAAGTTTCTTCTTTTCTTCACTTATTATCTTATCCTGGGTGAATATAGCACGCTTCCTCTCTAGTACCTCCCATTGAACCATATCACAGCGGCTTGTTTTACAAGTCGCGCTGTCACATTAGCCTGAATTGTCAGGCTGCGCTCTCCTTGACCCCTGCTACCATGCGACAGGGACTTGCTTTTCAAGCCTCGCTGTCACATAGACCTGAACTGTTAAACTGCGCTCTCGTTGGCCCCTTGTAACATGTGACGTAGGCTTGCTTTCCAAGCCTCACTGTCACATTGGTCGAAGCTGATTGGCTGAGCCGACGTATGACGCGCCAACGTCATTGTTTCTATGGCGACGGCGGCCGCACAACGACGCTGACCACAATTTTGCAGACTGACACTGGCTGAGGGATACCACAGGACAGCACACGTGGTATCAGCTGTGCGATCGAGATTATGATCGATGACACAGCGGAGGGGTACATGGATAGCTCCTTTTGCAGGTAGGGGATTTATACATTTTTTCTGGCGATGTACAACTGAGCAGCTATGCGATCACTGTTTTGATCGTGAACACAGCTGGGGGTATGTACCCCATGTGACTCTTTGCTCATGCCTGTTTGTGATTAACTGATCACTAATAGGTGCTTGCATAACATACCTAATGTAGACTCCTGATTGGATGGGTGGGTAGAGGGAGGAGGTGTTTGGGGTGGGTGGGTTTTATTTTTCAAAGATTTTCATTGGTGACAGCTTCTTATATATTTGTTTGCTTTATTGTATTTGTATCTTTTTGCCTGACGAAGAGGTCCTGCGTGGCCTCGAAACGTTGCTCTTTTTGACATAATAGATATGCATTAAATCTTTGGACGTTATGATTCCTGGTGTGCTGGCGAGTATATATATATATTTCCTGAAGACAACCTCTGGATATGATAATAGATCAGCGTGGCACAGGCACAGCAGGTTCCCACCCCCTGTGTACACATAAACACTAGAGGGGGAGGCGGCTTCACTCTGCTCGCTGTGCCTGTGTGACATCCGGCCCGGGCCCGCTTAGACAGCCCGTGGCCGTGAGAGAAGGGGATTGTTGGTCAGCTGCAGTGGTGTCACCCCACACCAGACCACTGCACGCCCCCCTCTGCAATGCCATGGCCAGCAGCTCGCCTCGCTCTCCCTGTTCTAACCTGCCTGTCACCGCAGTGCTGTCACTGCTTCAGTCACGGAGGGGTGAACACTCTTCAACACCTTCTCGATTTTCCAGGGGGGGGTCAATTGCCCCCCCTTTCTCTATGGAGCGGATGCCCATGGATATGATGCTGAGCATGTGCACTTAACTTCTTTGGTCGACCTTGGCGTGGCCTGTTCTGAGTGGAACCTGTCCTGTCAAACCGCTGTATGGTCTTGGCCACCGTGCTGTAGCTTAGCTTCAGGCTCTTGGAAATCTTCTAATAGCCTGGGCCATCTTTATGTAGAGCAACAATTATTTTTTTCAGATCCTCAGAGAGTTCTTTGCCATGAGGTGCCATGTTGAACTTCCAGTGACCAGTATGAGAGAGTGAGAGCGATAACACCAAATTTAACACACCTGCTCCACATTCACACCTGAGAAGGAAAATGGCTAATTGGGTCCAATTTGGACATTTTCACTTAGGGGTATACTCACTTTTGTTACCAGCAATTTAGACATTAATGGCTGTGTGTTGAGTTATTTTGAGGGGACAGCAAATTTACACTGTTATACAAGCTGTACATTTACTACTACATTGTAGCAAAGTGTCATTTCTTCAGTGTTGTCACATAAAAAGATATAATAAAATGTTTTTACAAAAATGTGAGGGGTGTAATCAGTTTTGTGAGATACTGTATTTAGGCATTTCTAAAAGTTGTAAGAGATAGTAGGAACATTTGGAACAGGAAGTGTGTGTGATTATTAAAGATGGTGAATTGTTAACAGTCTGTCTGCACTGAGACACAATGGCAACAAGAACACCTGAACCCTATGTGCAGCCTCCAGAGAAGTTTTTGCAGCACCTTGAAGATCCTGCAGTATCCCGACATCTCTGGCATGAACAATTTTCAATCTATTTATTACCATTTCACCTGGATGGGGATCATTAGGTCCAGAAGGCTATTTTCTCAACTCTGGAAACAGATTCTTCATACATAACTACAGTACTAGCCATGGAAGACTATTTTAAATCAACCACAAATGCTTTAGTGGCCAGAGTTTGCGTTTGCAGATGACATCAGAGTAAGGGAGAATCTATTTGCCACTATTTGCTGAACAGAGACAGTTAGCAGCAGCCTGAAGATTTGGACGCTTACATGATTAAATGATTAGAGACCAGCCTATTCAAAAGACTACAAACCCAAACTTAGGAAAAGGCTGCTTATGGAGCCAGATACGGTAAAGGCCTGTACACACGATACAATTTTATGGCCACAATTTTCTGATGGACGTGTGTAGTGATCTCATAAAAGGTCCAATAAATGTAGTGATATAGATGTATAATGTCCAGTAGTCCGGTTAGATAATTAATATCTTAGATGTTAGTATGATGACTATAAATTTGTTGTTCTGCAGCAACACAGGTTCTCCAGAGAACGCAATTTTAATTAACTTCCAATAACATACAAAGTCCAAAGTCCACAGATGATACAAACAAATCCAACAGAGTAATTCAGAATCCCATCTTTTCCTAGACCTGTGCTATATTCATATCAGAGTGACAAGACTAGCTGAATGCCAGCTTGACTTTCTCAAATACTGGTCTCACACTGGAGGGAGGGGTTCTTCCATTTCAACCAACTGTTTCCCTGAATGAAAACCCTCTTAAGTCTAATTACCATCAATAAATACTTCCTTATGTATGTAAGGAAGTTATCCTTTGAGGTTAACAGGCCATCTCACACACACCTAGGTAATCTTTGACAAGATTAACACATCTAAGGGTCTTTAGCTGTCCCTTTGATCTGTGTTTGGCCACTAACCCTTTTGGTCGGCAAACACCTTTTGATGTGTAATATGTAATTACAGGTTTGAAATCTGGCCTGGTCAATTTTGGACCTACAATATAATAATACAATATACACATATATATTAATATTACAACATATTCCCCCACTTGAGTCGGTTCTAACTACTAGAACTGACTCATAATTCACACAACAAACATCATTATGGTTTGAGGTACTGTATGTTTTACAATGGCTCATCTGAAATATTAAGTTGAGACTGGTTACATCTCTCTTCATCAACCTCTAAAATATCCCCATGAAACAGTTATTAGATAATATAACTTTAGACCATGACTGGAAAAGGGTTCAGTAAACATCCTTATCCCGTATAGCTGTTAGGCCTCATTTCAAAGATTGCTCCATTTTTTTTTTTTTGTAAATCACAGTACGATCTTGAATATTGTGCAAAAACGAGCTGATGTCACCGTCCATTCTGACTTCATCACATCTCTCACCATCTCACTGAAAGTAAAGCTTGGTATGCCTTGGGAGCTCCAATCCACATAAGTCCAGGATTCTCTCATCTCCAGGCTCAAAGTTTTCATTTTTAAAGATGCTTTTACACAAACACCAGCAATTCCTGAAATTCTTCCATCTTTGTAGTAAGAAGAACCATTAATGTACCAGCAGTCCCTTTCAAGGTCAAAAAGGTTTGGATACGACAGTAAAAATTCTGTGCTGCAAACTATTTCCTTGCACTTGACACCTTCAATCATTAATCCACCAATCAGGACACTTGGTTCCTTTAACATCAAACCTTCAATATTCTGAATTTGTTGATTGCCAGCAACAATTTGCTTTTGTAATGTGCTGTAGGCCGACCCGTCATTGCCTTTAATAGAGCTGTTCTTTGTATCATTCAGTCCAAAATTCCACCAGAATGGTCTACCAACATATATATATTCCCCCATGCGATGGTTTAGATATTATCAGCTTGACATCAGTGTTTATCCGATCTTCTGTCTGGACAAGGCGCCAGTGGAAATTCTTGCCAGTATTTTTGTGGTAGAAAGGTATTTTTCATCCATATGTGTCACATCCTTCAGCATATTATAAACAACTGATTCAACAATGTTTCAAATCATGACTAGAGTGATGAATTTCACTCACCCCTCTCATAAATTTAGGAAAACCACCCAACCTACTATAATTTATGCTATGCCCAGCCATTGTGCAGCATCACCTCAGATGTCAAATCTATTGATATCAATATGCATTATGTCATATGTACAGATGTTATAAAATTATTTTAGGTTTAAATGCTTCGCTCTGGTTTTAAGATTAAGTTTAAGGAATAAAACATAATAAAAAAAAGCAAAATATATGGGGGAAAGGGAGAAAATGAAAAAATAGGGCGTTGGGTAAGTCCATTGAAAAAAATAAAAAAAATAAAAATAAAAATTTTGAATGTTCAAAAAAAAGTCCATTGCTTGATGAATATTGAGAAAGTGTCCATGATTTTGTCCATTCAGCGTTTCTCCCCCACTAGCCAGCAATTTCTCCTGCTATTCACATGCAAACGAGTATCTCCATTCATGTACTGTACCTGAAAGACAAAAACTCTCAGACAAAACTCATTAGTAAAGTCCTTAAACAAAGTACTATTTACAGTCTACAGTTTAAAACGAATTCACCCCCACTGCTATAAAAGTGTAATTTTCATTCAAAAACAGATCTGCACCCTTCAATTGTTCTAATAGTGTGTAATATTCTATTTTCATCTTATCATACTCAATCTTCAGGTGGTCATATTTCTGTTTTAACTGAGGAAATGGTATCCAGGTCCATTTCTTATTATTATTTTGGTCAGCTCTGTTTTTCATGTTAATATCACCCATGTTTGACCCAGAGTTTCCCCTTTTATTGTGATCATTAGATATTATCTTCTGATCTTTCTGTTCAGTGTTTGTCCTAAACAATGTGGCTACATCAATTCTGACAGCTTGCTCATTTGACTTTCTCCATAAATGATCTGCCCTCAACAATACATCTTTTAAATCATGAGGATTTGGGGTAACTAATAAAACATTTTGTTTGATATCTTTATGCAAAGCATCTAGCAACATACTGATATGTATCGAGCCTCCACGTTTAAATGCAAGATTATTAGCAAACAACAATTCCATAATAGTATATATCCTGTGCGACATAGGGAGACTCACTCTGCATTTGGTGGATCTTCCCATGAATCGTAACATCAGAACGCACACCATACAAAACACATAATAATTCCAGTAATATGTCCCTTGTCCTCAGAGGCTGAAGACAGATCTGTTTAATTCTCACCCAAAGACTATTTCCTAAAGAATGTTGCAAAACTCTTTCTAAGTCAGATGGGTTGAGATTGTACATATCTCTGACCTGCTGCAAGTCACAAAACCATTTTAAAAATCTGTTTAAATCATGGCAGGGAACCATTCCAATTTCTTTAAGAATTGCATCTAGTTCTTTTGGTTTCAAATGCTTCATTACAAGCTGAACTTCACCTGTATTATTATTGTTATTGTTATAAACCGTGCTGGTCACAGTGGGTGCGGCTGGCAATGAATTATCAGATTTAATATGAGGTTCTGTTTTATTTGATAGAAAGTTTGTGTTTTGCTGCAGATTGCTGAATCCAAGATTTGATGCATATCTGCATTCCTGAGATCTCTTCTCTAATTCCATAATTCTTAATTTTAATCTCTCATTTTCCTCTGATAATTCACCACAACGTTTAGATTTCTCAAGCAAAGCTCCACCAATAGTAACCGCATGCAATTTAAAATTTACTGTCTCAGTTTGTGATTGGTTTTGTAACCTCTGACAAACCTTATGGCCATTATCAACTTCACTCTGTAACTGCGCAATTTCCTCAACTTTATCGTTCAAAGAACTTTCCATTGTTAAACAGCAAGATAACAAGCTCTGCACAATACAACCTTTTATTTTACTTTCTGAAATTTTGCTATCAAAAACACTTTTCTCTAAAAATTTCTTCATCATAGTCCATGTCTGTTTACATTTTTCTGGAATTTCATAAGGACCGCCATGACGCTTAATACATTTTAATACCCATCTGTTAACTTTATCAGAACTGACACTAGCTTCACACTGAGTAAGCATTTTGACTATATTATTAATAATTTAAAAAAAAAAGGAAATATTTTACTCACCGCATTTGAGGCTCCACCTTGCCAGTTCCGGTCTTCTAATACACAGCAGTCTTTTCTTTCTTCAGTTTCCAGTCTCCAGAGAATAATTCTGGGGTTCCAAACTTGTTTAATCTTGTATATCAGACTCTCTTATGTCACAACCAGACATTAGAGTCACAGCACAGCTCTTGGGTTTTCATCAGACTTCTGCCCAACTCACAGGATTGCTGTCATCACCGACTTCTATTACTAAGTCCTGAAAATGCGCTTCTGGTCACTTGAACGGCACCAATGTAGTGATCTCATAAATGTCCAATAAATGTAGTGATATAGATGTATAGTATGATGACTGTAAATTACGTTGTTTCGCAGCAACACAGGTTCTCCAGAGAACACAATTTTAATTAACTGACTTCCAATACAGAATAAAGTCCAAATTCCACAGATGATACAAAAGTCCAACACAGTAATGTAGTGTCAAACTCTCATCTTAGAGAATACATGTTCTGATCACTTCCAGACCAACATATGTTCATGCAGAGAATACATAGGATTTTATTCTCTGAGTGACAACCAGAACTCCCAACATTATATTGCCTGTTCACTGAATAGCTGAGCAATTTGATTGGCCAGCTTTTATCTGAAAGACAGGAACTACATCCTGTCTTTTAGAGTGGCAGCCGGAGTCACTAATTAGTATGCATCCTTTCATACTAATAAGCTCTCTTTTAATAAGTAATTAGATTACATGTGACCTAAGTAATGGTTTGATGTATAAAATCGACCCCATCCTGTCTCTTTGCCTATTTGACAATGGACAGGTGTCTTTTGACTTGTAACATGTAATTACAGGTTTGATGTGTAAACTAGACTTATTATTTAATTTAATTTAACTGATTGAGTAATGGTTTGATGTGTAGAAATAGACCCTTCCTGTCTCCCCATCCATTGACAATGGACAAGATTATTTTGCCTTGTAACGTGTAATTACAGGTTACTGAAATCTGGCCTGATCAATTTTGGACATATATATATATATATATATAACACCCAACATATTACTACATATACTACAACAACGTGTTGTGTCGACCGTGTGTATGGTCCATCAGATAATTGTTGGCTAAATTAATGACAACAAATGTTGGCTGTTCATGCTCACCAACTGTCTGACAATAAATCTGTTACGTTGGTTTATCCGATCGTGTGCACACAAATACGTTCAACTAAAATCCAAAGTACAAACATGCATGCTCAGAATCAAAGTTAAACATTAAGACAACATTAGCAGAAGTTTCCCAAAGGGTGGCGCTAAAGAGCAGAAAAAACACATATTTAGGTTTTGTTGGCTAAAAATATTGTGCCGTCTGTATGCAGAACAAGTTCACGGCCAACACCCTTCATACCAAAATCCACAGAAATGTCTGCTGGAAGTCCAATAGTGTGTATAAGGCCCCATACACACCATAGAATCTATCCGCAGATAAATCCCATCAAATGGGTTTCTGCGGATAGATCCAATGGTGTGTACACTCCGTCGGATATTTATCCGCAGATAAATCTCCCCTGGGATGGATTTCCAGCAGATGGATATTTGCTGACATGCTCAACAAATCCATCTGCTGGAATCCATTCCAACGGATGGATCCGCTCGTCTGTACAGACTTACCGGATCCATCCGCCCAAAGGGATTCCCCGCACGCGTCGTAATGATTTGACGCATGCGTGGAATTCCTTATATGACAGCGTCGCGCCCGTCGCCGCGTCATAATAGCGGCGACGGCGCGACACGTCATCGGCAGAGGATTTCAGCGCGGATTTCAATGCGATGGTGTGTACACGCCATCGCATAGAAATCTTCTGAAATCCTCGAGAGGATTTATCCGCGGATACGGTCCGCTGGACCGTATCTGCGGATAAATCCTCTCGTGTGTATGGGGCCTAAGACTTTACTTTGCTAAGAGCCATGGATTTGAGGTGCCAGGTGAAAATGGCTGTGTAGGAAGCCAATAATATGCTGTGTTATACATACAGTAATGAAGCTCTGGTTCAAGTACAAAACCTAACTGACAGCAAGCCATGTGCACATTATTTTAACTGTGGAGGTCACCACCTTAGTGGTACGGTTCTCAAGATGGGAACTACCATTGGTAATCATTGCCAACAACAGTCCATGTTTTATTTCAAAAGAGATTGAGACTTTCCCCTAAATCAAAGAGAATAAGGTACATCTTAAAACCAGAATACCATCCATAGGTCAATGGAGGTATGGAAAGTTTTACGTGTGTGTGATATGCAGCAGCACCACATAATAAATAGATATGATACAATATGTGTAAAAAACTTCACAGTGTTGTGCATTACACACAAACACTAATATACATTATAATTGATTGTAAATTAGACCGTGTACTGAATAATATAAACATTGTCATAAACAACATACTACATCAGATACAATAAAATCATATATAATATACAGTCAGAAAATAAAGTATTTGATCCCCTGTTGATTTTGTACATTTGCCCACAAACAAAGAAATGATCAGTCTACATGTTTAATGGTAGGTTTATTTTAATAGTGAGAGACAGAATAATCACAAAAATATCCAGAAAAACGCATTAAAAAAGTTATAAATTGATTTGCCTTTTAATGAGTGAAATTAGTATTTGATCCCTTATCAATCAGCAACATTTCTGGCTCCTAGGTGTCTTCTATACAGGTAACAAGCTGAGATTAGGAGCACTCTTTTAAAGGGAGTGCTCCTAATCTCAGCTTGTTACCGGTATACAGTATAATGTGGTACGAAAGCATTAACCAATCCTCAATTGATCAGCCATCAATAAAGTGAACTAAAGATCCACAAACAATGCATGATATCAAGGACAAGTCCCTAAATTTGACTGGTGCAGTATCAAATCCTATTTGGACAAAACTATTGTCTATGATGTATTATGTTTATGCACATGCCATTTTTTATAATGTTCATTACACGGTCTAATTTCTACAGAAACAGTTATTATGTATATTATTGGTTGTGCGTAACACACAAAACTGTAATCTTTTTTACACATATTGTATCACACCACTTTATATTGTGGTTAGCGCTGCACATCACACACTTATAGATTGGTATCTGGTATTAAGATACGGTGCTATCAGCTTTCCTTTTTGTCTGTCAATTTGTTTGTATTTATTTCATAACCCATGTCATGCCTTCAGCAAGGTTTTCTTATGTTCATTGTTAATTCTTGTATATTCTAATGGTATGTATAATACATTGTAATATCGCCATCTAGTGGCTCTTTTACATACTCAGTATTTATAAACTTTATTACTGAAGGTAGATAGAGATTGTTGCTTAAAAGCCACCGTAGCTTCCCATAATTCTTTTGGACTATACCACAAGGTCCTTCTTCATACATGCACCTTCTCCAGAGGACTCCACATCTATTCAGCTGCAATTCTAATGTCAGCCTTATGGAAACATCGCCGGTATGATTATAATTATTTTCCATAGTTAGACTAGTGTGTTAGGAGTGTATATTTGTATATTGTGTATACTCATTGTATGTTATTTATTTTATTTTTTACTCTAACTTCCCTGCAATAAAAGTTGAAAAAAGGACCCTGCACCTGCCTCAATAAGTTGTTAAGGGAGGAGAGTAAGCTGTCTGTCTAATTATACCTCAGCAACGTATAGTGAGGGCAGAACAACCCAAATGTGGATTTGTATGAGAACATTTATGGAATGTTTTAACCAGACATTTAAAAATGTTTTAAAAACACATCTGCATGGGGGACTCCTCTTTAGTAAAGTTGTAACTACTGTTCTACGGCACTACAGATCAGCTCCTCATAGCGCCACTGGGGAATCACCTGCAAAACTGATGATAGGTCATGATCTACAAACCTCACTCACAAGTATAAAAGCAGAACCCCTAAACCTATGAGCTAGATGGAGAGGTACCTAGCCAAAGCAACAACTTACAGTGATGCAAAAGAAAAGCCAAGACAACTACCTTTATTCCTGGCCAGTGGGTAAGGATAAGGAAGTCACCAACCAGGTCAAAGTTTAGCCCCAGTCTATTTAATCCTGCATGAATCCACAGTCAATTGGGACCAGTAACCTATAGCCTGGAGGATGAATCAGCTTGGCAAGTGAGCAGGTTAGAACCTGTTTAACATCCCTTGGTCAGACAGGACACTACTCCTAATTGGCCTACTTGGGATGATGCATCTGGTCCTACCACACAGCCTCAAACATATGGAAGTCTAGACATCAACTCCCACGGTTGTGAACTGGAGAGTGGAGCTCGACGGAGTTCAGAACTCACCAAAATGTTACCTAGGCACCTGACTGACTGTGTTTATAATGCCATAAAGTTTTGAAATGTAATGGGGGGTGGGGGATGTTGTGTAATTGTTAAAGTGATACTAAAGGATAGTTTTTTTTAAAAATAACAAACATATCATACTTACCTCCACTGTGCAGCTCGTTTTGCACTGAGTGGCCCCGAACACCGACTTCTGGGGTCCCTCCGCAGCTCCACAATAGGTGGAGTCTAATAAGTGGTTTGTAAAGTCACATGATTGTTAGCGAAATTCAACAGGTTCACATAGAAGGGGGCCAATCTGTCACATAAAATGGAGTAATATATAAACTATGGCAAACTTGTAACTTGCGTAAAGCAATATAGAGAGCATTAACTCCAAAATATACAGAGAGAGGGGGAAAAGTGGTGAAACACGATAGAAGAAAGAGGAAGCAAGCACCCTGGCCAAAGACCCACCCGATCATCTCTTTATTATTAGGGAGACAGTTATTAGGTAGGGGGCTGCAGGTAGCATAAACCCTCTCAAGCCTCATATGTCTGTCCTGTAGAATGATTACTCGTCAAATTTGTTTATTATTTTTTAAATATAACATAGATTGACAAATTGAATAAATACAAGGATGGTTGTAGAATATTCAAATAGCAATAAAGCTAAACATATCAATTTATGAACGAAGAAAATAAAAATAGCACATAATAGCAGCTGTAGCCCACAACAACTGATCAAATTATTGTTTAATGTTTCCCCAAAAATATGAGATCTGATTTAATTTCCAGTTCTCTGCTTATTTTCAATTCAAATGTTTACTGTACCAACCAGAAACTGGGTATCAATGAAATGTAGCGCTACCCCCTCAGGAGCCGCTGGTTGATTTGGGATCGGCGTATTAAGTTACCTCTAATCGTTGTCTAGGGTGATAGTAGTGAGTAGAGCAGTAAACGAATGTCCAATCAGCGAAATAGGTTTTCTGAATGCTTTATTTCTCAGCCCAACACGACCAACATCAACATGAGGTAGGACAGGAAAGGTTGATGACGTAAAGAACTTTGCGGTATCAGGCTTGGATGAAGAAGAAAGCAATCCTGCTTTCAGCAATAGTAGTACAGTTCGTCGCCACTCCAGCCGGAGTGGGTGAAGTGCCCTCGGACAGACCCCTGCCACAGGCCTGGCAGCCGAAGCGTCACTTTAAGGATGCTGGGAGGAGCAGGTCTCTGCCACAGACCTGACTCTGATGGGGCCTCTGGCACAGGCCTAGAACTTGGATGAGCTAAATAGTTGAGCTTATCCTCCCAATAAATTTGCGCTATGGTCACCGGTTGACAGTGGAAATGTACCTGTCAATGTCCCGGTCACCAGATCCCCGATGGTTCGTTCATGCCCTTTTGGACAACCTGCCTCCGAGTTCTCCTCAAGCCGACCCTCCACCGAACGGCATACAGCCTGGGATCTCCTCAGTAGAAGGGGGACCCAGTCAGTCACTGGGGCCCCTTTGTGGCATCAGTTGCTTCAGGCCAGGAGGGCCCAGAATCTGGAACTCCGCGTTGCGCGCGACCCCAGGCCAGGTAGGCCATAGTAGTGGGGCCCCTGATGTGCGCACACCCTAAAGGTGGGTGCCGCACCTGGAACCAGGAATCCGCGAAGAACCAAGAACAACGGCTTCCGCCACAGAAATACTCCTCCCCAGCATGCCCTGTGAGGGAAAACTCCTCTAATTGGCTGCTGAGGAAAAGCCGCTCCGCCTGGACCTCTCTGGTGCCACCTGCCGCCCAGGGATGGTACAGCATCTCTAGAACGCAGTCTGACCCACAGAACAATCCAGATTTGGCGACAGCCAAATTTAACATAATTCGGAATGAGAGCAAATTATCTCTCTCATTCCCCCACTAACTTTAGCGTAGTGCCTTTACTGAAAGTAAGGGGGCGCTACAGAAAGATGAACATTCACTGGGGTCCACTGAGCGTAGCAGACAGCAAAGATTTCAGGCTGAGAGCAGTGTGCAGCTCCAGCAATAGATAACAAGAACCCAGGAGGAGAACATGAAAATGAGTACATACCACAAGCTGTAGATTTCACGCTTCCCTGCCAACTGTGGTTTAGCCGAACGTGGTTACCACAGAAATCTTCTGTGTATTTTTGCTTTAGCTCTGTGATGTTCAACAACACCTATTGTTCCTCTTCCTCCTCTAGACAGGACTCCTGCTTGCAAATGGGGATCCACTGCAGTCTTGCAGACTTGGACTTGCACAAGCAGACACCAAGAGCCACACTGACCTGTACTCCCTGGTGTCCCTGGAAGGGGCAAAAAGCTGCAAGGCTCTCTCCTGCTAGCTTTCACTGCTGCTCTCTACTAGTAGAGAAGCTGGAACCTGGTGTGCATCACTTTGCTGAGACTGTCACATCTCCATCCCCACTTCTGCAGCCAGCAGTGGACAGCTTAACCTTGCCAAGCCTCCCTGCCAATCTTATGCAACATACATTTGTTTGATTTACTACTTGTATTACAGATATAGTAAAGCCAGCCCTCAAAATTTCCACTCGCCTACTAGCATTTGGCGAGTGGATTTAAGCTGGGGGCGAGTGATGACAGGGCTGCATGACCAATCTTCCTCCAATCTGTGCCTACACTTAGAGTCCCAATGAGATTGGCAGCCGAAGAGGAAAGGTGCATGCTCGGGAAAAGTAGTCTGTTGAGCCGCGCACAGGCAGAGCAGTACACAGGTGCTCTCCTTTCAATTCTCATTAAGCCATGGGACCTAACACTATGAGCTCTCTGAGCCTGCCCCCCTCCCCCGGGCCCCGACCAATGTAGCTGGAGAGCAGAAAGTAATGAGTGAGGTGGAGGATTGCAAAAATTACCACTCCGGTGCAGCGCTCACTGAAAGTTGCCCTGACATGAGAGCGGCAGCCTTCTAGTTTGTGCAGTTTTCTTCTCCTTGTGCTCCATGTAAGTTTAGCCTGAGCACTGTGAACAGACTGGTCTCAATGTGTGCTGTGCGCTGTCAGTGTGCGCTGTGCTATGGTGTCAATGGCTGTGCAGTTGTGTGGATCTCAGAGCTGGATTGTACTCCCTCCCGCTGTGCTGCAGCTCCTCTCCTGTCTGCCAGCCTGAATAAAAGGGGGAAGTGGGGACATGCAAGCGTGGAGCCGCACACACAGGCTCCTGATGATGAGATGAATGGGAGAGAGAGAGAGAGGATGGATGGGAGTTGCAGAGGAGACAGCAAGAGAATGGGGAAGAGACCCAGTTCTAGTGCCCTGTCCCTCTGGTCTGCCCCCAGTGCCCTGTCCCTCTGGTCTGCCCCCAGTGCCCTGTCCCTCTGGTCTGCCCCCAATGCCCATTTTGTTAAAGTTGTTGTTGGTAATATTTAATTTTGTAACTTGATTCTGCATAAAACATTGTCATTCCATGAGATAATCTACGAGGGCTTGTTTACGGATGCAATTAGGCGCAGGGCAGTGTATGAATTAGGTGGGGAAACTGGTGGCGAGTAACTCTTGAGACCTGGCTAGTGGCTCAGGACTTGAAATTTTGAGCCCTGGTAAAGCATTTACCCCTGAAGAGTGAGCGTGGTCTGGCGAAACGTCGTCAGTTACTATTGATGCTTGCACATTTTTCTGATGTTTGTATATTGGTTATATACTGTTTACCATGTATGTGGATTGTTTTCTTTTCACATTGTATGCATATTTTATCGGCCTGCATTCATTGCTGTTGTGTTTTAAAGTTCTTTGACAAATCCTATGTATACTGTATTTGCTGGCGTATAAAAGCCCAATCACACAGGGGCAACACGACTTCTAGCCCGACTTTGGGAGGCAACTTGGACACAACTTGAGTATGAATCATCAGGCAACTTACAAGGCAACTTCAAGTTGCCTCCAGGACAGTACAAGGCTAAGTTTGATCCCAATATATGGCAAAGCATGTGGCTGCCAAGAGAAGAGAAATTGGCCCCTTAGGTTCTCAAGAGTAGATTCTGTTAATATTTAGGCAGGCCATAGATGGTGCGAAATGTGCTAGTGTTATGCCCTGTACAGACGATAGGTTAGTCTAATGAAAACGGCTGTGTTTGCTGCAATTTTCTAATATGTGCTGTACTGGAGACTGCTTTATATTCTGCCATAAATTCATGAAGTTTATCTGCATTGAAATGCAGAATGTAACCCTAAAGCAAATATATTGCAGACACAATGGCACAGATTTATACCTGACATCCAGCATCTACACAAACTACTAGTTCAAACAAATGTAGTACTGCTGATGAAAATCTCTGTATGTGTTAATATATCTTCTGCACAGGGATGCCTGGGCATTGACCTAGGATAGATCTGTGTTTCTCACATAAGTACCAGTGGGATGTCATGAACCAGTGCTGTTGTGGGCAATAGACCTTTACCAGCTGCCTTAAATAACTGTAAATATTTCTCCCTTCGGTATCCGTTGCATGTAGCTGTTATGTCAGAGTGCCTGCCAGGCACATCCTTAGAGTTCAAATAGCAGTTTAATCCATGAGTGCTTCCTAACCTGGAGACCAGCATGACAGGCCAATCACACATTAGCCTGAACCTGAGCTGCCTGGATGTGCCGCAGGCAATCTAACTTCGCAGCTCTAAGGACTGAGCATGCAGTGCAGTAGATTCTACAAGACTCAGCTAACAATGAATGAAGCTGCTTTGCTGTAATATATTGTGACTATACTAGATTAGATGATTAGATGTACGTGATAACAAGGGAAAGTAAATGTCTTGAATTTGTTAAGGGCAATGATAATTTAAAAGTGTACCACAAGTAGATATACTGTACCTATCATGAACTGTCTTTTTACAGTTACATAGGAGCCTAGTTTCAGAGTGGAAATGTGTAGCTTCCTAATTAGGTTTTGTTAAATAGATTAAAATGTAGGCAGATTGAAACTATGATTTAATTTCTGTTACAAATATTGAAGAAAATATGAAATATGTATGAGTACATATTAACATAAAAGCACCCATTCACAGCAAGAAAGGTCATCCCCTATGTCCTTTTCACGATACTTGCCAGGTAACTAACTTGTGTATGTATGTGTAAAAAGCAGATTAAGATAAGAGGTTGACCAGACTAGTTGGAAACATCTGTTTTTTTTTCTAATTAGGACAGCATCTGTACAGGGGGAATAGAGGTGAGAGATCAAACCAGAATCTTCTTTCATAGCTTTCTATTAATTTAGAGCGCACCTGTGCCCAGGCTATAGGCATTAAAAGTATTTGCATTTAATCCTCCTATCCTCTCCCCGCAGGGGGAGGTGGTCTGTCCACATGAACCGAACAAGGGAGGTAGGCAGGGGCGAACTGACAACTCATGGGGCCCCCAGGCAATAGGAGATTATGGGGCCCCCGGGCAATAGGTCATTATGGGCCCCCCGGGCAATAAGAGATTATGGGGCCCCTGGCAATAGGAGATAATGGTGCCCCCAGGCAATAGATTATGGGGCCACACAGTATACCCACACACGCATACAGTATCCATACACAGTATACACACACACGCATACAGTATGCATACACAGTATACACACACAGTCTACATACACACACTGAAAAGGTACTGGAGAGGCAGGGCAGCTATAATCTTGGGATTTTTAGACCAAAAGGATGTTGGTAAGGGACATTTCAGGGACAGATGTACAAAGATTTTTACATACTGTCCCTGGTTTTACTGAGGCTGGCAACCCTGATGGGGCCCACTTGTGGCATGGGGCACTCGGGCAGTGCCCGAGTGCCCGAATAGTCAGTCCACCCATGGAGGTAGGTATCCCCAATGTCATAACATCTTTATATATCTCACTGCTAGTATCCTACATGCAATTATCTGGTAAAGTCACTAGCAAAAATCACTCTCTTCTCCCAGCAGGGTTGGCTTCCCCTGAATACAATGACTAGACAGGAAGGATTCCTCTGTTAACACTGACACGTGGTTAAAGCAGGTAAGCATAACCTTTATTATTTTAAGAAAAAAAATAAACCTTTACAATCACTATCGCTATACTTTGTGAAAGGTGGAGTGGTGGACTGGTATTTTCTCAAAGCTGTTTATAAACACAGTTCGAGAAATCAACTGCAGGGGACTATTGTGCCCATTATTGTCCGTAACCTGAGCTATCATTAGACTACTCAGTTCTCGCTTTGATATTATTTTTTAACCCTTTCACACCCTCCCCTACACATCTGTCTCAGTTTGTGACCAAAATATTAACCTCCCTTATCCTGCAAATCTGCACACTAACCCCCTCATCTCCACCCTGCCACTGTAAGTGACCTGTACGTTAACCCTTTCACTTACTCCTTACACTTTGTATGATCTAGATTTGATGTATCTAGTGTACCATTAACAAGCGCAGTGTTTCAATCACCTAGATACTAGCATGTTTCTTCATTTAAAAAAAAAACATGTCAAAAGTTAGTTATTAAATACCACCACCAAAATTATGTTTTTTTTCACTTCAAAAGTGATATAAAATTTATTTGGGCACAGTGTTGCATGAGCTAATTATTGTTAGTCAAACTATCAGACCACTGAAAACTGAAAAAGGCCTGGTAATGAATGGCTGGTACAGGCTGGTACTCAAGTGGTTAATGAAAGGTTAAAGGGGTTGTAAAGGTAAAAAATGTTTTTCCTAAATAGCTTCCTTTACCTTAGTGCAGTCCTCCTTCACTTACCTCATCTTTCGATTTTGCTTTTAAATGTCCGTATTTATTCTGAGAAATCCTCAATTCCTGTCTGTAACTCCACACAGTAATGCAAGGCTTTCTCCCTTGTGTGGAGTGTCGTGCTCGCCCCCTCTCTTGGACTACAGGAGAGTCAGGACGCCTACTAACACACAGCTCCTTTCTCTATCTGTAACGTAGAGAGTGTCCTGACTCTCTTGCAGTCCAAGGGAGGGTGCGAGCACGACACTCCCAGCTATTTAGGACATTTTTTTTTACCTTTACAACCCCTTTAACCTAATAAACAACCAAATTAGCATGATGTTAAAACCACTTCAGATTGAAGACCAAGACTGCTAAATATACAGAAATATAATTTGTTTTATAGTCCTTGTGCTATTTAGGCTTGTCTTTTGTTTCATTGTGTTCACTACATATTTAAAGAGCGATGACTCTGTATTTTCTAACCTGGTGCCTCTGCATTTTCTGACCTTGAACCATCACCTTATTAAAGTGATACTAAAGGCATGTTTTTAAATAAAAACTACTTACCTGCTCTGTGCAACGATATTGCACGCAAAGGTTGTTTGTCTCCTCTTCTGGTAGCCCCTGCCAGTATTGTTGGGTCCTCCCTCCTTCAGATGCCTTGTGTAGCAAGCCTGAGTGCTAAGGAGGCAACTTGTGGGGGGATGCCCCCGATTGGTGCCCACGCAGGGCTGTAGCCACTTCTCATAGGAGTTTGACTAAAGGCAGCAGAAGCCTATAGCTCTATGTTTTTAATGTAAAAGCTGTAAAAGCAGGAAGTGAGGGGAGTGGTGCTGGAGTTGGTGACAGCACTTGAGGGGTTAAAAAGGAGCCAGGTAACTGTTTAGGAACAGAGGAAGGTAGGACAGTTTGTTGGGGATTTTTTTTACCATAATGCACAGAATGCATTAAAGCGGGGGTTCTGCGGGATTAGATTTTTTTTTTTAAATCTCAAAAGCCTTGTAACAGCGCTAGCTAGGTACTACTCACCTGCTAGGCGCTGCTACGTCCGTCCGCTCTGTTTTGGTTTGAAAGAACAAGTTTTAAATAATCCTCCAGGGCTTTTTCATCTTGCTTGTGGGCATCTTGAATCCCACAAGCAAGCACTTCCTTGATTTCTTCACGGAATGCCCCCATCATGCACTGCTGGATCTCGCGCATGCGCTGTGTTGACGGTGAGCAGCGTGAGCCTCGCCGTCAACACTTCCTGATTACAGTCAGTACCATGACAACGGGTGACGTCACTCCCAGGAGACCTTGCGCCCAGATCACATTACGCCGAGAGTCGTCGGGGAAAAGGAGCGACACGCCCACTCCCCGCAGGGAAGAAGACCCGGAAGTCATTTAGAACACAGGTAAGGATACACATTTGACACAAAATGACAACGCAGCAGTGATAGATTAAGGCTGGAGGTAGGTGAGCTATAAAGTTCAATTTTAGGGTGAACTTCCGCTTTAAGGTAAAAATAAATGTAGAGTTTAAAACTACTTTAAGTTATTGTGGTGCTTGTCATGTTTCTTATTTTGTAAAAACATGGACAAGTGTATGTGTGGACAAATCTACACTATGGAACATAACCTCCCTGCTGTATGCTGACAGTACAGGACATACTGATGTTGTGCTAGTTTTCACTGCATTGGCTTAGTCTTCTGGTTTCTCTCGAATGTTGAATAAATACCAGAGAATCCCTAAATGTTCTTGTTAATTAGGTACTGTATTTATGTAGTTTGCTGCAATGGCAATGTGTGCTTTGAGAATAACTGAGCACCAGAAATGCAAAGCCATTTTTTTTCAGGCCAATTTTACTGCAGGAACAAGTGATTATTTCTTGAAACACTTATAACTTGTGCCAATGTTTCTTGTAACAACTTCCTAACTTAACAAAGTATAAGCCAATAGTACTAATTACAAAAGTGCCAGGCAGAGTATTACCTGTAATGCTTGGAACTTAAGGCCGGCCATAGGCAGGTCGATGCTTCCTGATGAACCGGCTAAGATTCAAACCATGTATGGGCAGACTGAAAGTAACAAGTTGATCGATTAATCAACTTGGGTACAACTAGCCTGCTGGATTTAGAATGTGATTATCGATAGCGGCTGGTATAGCTGCTAGCAATAATCACGGTCTTCTCCCAGCAGGGATGGGTCCCCTGCCTCCCCGCTGGAAGGAAACTAATGGCTTGATGGGAGGGATTCCCCTGTCAACACTGTCTGTGTTGATGGGGTAATGAAGCAAATTTCTTTAGAAAGAAAAAAGGTGATGCGCACAATCTCTAAAGTGCCTGTGCTAAAGGGATATAATAACACAAAAAATACCAAAACACTTAGAAAGTGACCAAGTGCATAAGTGTAAACCTGTAAGAGAGTATGATACCCTAAATAAATCAATAAGAATAATGTGAAATCCAATATCTGTACCAAAAATTATGACAACGATAAGTAAACATAAAATAAAACAAATCAATGAATAAAAATCCAATTGAGTGAATTCAAAACAAAGTGTAAAAAGTCCTTGATTCAATAAAAATCCTGTGAATAAACAATCCTAAATGCTCCAGGCAGTGGTCTTCCTTACATATAGGCTCGCTTACCTCACCGACCAGCAAAGAAGAGCCTTGTAGCTGTTATATCCAGCATACAGCGCTACAAACGGTCGTTTTCCGCCGTTTCCTCGAGGACAGCAACTAGGGAGATGCTAGCAACAGGTTCAAGTGACTCAAGGTTTGCTCATGCGGATAAAGAAAGGGAAAAGCCTCTCATCGGGAAGATGTAAAAATAAGGAATTTATTAAAAAGCACAAATGCGCGTACATGCAGGATGAAAGAACGGGCAAAATACAGATAAAACCGTGTAGACGAGGATGACGTCACTTCCGGTCACACGCAATATTCCTGACGAAATCAGAGGAAGTCACGCAGAGTCAGGAATATTGCGTGTGACCGGAAGTGACATCATCCGTGTCTACACACGGTTTTATCTGTATTTTTACACTTTATTTTGAATTCACTTAATTGGATTTTTATTCATTGATTTGTTTTATTTTATGTTTACTTATCGTTGTCATCATTTTTGGTACAGATATTGGATTTCACATTATCCTTATTGATTTATTTCGGGTATTCTACTCTCCTACAGGTTTACACTTAGGCACTTGGTCACTTTTTAAGTGTTTTGGTATTTATTTTGGGCCAGATTCTGGTAGGAGCGCGTAACTTTGTGCGGGCGTAACGTATCTGATTTACGTTACGCCTCCGCAACTTAGACGGGCGAATGCAGTATTCTCAAAGCACTTGCTCCGTAAGTTGCGGCGGCGTAGCGTAAATCGGCCGCCCGTAAGCCCTAATTCAAATGTGGGACAGGGGGGCGTGTTTTATGTTAATGTTCTGTGACCCGACGTGATTGACGTTTTTCACGAACGGCCCATGCGCCGTCCGTGGAAATCTCCCAGTGTGCATTGCTCCTAATACGCCGCAAGGACGTATTGGTTTTGACGTGAACGGAAATTACGTCCAGCCCCATTCACGGACGAGTTACGCAAACGAAGCAAAATGTTCACATTTTGTCGCGGGAACGACGGCCATACTTAACATTGGTACGCCGCACTTACGCCACCATATAGCAGGGGTAACTTTACGCCGGGAAAAGCCTAACGTAAAAGGCGTAACTATACTGCGTCGGCCGGGCGTACGTTCGTGAATTCGCGCATCTAGCTGATTTACATATTTCGATGCGTAAATCAGCGTACACGCCCCTAGAGGCCAGCGTAAATATGCAGTTACGATCCGACAGCGTAAGAGACTTACGCCTGTCGGATCTAAGGGAAATCTATGCGTAACTGATTCTAAGAATCAGGCGCATAGATACGACGGCGCAACTCAGAGATACGACGGCGTATCTGGAGATACGCCATCGTATCTCTTTGGAGAATCTGGCCCTGAGTCTACAGCTGCCTAAGGCTCGTTGACACACCTCAACTTAAGATATAGAAACCACATCTTCTTTAGAGAAGCATTAATGGTGCAATGATACCATACAGTTTTAAGATTATGGGAGTTATGTCAAAAACCCACCCACCCAGAATTGTATAGTACTGAAAATGGTTTTGAAGGGCACCTTGCTGTTGAATTTCGGTACCTAATATTTCTTTGACAATACTATCTCTGAAGATAGCATACCATATATTAAATTTCTGTATATTGAAAACAAATGTGTTCTGTATTTCAAATACTGCTCTTCATTAGTTATTATGTTTGCAAATATGGAGAATGTTAAAAGATACATTGAGCTGAAAGTAAAATTTGAAAAATACCAAGGGGTATAAATAAATACCCCTTGTAAACGTTTTCACACATGATTTATACAACTTTCACAATTTATTTCTGATTGAGCCCAATTAGGAAAATGTGCAAATCTTGAGTAAATCTTGTATGAAAACATTTATTAATATATACCCCTTGGTATCTTTAAAATTTTATTTTCAGCTCAACTTATCTTTTAACATTCTCCATATTTCCAAAAAAGAAGGGTTCAAAAATACCAGACAACAGGCTCTTTTGTAAATGAGAAATATCTTTTTCCAATGAATTAGGAAAGCAATCATGACACTATCATTTTTTTGGGTTGTAAAAAACGATGTTTTTCAGCCTTAGAAAAAACAAAGTTTTTTCAACTTCATCATTAAAACGAAGTTGGCTACACACGATAGTGAAAAAAAAATGCTCTAGCAAAGCGCTGTGACGTACATAACGTACAACGGCACTATAAAGGGGAACTTCCATTCGGATGGCGCCACGCTTTGGGCTGCTTTAGCTGATTTTGTGTTAGTAAAAGACGATTTACGCTTTTCTGTCTGTTACAGCGTGATGAATGTGCTTACTCCATTACGAACGGTAGTTTTACCAGAACGAGCGCTCCCGTCTCATAGCTTGCTTCTGAGCATGTGCGTTTTTTTCACGTCGTTAAAGCCCACACGCGATCATTTTTTACAACCCGAAAAACTACATTGTTTAAAACGTTGTGAAAAAATAGAGCCTGTTCGAATTTTTTTTTCGTTTTTCAGAACCCGAAAAATGCTCTGAAGCCCACACACGATCGTTTTAAATGACATTTTAAAAAAAATATATATTTTTTTACAACCCGAAAAATAATCGTGTATAAGGTCATTTCCTAAAGAAAATACATTTTCACTAAAGCTTTTACCGTGTTTCCCCGAAAATAAGCCCGGGTCTTATATTAATTATGCCAACAAAAGACACAGTAGGGCTTATTTTCGGGGTAGGTCTTACCATGTAATGTGCGGTCTTCTCTCCCCCTCTCCCTCCCTGCCTGTCAGAAATCCCCAGTGTGAACTGAGTTAAAATGCTTGTAAAATCCTACAATCCTCTCTATTACAGTATTATATAATGTACAATGTGCGTGTTCCTGTAATATAATTGTGCCAAATACCTTTGTTATAGCGCCAATCTGCGCTTCTGTGACCCGCCGTAGCTCTCTTCCCCACAATTATATTACAGAAACACACACATTGTACATTATATACTACTGTAATAGAGTGGATTTTAGGATTTTACAAGCATTTTTAACTAGGACTTATTTTCGGGTTAGGTCTTATATTGCAGCCCTCCTGGGAAATAATGATAGGTCTTATTTTCAGGGTAGGTCTTATTTTTGGGGAAACAGGGTAGCAAACAGAGCAGCTGAATTTTCAGCATTCATATCATATTACCTGTTTTTGTAGTATTTTATATATAACAATCGATTCATAAATATTGTTGCATGGTACAGCTAGCGGGACAGCCATTCGTATGTGTTTATGTAAGACGACAAAATGTTTTTACAACTTTTGGATAAATTGGGGAAAGGTTAAAAACCTCAATCTGCTATCTACATTTCCCTATTTCCCCCCTACTTTTTGTCCTTCTTGTAACTGGAACAGCAATTGAGGGTAAGTTTTCCTAATGAAAACAGATAGAAAGTATCTTTTTAATTTAGTAGAGAAGGGTTAGGACACCTGTAAGGATTTTATTTCTGTCTACATCTCTCCTGGTTAAATTTACCTTTACTAACAGTCCTGGTAACCATTGCCAATGGGATAACAAATTATGGGAAATACAATATGTATACTTTTTGTATTCATTTGTATACAGTTGTCAACAACACTGGAAGAAAATGGAAATTTCCAGGACAAAAAGTAAAAGAAAACTGACAGGAGTTATAAAGAAACCATGCCTTTAAAGAAAAAAATGCCAAATAGATATACTTGTAAGAAAAAGACTGTAAATACCAGTTTTTCCTGCTGCCCATCCTACCAAACTCTGATATTTCTGGGAATGTTGATCTCCTTAGTCCCCACAGCTCTCAGTGGTTCCCATGCTGACCTCCATGCCACTATTGTATTCTATGAAAACATAGAGGAACCAGCGAGAGCTGTGAGGATACAGGAGAGCAACATTCCCAGGGATGTCTGTTTCCCTACAAACTTTAGGCCCCGTACACACCACAGGATCTATCCGCTGGAACTGATCAGCGGATAAATCCCAGCAGATAGATCCTCGCATGTGTACGGGGCCTCAGAGGAGGATGTCTATAAAATATAGTGGGGATCAGCAGCAGGAAAGATAGGACTTTACAGTCTTTTTTCAAAAGTATATCTAGTTGGTTAAAGCTCTAACAAAGTGTAGCGCAACCAAAATGACTTTACAAAGACATAAGTGTATTAAAATTAAACAAAAGTGTATTCCTGTAAAATAACTAAAAACAATATAGATCACAGATATGGCTTTAACAAGCTATAGAGTGCAAATAGTCTATAAGCATGTGAGAAAAACTAATATATATGAAAATATATATATACAATGTCCCAATAAGTGTCTGTTGTGCTTCGTCATTACGCCCATTTGTGTGCTTTTGGCCATCTCTAACATTCATCCAGGAACGCTCATTCTTAGGGAAGCCACTAATCAATTACTATTCATGCTGCATGTGAACTATCTAGTGCACTAGATGTTACAAGTGCACTATATTTGTGAGTGCTTATATAAACTGTAATACCCTTTGATACTGCACCAAGATAGTCTTTCCATGTTTTTCCTGCATTTATTATGATTGGAGTCTTGCCATTTAAGCAATATATTACATAATACATGTGGGTCTGAAGATACCTGTGAAACAGTACCCACTCACTGGGACAAATGTTTTTAGACCTCGCCTTTGTGTAGGTCTAACGTTTAGGTAAGGTGCCATCTTGTGTGTCTGTACGAAGGCCAAACATGCCAGGGTATGTTAACTTTTTATCTGGGCTATTTGGGGGATTTTTGTCATTGTTATGATTTAAAAAGGAGCCAAACAATTATGTGATAATAAATGGTTTCATATGATCCCTATCCTTAAAAAAAGAGAGTTTTTTGGCATGTGTGACAGACCCAACCAAGGGGAGGGGTGGATTTTGGAGGGGACTGCATAGTAGCTGCTTGCCTATTGACTATGGGTCCTGGATTTTGAGGGGGCTCTAGTCTTGAGATGTGTGTGCCTAGGGAAACCTTGGAGTGGTCTTCGGATTGGGTCTGTCTCTCCCCAAAACACACAGACTCTTTAAATCTAGGCTTGGGATACATATTTGGGTCCTTTGTGCCCAAACCAGCAATGACTGATTTGGACTTTGAGACTCAGGCCCCGTACACACATTCGAGGAACTCGACGTGCCAAACACATCGAGTTCCTCGTCGAGTTCAGTGTTGAAGCCGCCGAGGATCTCGGCGGGCCGACTTTCCTCATTGAACAACGTGGAAATAGAGAACATGTTCTCTATTTGGCCCGACGAGTTCCTCGTCGGCTTCCTCACTGAAAAGTGTACACACGACTGAGTTTCTCGGCAGAATCCAGCTCCGATCGAGTTTCTGGCTGAATTCTGCCGAGAAACTCGGTCGTGTGTACCGGGCCTCAGAGTAGATGTTGATCCAATCAGCTCAAACCAACCTGATACTGGGGTCTCCTGATATAGTCTGCTTATTAAGGTATTATTAGGTAGATTCACAAAGAGTTAGGCCGGCTTATCAGTAGATAAGCCGACCTAACTCTGAATCTACGCCGGCGTTTGTTTAAGTGTATTCTCAAACAGAGATACACTTAAACAAAGCTAAGATAGGCCGGCTTGCGCCGTTCTATTTTAGCTTGCAATGTTTCTGTTGTCCGCTAGATGGCGCTTCCATTGCGGCCGGCATAGATCATGTAAATGAGGGGATACGCCGATTCACGAACGTACGCCAGGCCTACACCGTCGCATTACGTCGTTTACGTAAGGGATAGGCCACCTAAAGTTATTCCACCTATGAGGTGGAATAACAATGTTAAGTATGGCCGCCGTTCCCGCTGCGAGGTTCACATTTTTTACGTCGTTTGCGCACGTCGTCCGCGAATCGAGATTTACGCCGTTTATGTACACGTCGAAATCAATAGGCCCGTACGGCCTACTTAGCCGCAATGCGCACTGGGAAATGTAGTCGCCCAGCGCATGCGCAGTGTCAAAAAACGTCAAAAAACTTGAGGTCAAGCCTCATTTCCATACAACACGCCCCCCTCCAAGTCATTTGAATCAGGCGCCCTTACGCCCACTCGTTTTAGGCTACGCCGCCGAAAATTAGCAGGTAAGTGGTTTGAGAATCACTATTAGCCTAACTAATTTACGGCGGTGTAGCCTAAAAAGGCTAGGCTAGGCCGCCCTAAAGTTAGGCGCCCCTACGTGAATCTACCTACATGTGTTTATTGTTAAGTAAGTCTCCCATTGCATGTCTCCTAGGTGTGCATTCCCATTGTTAATTGAGTCACCTATAGTTTCTGTCTGTGTGATCATCTCTTGGAGATGTAAATAATAGTGTGTCCACTTTACCTTGTTATCGAACTATTGTGCATGTTATGTGTTTATGCTTATAAAAATGTATAATGTACTTTGTGTATTCAGGGTTATAGGTGCTGGACTGTCTGGTGGCTTGTTGTTAATTAGTTAATTTATTAGTTGCTAGATGTGGATTAGCATACTGTTTATGTTGGCTGTTCCTTAGCTCTGTTAATTATATTCCTGTTTGCCGTTTGTATAGTTAGGGTAATGTTATCAAACTCTTATCTAATCTTGCATGGTATACATTCTCTGTGAATTTACAATAAAGAGTTCCAGTTTGCATCTAAGCTAGTGTCGTCTAGTATGTTGAGTACAATATTCAACTATTATACTTGTTTCCTGGTTTCAGACTGGAGGAAGCTATATCTTGACAGAGGCACCCAAGCTGGGTGCTGGACGTTCAATTACAGCATGATCAGTTATATTTTCAATATTAATACCAAAATTTCACAATTTCTGTCAGGGTATGCAAACTTATGAGCACAACTGTAGATACATGTGTGAGTTTAAGATGTTTAATGGTGAGCAGAAAAAGGAGCAATACAAGGTATGGATAAAGTAATGATTTCTAGGAAATCATTGCTTTCAGTTGTTAAATAATTGTGCGCAGTGGAAAATATGGTCAAATCATACTTTCAATCTACAAGTTTATCAAAGAAAAAAGCATAGAAGCATATCATCATAGTGGATTACCTCAATATAGTGTTGCTTCCTGTGTTAAAAATATAAAATATAAGAGCGTATAATGCCAAATTTGTTCAACAATACATGGTCTGATTTTTTACAGATTTAACTACTAACTAAAAGGATTTGGAATTACCAAACACTTCACTTTATACAGGCACTATTCCATATTATTAGCAAACAGCTTTTTTTAGCTATCTTTGGTACAGGATCAATTTTTCTTCTATGCATGTAACGTCCCTGAATTACTGATAAGGAACTTGCAGACAAGCCTGGAGGGAATACATACTGAGCGCGATCTACCACAACATTCAGTGAAATGCATGGGAAATTCCAAAGCAAAAAACTGTAATATAACAATATACTATTACTATACAAAAAGACATCCAAATATTTGCACCTCACAGTCCAAATTTTAATATAATATGGTCAAGTACAATCTAGCTATTAAATTTATGTTAGCTTCACATGTTCCTAAAGGAAAAGTATAATATTTTTTCAGTGAGCAAATTTTTTCAGCTATTATCACAATTTTACATTCCTAGAGGCTTCCTACAATTTTGCTTTTTCATATTTTTGTTATTGTATTAAATATATAAAAGGTGGTAGTTTTACCACAAGAGGGAACAAACATTAAGTTTGCAAATACCACGGAATCATAGTCTTGGATTGTAAAAAAAGGAAAAGTAATCAGACAAACAGGAAGTTGAATTTTTGTAATAGCAAACATGGCTGGCTGCATCAATTAAGATATATTAATAGCATGCTATACAAACTGTAGACACGTTTTAAAAAGAATCATCAACAGATTTTAAAATATGATTTCTTTTTAGCTTATTTTATAATGTATATATGAATAGACACTGCAATCACCATACATTCCCTTTAAATCTAATTTCATGATGAAGAAAAAATTATTTACATTTATGAATTGGGTTCTACATCATAGTTGTTATTATACAAGCACCAAGTATTTAGAGTTGTCCAGAGCGTAACACAAACACAGGCTACTCCATGAATTCACAAAGAATGTCCTGTAAATATAAAACAGCTTAGAAGACTGTAGACAGAATGCTCTCCACTGTAATCAGGATATATGCAAAGAGCAAGTACAAGTTTTGTGGTACCATACTGTATCCCAATGAAGCACAGACAATACTCCCAGGCCTTACCATCCATATCCAGCCTCTGTATAATGATCTCCAGTTCCACTTCATTGGGCATGTACCCCAGCGACCTCATTGCGGTGCCCAGCTCCTGCTTGGAGATGAAACCATTTCCGTCCCGATCAAACACCTTGAAGGCTTCTCGAATTTCTGTGTAGATAGACAAAGAAGATTAACCATTCCCAGGCCATTATATATGTTTTCATGAAGAACCTCATGTTGGAAAGAATGATCTACTTCTTTCAAAACCTAATGCATAACGTTCAGCCAATTAATCTTTGTTTTAAAAATAAATTTCATACTGATGCGGTTTTTTATTTTATTTAATGGTTATATAAATACCGAAATATAGAAGGCAGTGCAGCGCTGTTAATAGTGATAGAATACTTAAATACAATTAAGTAAAAGCAGTGTAAACAAAAAGAACTTTTTGATAAGAGAAAAAATCCAAATAAATGAATTAAATTAATGAGTGATAAAACTAAACAGCAAAGTCCATTTAAAAACCCAAAAATTAAAAAGTGTCTCAATCTGGTGTGAAAAACAAATCCTTAGTTAACAAGATGTGATGATATCTTGATTGCTGTGAGAAGGTGTTCACCCATGCAACTCGTGAAGTAAAGATTAACCGCTTACCGGAGGTAAAGACTGTTTTCCACCAGTCCTATAGAGCGTATGGGAAGTCTGGTCTCCCAATACCCTTTCAGCAATAATTAAACCTCAGCAATCGATCCGGGTATCTCCTCCCTCACTCCTCAGCCAGAAGAGGCGTGTACAAACTGTGCACTCGTCTGTGCACACTCAGCTCCAAGAATACAAAGGGGCCTTTGTATTCTTGGAGCTGAGTGTGCACAGACGAGTGCACAGTTTGTACACGCCTCTTCTGGCTGAGGAGTGAGGGAGGAGATACCCGGATCGATTGCTGAGGTTTAATTATTGCTGAAAGGGTATTGGGAGACCAGACTTCCCATACGCTCTATAGGACTGGTGGAAAACAGTCTTTACCTCCGGTAAGCGGTTAATCTTTACTTCACGAGTTGCATGGGTGAACACCTTCTCACAGCAATCAAGATATCATCACATCTTGTTAACTAAGGATTTGTTTTTCACACCAGATTGAGACACTTTTTAATTTTTGGGTTTTTAAATGGACTTTGCTGTTTAGTTTTATCACTCATTAATTTAATTCATTTATTTGGATTTTTTCTCTTATCAAAAAGTTCTTTTTGTTTACACTGCTTTTACTTAATTGTATTTAAGTATTCTATCACTATTAACAGCGCTGCACTGCCTTCTATATTTATGCTTTTTAATTTGTTGTACACATTTTAGTGCTAGCTGCTACACATTTTTCTTTTGTTTGTTCATAAACACTCATCACTTTTTTATCAACAATTTTTTAGCGCAGCGCCAACCTTTGGGTTTTTTTATTATATAAATACCGAGCATTAATTGTTTTACATTTTATAAACAGAGAAGTCCTAAACATTCACATATTTGTGCTGGAAACTACCTGTTCAAGAACAGTGCAGATATTCATATGCTACAAATATTTCAATGTAGATTATTATTATCAATACAATACATTAGAATAGAATGTTTATTTGTTAAAATAGTAGCCTTTTCATGCATTGAAGCCCTCACAAACAATTTACCACAAACTGATATACAGTTGTGCACATAAGTTTACATACCTTGGCAGAATTATGATTTCTTGGCCATTTTTAAGAGAATATGAATGATAACACAAACACTTTTCTTTCAATAGTGGTTAGTGTTTGGCTGAAGCCATTTATTATCAATCAACTGTGTTTACTCTTTTTAAATCATAATTAGAGCAGAAACTACCCAAATAACCCTTATCAAAAGTTTACACCCCCTGGTGATTTTGGCCTGATAACTTGCACATAAGTTGACCCAAAGGGGTTTGAATGGCTATTAAATGTAACCATCCTCACCTGTGATCTGTTTGCTTGTAATTAGTGTGTGTGTGTATAAAAGATCAATGATTTTCTGGACTCCTGACAGGCCCTTGCAGCTTTCATCCAGTGCTGCACTATTTCTGGATTCTGAGTCATGGGGATAGCAAAAGAATTGTCAAAGGATCTGCGGGAAAAGGTAGTTGAACTGTATAAAACAGGAAAGGGATATAAAAATATATCCAAGGAATTGAGAATACAAATCAGCAGTGTTCAAACTCAAATCAAGAAGTGTAAAATGAGGGGTTCAGTTGAAACCAAACCACGGCCAGGCAGACCAACTAAAGTTTCAGCCACAACTGCCAGGAAAATTGTTCGGGATGCAAAGAAAAACCAACACATAACTTCAGGTGAAATACAGGACTCTCTGAAAACATGTGGTGTGGCTGTTTCAGGATGCACAATAAGGAGGCACTTGAAGAAAGATGGGCTGCATGGTTGAGTCGCAAGGAGAAAGCCATTACTACACAAATGCCACAAAGTATCCAGCTTACACTGCGCCAAACAGCACAGAGACAAGCTTCTGGCACAAAGTCATTTGGAGTGATGAGACCAAAATGTAGCTTTAGGCACAACCATAAACACTACGGGCCAGATCCACAGAAGAATTACACCGGCGTATCTATTGATACGCCGCGTAATTTCAAAGTTCCTGCGTCGTATCTTTGTTTTGTATCTACAAAACAAGATACGACTGCATCTAGGCTCAATCCGACAGGCGTACGTCTTAGTACGCCGTCGGATCTTAGGTGCATTTTTCCGCTGGCCGCTAGGTGGCGTTTCCATCGAATTCCACGTCAAGTATGCAAATTAGCTAGATACGGCGATCCACGAACGTACGTCCGGCCGGCGCATTTTTTTATGTCGTTTGCGTCCGGATTTTTCCGGCGTATAGTTACCCCTGCTATATGAGGCGTATCCTTTGTTAAGTATCGCCGTCGTTCCCGTGTCGAATTTTGAATTTTTTATGTCGTTTGCATAAGTTGTTCGCGAATAGGGATTTGCATAGAATGACGTCACCGTCGTAAGCATTGCCTTGTTCCGGTTTAATTTCAAGCATGCGCACAGGGATACCCTTACGGACGGCGCATGCGCCGTTAAAAAAAACGTCATTTACGTCGGGTCACAACGTATTTTTTTACAATACTTTTTTTATGTTGTTTGCATACAAAAAGATACAAAAGATATTACATCATCGTGCGTAATATAAAAAATACACAACCATACATTTTTCCCCATTTTCCCCCTATCTTGTCCTCACCTCTTTCTTTGTACCATTTTAAATAAATGAAAGATCTCTTTATTCTAAACTGTCATACCTCTCCTCCCCCCCCCCACCCCACACACCCTCACCCTCCCACCCACCCTCCCATCACACCGTGAGCCAATTTAGGAAATCAATATACTTTAAGTGAATCTTCCTCATGGAGGAATGCCCGATAGCGGGTTAAGATATTTATTGAATTTGGATGACGACAGTCCTCTTTTTATATAGAGCATCCTGTTTCATCTAGCCAGGGTTTCCACATCCTCACAAACTTTCTATAATTGCCCTGCCTAGTGAGTGTCACTCTCTCACTCCAAATCATTGTGTTAATGGTTTCAACCCATGATTTAACAGTGGGTGGCATCTGGGCCTGCCACCTCAAGGCAATTAACTTCCTTGCCTGGAAGAGGCATCTCAGCACCACTTCAAGGGAGCTGGCTGGCACTCTGTTTTCCTCTATGCTGCCTAATAAGCATATCTTAGACTCAGCTTCAAGCTTAGTTTTAAAAGTTTTATTTATTTTGGCAACCACCTCCTCCCAGTATCTAAATAGCTTTGGGCATTTCCATAACATGTGGATAAGATTGCCTGTCGCTCTGCACCTTAGGCATTCGTCAGTACTTCTCCACCCAAGATTGAACATTCTCCTGGGGGTATAGTACACTCTATGCAAGAGGAACAAGTGTGATACCTTCTGAGATGGGGAGATCGAAACCAATACCCCCCTCCTCAAGATCGCACTCCATTGTTCCGTGGTCATTTGACCTAAGTCTTTCTCCCATCCTGTCCTGCTCTTAGTAAGGCCTGCCCTGCTTATGGTTTTAGCTCCTATTCATATTTTTATTTTTATATTCATGTGAGTGCATCTAATATTGGTTACGTCTGAGGCTCCCTGCTGTAACAATATTACACCATCCCGTTGCATGTTCTCTTGTTTTGCATGTACTGCCCTGTACCGAGATTAACATCTGCTATACAGACTCGGATCTCATGCATAAGGATTTAGTCAATAAGGTTTAGTTGCTAGCCGTGAGTCACCTAGTACCTTCAGCCTGACATATAGGAGACTTGGAGGAGGAGAAGCAGGTCATTGACGAGCTCGCTGCTCGTGGAGATAAGCCCTATATTTTTATATTTATGTGAGTGCATTTAATACTGGTCACGTCCGAGGCTCCCTGCTTTAACAATATTACACCATCCCGCTGCATGTCCTCTTGTTTTGCATGTACTGCCCTGTATTGAGACGAACACCTGCTATACAGACCCGGACCTCATGCATAAGGATTTGGTCAACAAGCTTTAGTTACTAGCCGTGAGGTGAGCTGCTGGGACCACTGGAGGTGTGTGTGAGATCTTATGATGTGTGGCTTACCTTTTCCACCAGTCTTCGGTTACGGGGTCCTTTTCTTCTGAGTGCTTCTTTTTTACCTTTTTCCATCAGCTGGATCAGACTTTTTATGAACTGTGTTACCTTTGTGCTGCTGGACTCTTTAACATAGATCATATGTGTATCATTCTGTATATCTAGGGACCGTTCAGTATATCGCTATCTTACTGCCATCTTATTGTCACTTTCACATTGTTTTTTGCCATTTTGATATTTGTTTATTTTTATATATTTCTTTTCACAGCGCAAATATTTTTCACTTGTTTTATATATCACTTGTCTATCAAGGTAGACCCTCTTAGTATTTGCAGCAGTATTCCCGTCACTTTCCCTCCCTTTCCCACCACAGACAGCGCAGGAGTTTCACTTTATCTATAAAGACAGCTGATTGATAATAAATGGCTTCAAGCAAACACTAATCATGACTGAAAGAAAAGTGTTTGTGTTATCATTCATTTTCTCTGAAAAATGGCCAAGAAATCATAAATTCTGCCAGGGTATGTAAACTTATGCGCACAACTGTATATGATGAAGGAAATTATTTAGTCCATTATAAAAAAAAAAATTAAATAACCCTTGGACTGTTCCATATTGTGAAACATTAGAAACTCCATCCCAGTTCCAGACATTGACCAAAACTGGTTGTCCTGAATTGCTTTGTATCTGGTTCCCACAGTATTGCCGCGTACACACGATCATTTTCCAGCATGAAAAAAACATTGTTTTTCAAAAAAGTAATTTAAAATGATCATGTGTGGGCTACACATCATTTTCCAGGTTCTGAAAAATGACAAAAAAAAAAAAAGAATCGAACATGCTGCAATTTTTAACGTCGTTTTAAACAATGTCGTTTTTCGGGTTGTAAAAAATGATCGTGTGTGGGCTAAAACGACGAAAAAAACCCGCGCATGCCCAGAAGCAAGTTATGAGATGGGAGCGCTCATTCTGGTAAAACTATTCATCACGCTGTAACAGACAAAAAAACGCGAATCGTCTTTTACTAACACGGAATCAGCTAAAGCAGCCCAAAGGCGAATGGAACTTCCCCTTTAAAGTGCCGTTGTACGTGTTGTATGTCACCGCGCTTTGCTAGATCACTTTTTTTAAACGATGGTGTGTGGGCTACGTCGTTTTAATGGTGAAGTTGGAAAAACTTAGTTTTTTAAACATGCTGAAAAACAACGTTTTTTTTTTCATGCTGAAAAATTATCGTGTGTACGCGGCATATTGCCCACCATCCTGAACAGCACTGCCAGTGAAAAGCTGCCACAATCATGCTTCACTTTTGGGATGGGTTTCTCAGGGTGGGGAGAAGCATTGGTATTTTACAACTAGGCAATTGCCATTTGGGTGCTGGGTCTTCCTTGAGCACTCTGGTAAACTCCAAAAAAAAAAAAACGGATACATTTTTTTTAACATAGTTCCATAGTTAGTCTAGTTGAAAAAAGACACAAGTCCACCTAGTTCTGCCAATAAATATGGAAACAAATTATACAATCCTATATACACACAGTTGATCCAGAAGGAAGGCAAAAAAAAAAAAAAAACAACAAAGCATGATCCAATTTGCTCCAGCAAGGGAAAAAAGTCCTTCCTGATCCCCCAAGAGGCAATCAGATATTCCCTGGATCAACTTTACCTATAAATGTTAGTATCCAGTTATATTATGTACATTTAGGAAAGAATCAAAGTCTTTTTAAAGCAATCTATTGAGCCAGACAGAATTAGCTCTTGTGAGAGTCTATTTCACATTGTCAGAGCTCTTACTGTGAAGTAACTGTGCTGTTCTCCTTATAGTTATTTGTACATTACATTATTAATCTTTATTTCTACATGTTTGTTTTCATGCATTTCTTTCACTGCTGCGATCTGCTGGCCAGAATTTGCATGCCACACGTCCCTGTTCTTGTTAGTAAAGTTTTTTCTATTCGGAGGCGTGGACTCTTGCTGGGCAGGTCTCTTCACTGGGGCCAGCCATTTCAGTATCTCCTCATGGCTGTGTGACTAGACACTCCACATTTTTGGGCTCGAGAAGGCATCAGTTTTTGACCACGCAGAAGTCACGCAGAAGTCAGCAGTAGTTAGCAGCAGCTCAGCAGCAGCTCTGCAGCCACAGCAGCTAGCCTCAGGACATATTCTAACAAGTCAGCATTGATACCACTACTACAGAACAGTATTGTATCACCGTTTGTTGTCTTATCTGGATTGAATAAACCCACGCTGATTTCATCTTCATGTCTGAGTCTGGATCCATCTAACCTGAACATCTGCCGGTCCTGTCTGCCCCACTGCTTGGATACGAAGGTAAGAAGTCACACAGCTATTATCAGTTATACCTTCATTCGCCTTCATGTGGGAACAGAACAGTCAAAAACTGCCTTAATGTCCACACCCCAGTCACAGATTCCCTCAGAGTTACCACACTAAGGAATCGCCCTGCAACAGGCCTATCTGCAGCGAATCTGCCCGGCTACAGTGCATGTTCCACAAGTCTAAGGGCAAGCACCGCATGTCCACAGTATCTTTACTGTTGCCTGAAAGCCCTCCACAACTCATCAAGCTGTTTCCTATATCCCATATCAATCTTTGCTCGCATAGCAGAACTGTTAACGCACACGGGGTCCCTCTCTAACCTAAACCCCCGCAAATCACTTAAAACACCTGAGGAACCTTGCCAGAGTGCCCCAGCGCAGCCACACTGCAATTTTCAGCCCCCAATTCAAAAGTTTATTTTCTTAAAGAGACAGCGCACCTTAAATCAAAATGGACAAAAAGGACCTTGCACAGTTTCCCAGTGATGAAACAGAGCTAATGCAGCCTGATACTGATCACCAAGAAGTACAGGAAGCAGAACCCACACTTCCAGCAGACCAAGTCGTGCGACCAAGACGCTCCCTCAAACCGACAATAAAGGTCAGGGAAAACTATCAAACCACAAAAGATGAGCTATGCGATAACCTGGAAGAGCTATGGGAGCGAGTTTCCTCCCTCATGTCAGGACTTAAATCCTCTGGTGATACTCAAAGCTTACAAGTTGGCATCAGGCGGCTGAACACAGCTCATGAAGGATACAAGAGACTGTTCACAAGGTATATAACCTTTCTAAAAAACGTTAATAATGATGAAGCCCTTTCAGAACTGAGCAAGGCAGAATCTATAGACATTCAAAGAGACACCATGGTGCTGCTTGCTAAAGATAAAGCGGAACTCCGCATCTCCCATTTGCAAGAAACTAGATCACACAGATCAAATTCATCCAAACATTCCTCTCGGTCATACAGATCATCGTGCTCAAGAAGCTCAACCCTAAGCGACAGACTACTAGAGGCCCGCATAAATGCACAGCAATCCAAAGTCAGGCGTTCCTTCACTGAAAAAGAAGCTCTGGCAAGAGTGGAAGCAGAGGCCAAGAGGGCAGAAGCAGAAGCAGAGGCCAAGAGGGCAGAGGCTCGAATAAAGATTCTTGAATCAGAGATGGAAGAGGAAGTTGCATTAGCTAAAGTAAGACTACTTGAGCAAGCATTAAGCCAAGGTCTTGATCCAGTCTGCTCGCTACCACAGGAGGTAGAAGATCCAGCTGACCGCACCAGCGACTATGTACTGGAACAATTATCTGCATCACCCCCAGTATGCAGTACCGTCCAAGCCGACAACACCAAAACCTCCAAGTCATCTCCACCTACAGTGCCAGTGTCACTTACAGCACCCGAGCAACCTGATGGTGTTCACCCAGATGTGCCTTCTCAAGGACAGTTATTACGAAACTACAAAAAGGGCCATCAGGCGTTTCCTGGCCTACCTCCACAGCTCAAGCAGCAGTCCTCACGATCTACAGAGACTAGATCACAGCTCAACCCTGCAGCAGCATCATTCTACCTGGATGCATCTCACCCTTTCACGCCGCAAAGCCTACACGCCCCGGCGGCACCACAGGTTGTCGTGGCAACAAGCAGTGAGAAATCAGATATGTCTGAGTTGGCCAGGATTATGGCGATCAGAGAGCTAATTAACACAAGTCTCTCAAAATTTGATGACCGTGCAGAGAGCCACAGAGCTTGGAAGGCAACTTTCAAGGCCACTATTGCCAACCTCAAACTAGACGCAGAGAAGGAGCTCAACCTCCTGATCACATGGCTGGGCCCAAGCTCCACAAATCGCATCAAGAGCCTCAGAACTGTCTATGTGGGACAAGCAGAAGCAGGTCTCGCTGCTGCCTGGCAGAGACTCGAACGTACCTTTGGCAGTGCAGAAGCTATAGAGAAGGCCCTATTTAAGAGATTGCAGAACATTCCAAAGATCAATCTTAAGGACGTCCATAAGCTTCAGGATTTGAGTGACCTGCTCATGGAACTAGAGCTTGCCAAAAGAGACCCTCGTCTGATCGGGCTATGCTACCTGGATACAGCCCATGGAGTGAACCCAATTGTCGTGAAACTACCATACAGTCTGCAAGAAAAGTGGGCGGCATCAGTCTCAAGGTACAAAAGGGTGCATGACATCACCTTTCCCCCATTTATTCATTTCTGCAGATTCATTGAAGAACAGTCCCAGATGAGGAATGACCCCAGCCTCGATTTCCTGGAGTTCAACACTACAGCTCCAGCGACACCATCACCAAGGTATGAGAGTGCCATGCATAAACACAGAGACTTTAAGAGCAGCGTGAGTGTTAGAAAGACTAACCTACCATCTTATGCAGCACCCACGGGTAAACAGTACAATACCTCATCAGGAGACAAGTCCTTCAATCGTGAATGTCCCATTCATAAAAAACCACACTCACTGAACAAATGCAGAGGGTTTAGATCCAAACCCATACAGGAGCGCAAGAAGTTCCTCAGCGAGCTTGGGGTATGTTTCAGATGCTGCGCTTCATTGGAGCACATGGCTAAGGACTGTAAATCCATCATCAAGTGTGAGGAGTGTCATAGTGAAAGACATGCCTCGGCTATGCACCCAGTTCCACTGCCCAGAGACTCACCAGCTGCCGTCACCACCAGTCCCGCTCCAAGTCATGGCGGGGAGCCCCAGAACCACGCTAACGCAGCCGCCGCTGTTTCCTGCTCATGTTTGGAAGTATGTGGCGAGGGCCAGGGTGAGAAATGTTGTGCCCGAATATGCCTAATCAAGGTCTATCCAGAGGGACTACCAGAAAAGGCAGTAAAAATGTATGCCATCATCGATGACCAAAGCAACCGGTCCCTAGCAGGACCTAAATTCTTTGAAGCCTTCGGGATAAAGGGACCATCAGAACCCTACATCTTAAACACCTGCTCAGGCCGTATAGAGACTAGCGGCAGGAGGGCGCAAGGATTTATTGCTTCCCCCATCAGTGGGAATACCGAAATACCCCTACCAACACTGATTGAATGCGATCAAATACCCAACCATAGGGATGAGATTCCTACCCCAGAAGCTGCGTTTCACCAACCGCACCTAAGGCACCTAGCCAACGTTATCCCACCTATGGACAACAATGCTGAGATTCTACTCCTGCTTGGCAGAGACAATCTAAGGGTGCACAAGGTGCGCCAACAGTGTAATGGTCCCGACTACGCACCATATGCCCAGAGGCTGGACCTGGGATGGGTAGTCATAGGAAACGTATGCCTGGATCAAGCAGAAATCGACTCCTTCAAAACGTACGTGCGTGGAGACGGACGCACAACTTGCATTAAGCCGTGTCCTCATCACTATGAAGTGAAAGAGAAGTCTCCAGACCTCGTACAACCACCTGACATCATTTCTCCCCTCTTTGCTGACGACTTGGGGAGATCAGTCTTTCGCACAACCAAGGATGATGATAAGGTAGCCTTATCAGTAGAAGACAGAGAGTTCTTTAAAGACGAAACCAATCACTGGGTTTCTCCATTACCCTTCCGAACCACCAGGGTAAGTCTCCCCGACAATCAGGAGCAAGCGCTATCCAGATCTAACTCTCTTCAGCGCACCATGGACAGCAAGCCTGAGACGAGAGAACACATTGTCATACCATCTGAACTTAATCCAGCAGATCACGCCACCAGGCCTACGTCTGTGGGTTCCTTTGCTAAATCTACTTGGCTTACAGGCCCAGAGTTTCTGCTAGGACAGGAAGACAAATGTGAACAGGAAGTTTACAGCATCCAGGATCCTGATAATGATCCAGAAATCCGCGCCGAAGTTAGCGCATTAGTCACTGAAACAAAGCAGACCTCCAGGCTTGACTGTCATCGTTTTGAACATTTCTCCAGTTGGATGAGACTTGTCAGAACCATTGCAAGGTTAGTACACATCGCCAGATGTTATCACAATACTCAGGAAGATAAAGATTGTCATGGTTGGCACGTCTGCCATAAACCATTCTCTGCTGAGGACATTTCTCATAGCGAGTCTCTCATAATACGTCATGTCCAGCAGCAGGAATTTAACGTAGAATGGAAGTGCTTGAACAACAGACAGCAGATTCCTATAAAAAGTCCCCTTGCAAACTTAAACCCAATTATGGACAGTTTTGGCCTGCTCAGAGTCGGTGGTCGTTTGAATCAAGCCCACCTAGGAGTTGTGGAGCAAAATCCTGTCATTATTCCCAGCAAACATCATATCACCACGTTGTTGATCAGACATTACCACAAAAAGACTGAACACCAGGGCAGACAAATCACTGAGGGCAAGTTAAGGTCTGCGGGTCTTTGGATTATAGGTATGAAGAAACGTGTAGCCCAACAACTGCATGACTGTGTGCACTGTCGTAAAGCCAGAGGAAAACAGCTACACCAACAAATGGCCGACTTGCCCGCGGATAGACTATGCACAGAGCCGCCCTTCACCTACACTGGCCTAGACGTCTTTGGACCATGGATGGTGTCCGCACGTAGAACCCGTGGTGGTCACGCAAACAGTAAACGTTGGGAAGTGCTATTTACTTGCATGAGTGTGCGAGCCGTTCATATAGAGGTGATAGAATCTATGGACACATCCAGCCTCATTAATGCCTTAAGACGGTTCTTCGCCATCAGAGGACCAGTGAAACAGTTGAGGTCAGACCAGGGAAGTAACTTCATCGGCGCCTGTAGAGAACTGAACATCGACACTAAGCCTATCCAAGATCAGTTGGCGGAGAAAGGTTGCACCTGGATTTTTAATCCTCCTCATAGTTCCCACATGGGGGGTTCCTGGGAGAGAATGATCGGGATCTCACGCAACATCTTAAATTCTATGTTGATGGATGTAAACTCTTCAAGACTTACGCACGAGACTCTCGTCACTCTTCTCGCTGAAGTTTCAGCTATCATCAATTCAAGACCCCTTGTGCCAGTATCTATGGATCCTGAAACACCAGCCATACTGTCTCCGGCTATTCTACTTACCCAAAAAACTGACAATATGCTCACGCCTAGTGGAGAATTTACCCATGGGAATATCTACCAAAAACACTGGAAACGTGTACAACACCTGGCAGATTACTTCTGGAACAGATGGCGTAAAGAGTATCTCAATATTCTTCAAGGAAGGAGGAAATGGCAACATCAAAAACCAAACTTGAAAGAAGGAGACCTTGTATTGATGAAGGAGCAACAAACCGAAAGGATCACCTGGCCTATGGGACTAATTACAAAGGTTCTTCCTAGCAAGGATGGCAAGGTCCGAAAGGTGGAGCTGAAGATCTTCAGGAAGGGTGAGCTTAAAACTTTTGCAAGGCCGATTAAGGAACTCATTCTAATATTACCCATCGAGAACGTTCCTGAAGGATGAAAAAGGACTGAACTTGAACTTCACAGTTTTACCCGCTATGGGTCAGCCAACCCACTATGTCATGTTTATTGCATTTCACATGTTCTTTGTTACAGGTTGTATTATATTTTTATGGACATTCGTCATAGTGAAATCTCCTTACGTAAATTTCAGACGGGGAGTGTGCTGTTCTCCTTATAGTTATTTGTACATTACATTATTAATCTTTATTTCTACATGTTTGTTTTCATGCATTTCTTTCACTGCTGCCATCTGCTGGCCAGAATTTGCATGCCACACGTCCCTGTTCTTGTTAGTAAAGTTTTTTCTATTCGGAGGCGTGGACTCTTGCTGGGCAGGTCTCTTCACTGGGGGCAGCCATTTCAGTATCTCCTCATGGCTGTGTGACTAGACACTCCACATTTTTGGGCTCGAGAAGGCATCAGTTTTTGACCACGCAGAAGTCACGCAGAAGTCAGCAGTAGTTAGCAGCAGCTCAGCAGCAGCTCTGCAGCCACAGCAGCTAGCCTCAGGACATATTCTAACAAGTCAGCATTGATACCACTACTACAGAACAGTATTGTATCACCGTTTGTTGTCTTATCTGGATTGAATAAACCCACGCTGATTTCATCTTCATGTCTGAGTCTGGATCCATCTAACCTGAACATCTGCCGGTCCTGTCTGCCCCACTGCTTGGATACGAAGGTAAGAAGTCACACAGCTATTATCAGTTATACCTTCATTCGCCTTCATGTGGTAACAGAACAGTAACCTTTATGTATTTGGCGAATAAAACTCTTTTCCTCCAGATATAAAGTGTGCCCCCTTGTCCTCTGTGATGACCTTAAAGTGAATAACTCAATACCAAGTTCACTATATGGACCATATATGTATTTATACGCAGGGCCGGACTTACCATTGGGCTTGACTGGGCTCAAGCCCATGGGCCCCGCCCAATAGGGGGCCCCCTTTAAAAAAAAAAACATATATATATATATATATATATATATTTTTTTTTTTTTAAATTATTATTATTATTATTATTATTATTATTAAAGGGCCCAGAGGTCTCCAGGGCCCCCGGAACTTACATTTTTTTTAATATATATATATATATATTTTTTTTTATTTTTTATTAAAGCGGAGTTCCAACCACAATTAGCATTTTTTAAATGTATGTCCTTTCATCCTGCATTTTTATAATATAAATCCGGTCACTTACTATTTATAATCCGCCGCCGATCCGCATAGATATTCAAAAAAGATAGTTTATAAAACTATGTCTACACCGTTGTCATTTTGCTTGTGGGCATTGTGAAGCCTACAAGCATTTACTTCCTGGAAGTCTTGGATGGGGAGTGATAATTGGACAGTGCACTGCATCCTGGGAAATGATGACACACATTTCCCAGGAGCATTAGAGGGAGATGATGTCAGAATCCTAGGTGGTCTCAAAGGCAGATTTCGTGGGACCGCATAGCAACAGGTATTTCCATTTTTTTTTTTTTTTTACCTTTTTTAGGTTTAATGAGCACAATAATGAAATTTGGTATGGAAACTCCACTTTAAAGGGCTCAGAGGTCCCCAGGGCCCCATGTGACAACCCCCCTTTTTTATTTATTTTTATAAATGTTTATTTTTTTATTTTTGTTTAATTTTTTTTATTTTTTATTAAAAGTCCCAGAGGGGCCCAGAGGACCCAGGGCCCCGGATGGCAACCTTCCTTTTTTTATGTATTTTTTATAAATGTTTATTTATTTTTTTATTAAAGGGCCCATAGGTTTCTTTTTTCTTTTTATTAAAGGGCCCAGAGGTCCCCAGGCTACCCCCTTTTTATATATATATATATTTTTCTTTATTTCTTCTTTTTTTTGTAAAGGCCCCCCCGCTTCTCAATTTGCGGCAGCCCCCCGCTTCTCAATTTCAGGCGGCAGCACCCTCCCCCCCCCGTTCTCTGCTCCAGGGGGCCCATGCCTTAAGCTGTGTAAGGGGTAGAGTTGCCACCTTTTCTTCAAGCCAAACCTGAACACTTTAGCGGCACAGGGCACATTTCTTTTCGTAGTATACACAATAGGATTATAAAAGACCTGGGGCACCTTTGGGTACCTCAAGGAGAGTGGTAATGCAGCCCGCTGCACCAAACAGTGGGTGTGGCCAAACTGCTCTTGCTGACATCATGGCTCCCCCTCAGTGATGCCAAACCTGCCCCCAGACAGCGGCCCGCATCTCCCGAATGGCAACAGATCTTTGTGTGACTACCTCAGTTACTTGGGGAGCCACAGCCCAGTCTAAATAAGTCTGCCTGAAACCTGGACACAAGATCCAAAACCCAAACTGTCCGGGTGATTCCTGGACAGGTGGCAACAATAGTAAATTCCTGATGGCGGCCCTGCGCATACCTCCCAACACGCACGGATTCTGCGGGACTTTCCCACACAGACAGCTTCTTCCCGCAGTCCCGCGAAACGGTTAATTTTCCCGCACTGCAAGAGGAGGCAGCACGGAAGCAGGAGGAACCGGAGCGGTGTGTGGAGGACTGTGGCTGCTGAAGGGAAGAAAGCCGACAGCCGGGCTAATGACAGTCTGTGGCCCCGGCTGTCGGCACAGGTGAGAGGCACCGGAAAGGTGTGTGGATGTCTGCTGAAGGGAAGAGAGAAGAGAGCCGACACATTCCGTGCACAGGTGAGAGGCACCCCCGCTAAACAACTTTAATATAATGCGCCCCACCGCTCAACAACTTCAATTCGCCTCCCCCCGCTCAACAACTTTCAACTTTAATGTGCCCCCCCCGCTCAACAACTTTGACCCACCCAATTCTCGGCTCCAGGGGGCCCCTTCAACACTCAAGCCCAGGGGCCCCCACCACCCTAAGTCCTGCCCTGTTTATACATGTTGATCATATTCCCCATTAATCTCCTCTTCTCAAGAGAGAATAAATTCAGTTTCTCTAATCTTTCCTCATAGCTAAGGTCCTCAATGCCTCTTATTAGTTTGGTAGCCTTTCACTGCACTTCTCCAGTTCCCTGATATCTTTTACGTCAACTGGTGACCAAAACTTAACTGCATATTCCAGATGAGGTCTTACTAATGATTTGTACAGGGATAAAATGATATCTCTCTCTCTCTCTGGAGTCTATACCCCTCTTAATACAAGAAAGGATTTTGATCATTTTGGAAACCGCTGCTTGGCATCGCATCCCATCATTAAGCTTAACTACCAGAACACCCAGATCCTTCTCCACCTTTGATTCCCCCAGTTGTACTCCCCCTAGTATGTATGATAAATGCATATTCTTAGACCCCAAGTGTATACATTTACATTTATCAACATTAAACCTCATTTGCAGCTATGAGTAATTTTTCTGCAGGAGTAATTAGCAGTGGAACACAGCAGTTTAACGAAAGCAGGAAAACGAAAGCAGCAAGAAAAGATCACAAAGAACTTTGCTTCACTCTGGATTGACCACAAACCACCCCTTTGGAAGGCATCCTGCAAGTCTGAATCCTATCCCCACTACCCTTTATTATGTCCCCTCTACTCTGCCTTTTCATACTAGTATCCTCTGCTTTCAAATTATCACTTTCTTTCCCCTCTCCTCCACCCCAAAACTTGTACATGTCATCATCACTTCTACCCTCTCCCTACTACTGCTCTCATCACCTCCTGCTAATACTTAACCCACCTGCTGACCCACACACAAAGACAGGGAAGCATGTGCACTCATACACCTCCCACTCGCATCTTATTTATCTCACCCTCCTTTTTCTGCTTACCTCCGGGGATATCTCCCCTAATTCTGGTCTTCCAGTATCTCACCCCCACACCCGGCACCCTCCCTCCTCCAGCATCAGCCGCAATTCTCTCAGTCTTATCTCGATCCCCCTGCTTGCAAAAACTACCCTCCCCTTCTCATGTGCCCTCTGGAATGCCCGCTCTGTCTGCAATAAGCTCACTTCTGTTCATGACCTTTTTTATCTCCCACTCCCTTGACCTTCTTGCAATCATGGAAACATGGCTTCAAGAGACAGATTCTGCCTCGCATGCATGCCTCTCCCATGGAGGCCTCCAATGGACTCACTCACCCAGACCCAGTGGATGGAAAGGAGGTGGAGTTGGTTTGCTTATATCCCCACTGAGCACCTTTCAAGTTCTGTCTGCCCCTCCTTCTTTATCCTTCTCTTCTTTTGAGACACTATGGCCCATATTTACGCTGGACGCATGTGGTGCTCCCATTGATTTCCTATTCAAATATGGAAATGAGGGAGATACGTCAATTCACGCCCGGCGCATAATATACGCGCTTTGCGTAAGTCGTATGTCTGGCGTAAAGTTATTCCCCATATATGAGGCGCAACCCATGCAAAGGTATGGACCAGGGAACACAAGCCGTCGTATCTTTTGTCGTTTACGTTGTACGTGAATATGACTAGGCGTAGGTTACGTTCACGTCGTAGGCAGTGATCCGACGTATCTTAGGGAGTAGTTCTGACGTGATTCTGTGCATGCGCACGGGATGCGTCCACGGGATGGCGCATGCGCCGTTCGTTATTCGTATCTTTATGGCGCTCGGCCCATCATTTGCATGGGGTCACGCCTCATTTGCATGGCTCATGCCCACTTCCACTTACGACGACTTACGCATAAGAAACCCAGCGCAGATTTGGTGGCAAGTGCTTTGTAAATTCGGTGCTTGCCTCTCTGCACTGCGTCAGCGTAGCGTAAAGAAGATACGCTACGGCGGCATAAATATGCGCCAATGTATGTGAATCCAGGCCATTGTATTTGTCTATTTTCTCCCATTTCTCTAAGGATTGCAGTGATCTATCGGCCTCCTGGACCAGTGTCACACTTCCTTGATGACTTCTCTGCCTGGCTACCCTACTTTATCTCCTCTGCAATACCCACTATTATCCTTGGGGATTACAACATCCCCACCAATGTTATAAGCCCAGCCGCATCCCAACTTTTCAACTTAACCTCATCCTTTGACCTTACACAATGGACACAGTCCCCCACTTACTCTGATGGTAATACCCTCAACCTTGTTTTCTCCCATCTTTGCACCCCCTACAACCTCACCAACACCCCCTATCCTCTCTCTGTCCACAATTAGATTTTTTTTCACAATGTGATTGTCTCCAACCACCTGTCCCACCAAGCAGAAAACAATTACCTGCAGAAACCTTCACCACTATTCCTTCTCTTTTCTATTCTGAAACTGACCACCTCAATGACAAAATCTCACCCCTGTCTTGCCCCGACCTGGCCACTAGGCATGTGCATTTCGTTTCGTTCCGAATCGAAATTCGGACGAATTTTTCATTATTCGGACATTCGGATGCATACGAATTCCCGAATTGCAATATTAATGAATTTACCGAATCCGAACGAACGTTTTCGATTCCGAATCGAAAACCCGCAGACGAAATTCGATCGGAATTCGATTTTTTTTTTTTTTTTTTCGAATTCCGATCGAATTTCGTCCGCGGGTTTTCGATTTGGAATTCGAAAAAAAATTTTTTTTTTTTTTTTTTTGGAATTCCGATCGAATTTCGTCCACGGGTTTTCGATTTGGAATTCGAATTTTTTTTTTTTTTTTCGAATTCCGATCGAATTTCGAAATTAGATTCGAAGAGAGAATTTTCGAATTCGACCGGATTTTTCGAAATTCGGTCAAAAACGAACGAGTTCCGAAAACGAATTTAACACATGTAACGAACCTAACTTAACGAAATTAATTAAATAACGAATTAAAACGAAACGAAACAAAATTTTCCCTTTTGCACATGCCTACTGGCCACCTCTATCTACAACAGTTGACTTTCATCCTCACTGGACTCTCTTGTGCCTCCCACCACACAACATGTCAGGCCCCGACTAGTACAACCTTGGAAGATCGAAAACACCAGAAACCTTAAGAGACATAGCCAAGCACTGGATCGAGTGTTGCATAAAACCAACTCCCAGCATGCATTCACTCAAAATAAATCTGCCTTTTTAAAATACAATTCCCCCCTCCATGCTGCCAAACAAACCTACTTTGTGACCCTCATTAATAATACAAAAAAGGTCACTGCCCCCACCTATAACTGCTCTTCACAGCAAGGAGCACTGGAAGGGCAAACAAATGTCAAATAAAACCAAAGAATTTCCAACTCAACTTACAAACAAGCTTGCGACCAACCAAATTAACCTGTCTATCAGTATGCGTTAAAAACAGAGGTTTAGTTGCACACATTTGCAAATACATGCTTAAGCTACAGGCCCCGCCAAGGCACCCTGGGCCAGATTCACAAAAAACTCCGGCGGCGTAACGTATCGTCTTTACGTTACACCGTCGCAAGTTTTCAGCGTAAGTGCCTGATCCTCAAAGCACTTTCCTGTAAACTTGCGGTGGTGTAACGTAAAGCCGTCCGGCGCAAGCCCGCCCAATTCAAATGGGGCATGTACCATTTAAATTAGGCGCGCTCCCGCGCCGGACGTTCTGCGCATGCTCCGTTCGCAATTTTCCCGACGTGCTTTGCGCGAAATTACGGTGGCCCGACGTGTTTGTGAATCGCGACGTGCGTAACGTACTTACGCCGAAAAAAAAAAAATTAAAATTCGACGCGGGAACGACGGCCATACTTTAACATGGGCTGTGTAAAGTTAAGGCTTGAAAAAACATGACTAACTTTGTGACGGGAAAAAAAGACTTGCGACGACGTAACAAACGCGAAAACCTTTGTGGATCGCCGTAAAACCTCATTTGCATACCCGACGCTGGAAAACGACGCGAACTTCAAACAGCAGGGGGCCGAAGTATTGCATCCTAAGATCCGACGGTGTAAGTCAATTACACCTGTCGGATCTTAGGGCTATCTATGCGGAACTGATTCTATGAATCAGCCGCAAAGATACGACAAGAGATACGACGGTGTATCAGGAGATACACCGTTGTATCTCTTCTGTGAATCTGGCCCTTAGTTCCTACCTCACTGACTCCTTAAAGTCTGGCTTCTGCTTGCTACACTCCACTGAAATTGCCCTACTGAAACTCAATAAGAACCTACTAACTGCTAAAACCAATGGCCACTACTCCATCTCTTTGCAGCCTTTGATACAGTTGACCACCTCCTCCTCTCCACTCTCTTGGCCTTCAAGACCCTGCTCTCTACTGGCTCTCTTACTACTTATCACAGCACTTCTTCAGTGTGACCTATAACTCTGTTTCCTCCTCTCCACCTCTATCTCATGAAATTACACTTTAATGTTTTATGCAGAATTATGTTATAAAAATAAATATTAACAACAACTTTATCCGTGCTCAAAAATGCAGCCTGCCCGTGTCCACCAATGCAGCCTGTGTCCGCCAGTGCAGCCTGTGTCCCCAATGCAGCCTATATCCCCAATGCAGCCTGTGTCCCCAGTGCAGCCTGTGTCCGCCAGTGCAGGCTTTGTCACCAATGCAGCCTGTGTCTGCCAGTGCAGCCTGTGTCTGCCAGTTCAGCCTGTGTCACCAATGCAGCCTGTGTCCCCAATTCAGCCTGTGCCCACCAGTGCAGCCTGTGTCCGCCAATGCAGCCTGTGCCCGCCAACACAGCTATGTGTCCACCAATGCAGCTGTGTGTCCCCAATGCAGCCTGAGTCCCTAATGCAGCTATGTGTCCCCAATGCAGCTATGTGTCCCCAATTCAGCATGTGTCCACAATGCTGCTATGTGTCCCCAATGCAGCTATGTGTCCCCAATTCAGCCTGTGTCCCCAATGCAGCCTGTGTCCACCAATGCAGATATGTGTCCCCAATGCAGCCTGTGTCCCCAGTGCAGCTATGTGTCCCCAATGCAGCCTGTGTCCCCAATGCAGCTATGTGTCCCCAATATAGCTAGGTGTCCCTAATGCAGCTATGTGTCCCCAATGCAGCCTGTGCCTGCCAATACAGCTATGTGTCCCCAATGCAGCTGTGTCCCCAATGCTGCTATGTGTCCCCAATGCAGCCTGCTGCCTGCTTCCGGCCATCTGCACCAAGCTCCTGTCGTCTGCTGTCTGATCTTCCCAGCATCTCCGCAGTTCCTGCACAGCATCTTCGGGGTCTTCAGGAAACCACCGCAGACCTGCACAGCACCATACCAGGCGCTTGTGCGACTCTGAACTCTTGCGCTCCCTGTCTGCTCTATCAGGGGTTCCGGAGTCAGAGGAGCAAGAGTTGCCACTCCCCGCACGTCAGGCTCTGCTCTGTACCAGGTACGTGACAGTACTGAGCAGCCATGTCTGAGCCTGCGCAGGGAGTGGATCCCATGACGGAACTTTGTCGCCACCTGGATGGCCTTACCCAAGCAGTCAGAGCCCTGCAGGAAGGCTATACCCGACTTGAAAATCGTGTCCAAGAACTGTCCACCCCATCTACTTCTTCTTCTTCTGCTGGCGCATCCGCTTCACCTTCAGTTATTATGCTGCCTCCTGAGCCCAAGGTGCCTATGCCTGAAAGATTTACAGGGGAACGAAGCAAGTTTAGAGCGTTCCGGAATGCCTGTGAGCTCTACTTTGGACTTCAGCCACGGACTTTCTCATTAGAAGCCACCAAAGTTGGCTTCGTTATGTCCCTCCTTTCTGGTGAACCGCAGGCATGGGCCCATCGCCTGATGGAGCAAAAGGACTTGTCTCTTGACCGTTTGGACACGTTCTTTCAGGCTATGTCCCTGTTGTATGAAGACCCCCATCAGGCCGCTACTGCGGAAGCTGCTCTGCATTCCCTCCTGCAAGGTCGCAGACCCGCAGAAGATTATGTAGCTGAGTTCAGGAGGTGGAGTGCGGACACTAATTGGAACAACGCGGCCCTTTGCTACCAGTTTCGCTTGGGTCTCTCAGAAACTCTCAAAGATGAACTTGCACGAGTAGGGGTCCCTGACACCTTGGAGGCCCTTATCAATCTAACCATCCAGATTGACAGACGCTTGAGAGAACGCAGGATTGAACGTACCACCGGTCTGAGTCGCCCAGCATGGATGTTGCCTCGGGTACCTGCCTACCCTAACCCGATTCCTCCAACCCCGGTCACTACCTCTAGAAACATTCCAGAACCCATGCAGCTGGGCCTGATCCGCCCTTCCCTCACTTCTGAGGAACGACTTCGACGCCGGACAAACAACCTTTGCCTCTGCGGAGAGCCCGGCCACTATGTAAGGACCTGCCCAGCAAAATTCCGTAAGTGCACCTTCATGTCATCTGTCCCCTCACCCATTGTCTTCAACAAATCTGCTCATCTGGCTGTTCCCGTTTTATTGCAGCTTCCAGGAAGGGATATACGGACCAGCGCTATACTTGACTCTGGGGCCTGCAGCTGTTTTCTGGACTCTACCTTTGCTACCCATCATCATATTCCGTTGCGCCCTAGGGCTGTTGGACTGTCTGTACACTTGGCCGATGGGTCCGTCTTGAAATCCGGGCCAGTTACTCAAGAAACCTTGCCCATCGCCACTACCATCTCGGATAGTCATCGAGAACTTTTATGCCTGGATGTTATTGAATCCCCTCTGTTCCCTATAATCCTGGGCATACCCTGGCTCCAGGCTCACAACCCTCAGATAAATTGGACTACTGGTGAGATTTGCTTCTGTTCCACCTACTGCCAACAACACTGCTTACAGGCGATCTCGCCTTCCCCCTCTTTGCTCTGCATGGACTCAGACGTTGAAATTCGCCAATCCGTCCCCGAAGTGTACCATGAGTTCCTGGACGTCTTTAGCAAAAAGGGGGCTGACACCCTTCCCCCTCATCGGCCATACGATTGCCCGATTGAGCTCCTCCCTGGGGCCGAAATTCCCTTCGGACGAATTTTTCCCCTAACTGAACTGGAGCTTGACAATCTAAAGACGTATGTTGACGATAACCTCAAGAAGGGGTTTATTCGCCCCTCTACCTCGCCAGCAGGAGCAGGAATTTTTTTCGTCGAGAAGAAGGACCATTCTCTCCGCCCCTGCGTGGATTACCGCGAACTTAACAAGGTGACAATAAAGAACCGATACCCCCTTCCGCTGGTGCCGGAACTGTTCCAAAGACTGGGAGCAGCAGTCATTTTCACGAAACTGGACTTGCGGGGGGCCTATAACTTGGTGCGAATACGGGACGGCGACGAATGGAAGACTGCCTTCCGCACGCGCTTCGGCCATTATGAGTACTTGGTGATGCTCTTCGGGCTCTGCAACGCGCCTGCCACATTCCAGCACTTCGTGAATGACGTCTTTAAGGACTACCTTGACCTCTTTGTCGTAGTCTACCTTGACGACATCCTCATTTTTTCCCCTTCTGTTGCCAAACACCGGGAACATGTCAAGAATGTGCTCAAGCGACTCTGAATGCACGGATTATACGCCAAGCCCGAAAAATGCCAATTTGAATGCGAAAGCATACAGTTTCTGGGACTAGTTATTTCAGTAAACGGCATCGAGATGGACCCACAGAAGGTTACGGCAATCCTTGATTGGCCTGCACCCACAGATAAAAAGGGCATCCAACGCTTTATCGGGTTTGCCAATTTCTACAGGAAGTTTATTAGGGGGTTTTCCAACATCATCGCCCCCATAACCACCCTAACCAAACAAACTGTCCGTTTCCGTTGGTCCCCTGAAGCCCAAGGGGCTTTTGAGGCTCTAAAGAAGCTGTTTACGTCTGCACCGGTCCTCAGTCACCCAGATGCCAGCCTGCCCTACATCTTGGAAGTGGACGCTTCAGAGACAGCAGTTGGGGCAGTGCTGTCCCAAAGACAGGGGCCGAAGGCTCTTCTGCACCCGGTTGCTTTTTTTCCCCGCAAACTGTCGGATGCAGAAAGGAACTATGACGTGGGTGACCGAGAACTTTTAGCAATCAAGGCAGCGCTGGAGGAGTGGCGGTTCTTATTGGAAGGTGCAGCTCACCCAATTTTGATCTATACAGACCACAAGAACTTAGAATACCTGAGAGTAGCCAAGAGACTAAGACCTCGTCAGGCCAGATGGGCGCTTTTTTTTACCCAGTTCACCTTCCATATAACGTACAGGCCAGGGTCGAAGAATACCAAGTCCGATGCTCTTTCCCGGATGTACTGCAATTCGGAAACCTCTGCTCCTCCGGACACCATCCTTTCTGCTGGAAATTTCCTGTTACTTCAAGATGACCTACTGTCCCGGATTAAACAGGCCTCTGCAGGAATGGCCTTCCCTTCGGATACAAATTTGCAACTTAGAGATGGCTTGTTGTGGCATGAGGACAGGATCTTTGTGCCAGAGGAGTTACGGGTCAGTGTCCTGGGTCTCTGTCACGATCATGAGCTGGCCGGCCATTTTGGAGTACAGAAGACCTCGGAACTCTTGCAGCGCACGTTTTGGTGGCCTCAGCTTATGAGAGACTGTAAGAGTTATGTGGAGTCGTGCACCACGTGTATTCGAAGTAAAGGGAGTAAGTCCAGGGCCTGGGGTCTGTTGAAGCCTTTGCCCGTACCAGAGAGACCATGGAGAAACAGCTCCATGGATTTTATTGTTGAACTCCCTCCTTCTGAGGGTTTCACTACCATTTTTGTAACAGTGGACAGACTGTCCAAAATGGCACACTTTCTGCCCATGAAGGGTACACCCTCTGCTCCTGAAACTGCCAAAGTCTTCATTAGGGAAATCATACGGTTACACGGCGTTCCTGTAAACATCGTATCGGATCGTGGAGTACAGTTCACTTCCAGGTTCTGGAGAGCGCTCTGCGAATCCCTCAAGGTTGAGCTGTCCTTCTCATCTGCTTATCACCCACAGTCGAATGGCCAAACTGAAAGGACAAACCAAACTTTAGAACAATATCTACGCTGTTTCTCTTCGTTCTCTCAGGAAGATTGGGTCTCTCTATTACCGCTGGCTGAATTCGCATATAATAATTCAATCCACTCTGCTACCAAACAATCCCCTTTCTTTGCGAATTACGGCTACCACCCGCTATTCCTGTCCAACCGTGTCCCGGAATGTACGGTGCCCGCTGTCCAAGAAACATTAGACTTCTTCAGCACTAACAACAGGCTACTCCAAGAAACTATGGCAAAGGCTCAGGAGCATAATAAGGAGGTGTTTGATAAAAGGCGGAGAGGAGAACTTAGTCTGGAACCCGGAGACCTGGTATGGTTGTCTACTGTTAACTTGAGACTTACCTGTCCGTCCAAGAAACTGGGGCCTAAGTTTATGGGGCCGTTTCCAATTAAGAGGAAAATCAACAGTGTGGCCTACGAACTCGAATTGCCGGATTCTTTCCGTATCCATCCGGTCTTCCATGTTTCCCTCCTGAAGCCTGACGTCGCTAACCCCTTTCCGGGGCGAAGCACTGATCCACCCGAACCGGTCTTGGTTGACGGCGAGGAAGAATTTGAGATTGAGTCTATCCTTGATTGCAGAAAGAGGCACAATCAGGTTCAGTTCCTGGTGAAGTGGAAGGGCTACGGTCCCGAGGAGAATTCCTGGGAACCTGAACGCAACATCCATGCTAAGAGGTTGGTTCAGTCCTTCAAGAACGCTCACCCACTCAAGATGTCCCGAATGGGCATCCGGAGGCTGCCCATTGGAGGGGGGCAATGTCATGGACCTGCCCGACCACTAGGTGGCGCTAATCGCGCATTAGCGCGCAATCGCGGCAATAGCGCATCAGCGCGCACGGGAGCGCGCACTCGCGGCACGTCGGCGCGCACGTGTGCGTGCAATAGCGGCAACGGTGCGCACGGGGACGCGCAATAGCGGCAGCGGCGCACGGGCACGTGATGACGCCATTTTGGCGCCAGTTGGGCTATTTAATGGGGCTCATCCCATAGCCTCTTGCTGCTCAGTCAACAGCGTTCCTGTTACCTTACCCGACTTCTGTTACCTGATTGTCTCCTGCACCTGTGAACCCGGCTTACCTTTGGACCCTTCTGATCTCCGCCTGCCCTGACCTCCGGCCTGTCTGACTCCGCTCCTGCCTCCTCCTTCCAACGGTCTGCTGCCCGCCTGTTACCGACCCGGCTTGAATCACGACCCTGCCTCTGCCTCCTCTCTGTACCTGATCCGCCCGCCTGTGTTTGACCCGGCCTGCCTGACTCCGCCAGCATCTGTACTACAGAACACCTCCCACCTGCTGCCTGCTTCCGGCCATCTGCACCAAGCTCCTGTCGTCTGCTGTCTGATCTTCCCAGCATCTCCGCAGTTCCTGCACAGCATCTTCGGGGTCTTCAGGAAACCACCGCAGACCTGCACAGCACCATACCAGGCGCTTGTGCGACTCTGAACTCTTGCGCTCCCTGTCTGCTCTATTAGGGGTTCCGGAGTCAGAGGAGCAAGAGTTGCCACTCCCCGCACGTCAGGCTCTGCTCTGTACCAGGTACGTGACAGGAAGAGAGAGGAGAGCCGCCATCTGGTTGATCAGAGCGTGAGGAACATAACAGCTTTCATTTCAATAGCTGTGTGTTCCCCGCTGCACACCATCATATACAGCCCCTCCCCCTTGTCTGGGCACTTTGATAGACAGATCACCTGTCTTTGGACGGGTTATCTGTCTATCAAAGTGCCTGGACAAGGGGGAGGGGCTGTATATGACGGTGTGCGGCAGGGAACACACAGCTATTGAAATAAAAGCTGTTATGTTCCCCGCGCTCTGATTAACCAGGCAGCGGCGGCTCTCCTCTCTCTTCCCCTACGATCACTCCCATACAACCCAGGCTGCAAGCGGTGCTTGCCCACCTTCTCCCAGGCAGCCCACATTTACCAGCCCTCAAAATCCGCTCGCACAATGCGAGCAGGCGAGAGGAATTTTTAAGGGGTGGACTAGGTGTAATCCTAGATTCTGACCTGTCCTTTCAGCCCCAAATCGAATCACTGTCCAAATCGTCCAGACTTCACCTCCGAAACATCTTCAAAATACGCCTCTTTCTAACCGTCAAGACCATTAAGCAACTTATTCACTCCCTTGTTATCTCTTGCCTTGACTATTGTAACTCCCTCCTCATTGGCCTACCTCTCTGCAAGCTATCCCCTCTTCAGTCTATCATGAATGCCGCTTCCAGACTCATCCACCTTACCAACCGTTCAGTGTCAGCTACTCCTCTCTACCAATCCCTCCACTGGCTTCCCATTGCCCAAAGAATAACATTTAAAACACTAACAATAACATAGAAAGCCATTCACAATTCTGCCCAAGCTACATCACCAATCTTATCTCCAAATATCACTCAAACTGTCCTCTCCGCTCCTCCCAAGACCTTCTGCTCTCTAGCTCCCTTGTCTCCTCCTCCCCCCATGCTCATCTCCAGGAATTCTCCAGAGCCTCTCCCATCCTCTGGAACGCACTACCCAAATCTGTCTGGCTATCTCCTACTCTGTCCATTTTTAGGCGATCCCTGAAAACTCATCTCTTTAGGGATGCCTCCAGCTAACAACCGAACCTTCTACTCCCCTCATCAGTTCATCCCTCACAGTTTCACCATCTCCTCCCTCTTAGATTGTAAGCTCGCAGAAGCAGGGCTTCTCTAAGGCCTTGTACATACGATCAATCCAAACTGATGAAAACGGACTGATGGTCTGATGGTCTGATGGACTGATGGTCTGATGGTCTGATGTGCCTACACACCATCAGTTCAAAATCCGATCGAGTCCAACGCGGTGACGTAAAACACAACGATGTGCTGAAAAAAACGAAGTTCAATGCTTCCAAGCATGCGTCGACTTGATTCTGAGCATGCACGGGTTTTGAACCAATGCTTTTGCGTACTAACCATCGGTTTTGACCGATCGGTCATCAGTCCATCAGTCCGATTTTAAAGCAAGTTTTAAAACTTTGGTCTGAAGGACAAAAGTCTGATGGGCCATACACACGGTAGGTTTGGACTGATGAAACTGAACCTCAGTCCGTTTTCATCAGTTTGGACTGATCGTGTGTACAGGGCCTTACACTCTTGTTTTGAATTTTACTGTTGGTGTAGTGTCTCCCTACATTGTAAAGCGCTGCGCAAACTGTTGGCGATATATAAATCTTGTATAATATAATATAATAATTTGCCAGATAGTTGCCCAATTAAACAGTGCATTGAGATCAGCTTGTAAGTTGGAGAGGTCCTTCAAGGATGTTATTCCACTAGATAGCTTGGTGTCATCTGCAAAGCCTAAAATGGTACTTTTATAATCCCAGACCAACAATGGGTTTATTTTTGCACAAAGCCCAACCTTGTGTAGCTGTCCCATGGATGGTTTCTACAATCTTCAATGTCAGAGTTCGAAGTAGGTATGAGCCAAACACCCCCCCCCCGTTCGGTTCGCACCAGAACCTTTGAATGGACCGAACGTTCGTGCGAACATTTAGAACCCCATTGACGTCTATGGGACTCAAACGTTCAAATTCAAAAGTGCTCATTTTAAAGCCATATATGCAAGTTATTGTCGATAAACGGGTTTGAGAACTCGGGGTCTTGCCCCATGGAACATGTATCAATGGAAAAAAAAAGTTTTAAAAACGGTAGTTTTTCTGGAGCAGTGATTTTAATGATGCTTAAAGTGAAAAAAATAAAATGAAAAAATCCTTTAAATATCGTACCTGCTGGGTGTCTATAGTATGCCTGTGAAGTGGCACATGTTTATAACTGTCCCTGCACAAAAGGAGATTACTATCATTGAGAAAAATGGCATGGGTTTCCCCCAACTCCCCCCAGGTCATTACAAGCCCCTTTGGCCCTATATACTTTGAACAGCAGTATATAGGCGGTGCAAACAAGACAGGGACTGTAGGTTTGTTGTTAAGTAGAATCTGTTTGTAATTGTGAACTGGTACTTTGGTGCTGGCGCTGGTGCCACAACACTGTAAGTCCTCACAGTTACTCTTGGTGGGCGCAGGAATGGGCCCTGCTGTGAAATATTAGATCAAGAATTGTAATTACATGCCCCTGTTGAACAGGGGCAAAAAATTGGGCCTTTGTTGGTGGTGGTGATGGTGCTGGTGCCACAACACTGCAACCCCTCACAGATACTCTAGTTGGAGCGCAGGAATGAGCCCGCTGCAAAGTATTGCATCAAAAATTGTAATTACACGCCCCTGTTTAACAGGGGTAGAAAAATTGGGTCTTGGGCCTTGGTGCCACAACACTGCAACCCCTCACAGATACTCTAGTTGGAGCGCAGGAATGAGCACGCTGCAAAGTATTGCATTCAAAATTGTAATTTTGCAGAGGTGATCAAATACCACCAAAAGAAAGCTCTATTTGTGGGAAAAAAAGGACGCCAATTTTGTTTGGGAGTCATGTCGCACGACCGCGCAATTGTCAGTTAAAGCGACGCAGTCCCGAATCGCAAAAAGTGCTATGGTCTTTGGGCAGCAATATGGTCCGGGGGTTAAGTGGTTAAATATGGGCAAAAAAATTGGGCCTTAGGCACTGGTGCTGGTGCCACAACACTGCAACCCCTCACAGATACTCTAGTTGGAGCGCAGGAATGAGCCCGCTGCAAAGTGTTGCATCAAAAATTGTAATTACACGCCCCTGTTAAACAGGGGCAGAAAATTGGGCCTTGGGCACTGGTGCTGGTGCCACAACACTGCAACCCCTCACAGATACTCTAGTTGGAGTGCAAAAATGAGCCCGCTGCAAAGTATTGCATCAAAAATTGTAATTACACACCCCTGTTAAACAGGGGCAAAAATTGGCCTTAGCCACTGGTGCTGGTGCCCAGAACCAAAAATGTTCTTACAAGCTATCAGCATGATCATTGAGGAGGAAAAGGATAGTCACTCAGCATAACAGGATAGTCACTCAGCATCAGCATAGGGAGTCTTGAAGGGATCTGACATTTCAAAAAATATTCAGTTACATCAGCATTAGGTGCTTGGTAGCTGGTGGTGATCCAAGCCTGATTCATTTTTATGAAGGTCAGTCGATCGACCGAGTCGGTGGAGAGGCGCACCCTGTGATCGGTTACAAAGCCTCCAGCAGCACTGAATGTGCGTTCTGAAAGTGGGAAAGGTGTCCAAGTCTGATCTTGCCCCTAGGTATTCCCGCACCATGTAAAACAGACGCTGGCGATGGTTGCTGGAACCGGTCATACCTTGGGGCTGCGGACTAAAAAATTGTCTGAACGCATCGGTCAGACGGCCACCTTCTCCACCGCTCCTTCTGTGACTGACCGAAGCCTCAGCAACACGTTGTCCAGGACCAGGATTTTGTAACCTCCCAGTATCTGGGAACGCGTTGCACAGACCTTTCTGCAAGGCCTCCCGAAGATGTTTCATCTTCTGCTCCCTCTGTGCCGGCAAGATAAGGTCCGCAACCTTACTCTTGTAACGTGGATCAAGGAGGGTTGCCAGACAGTAATGATCCCTCTCCTTGATAGCACGAATACGAGGATCCTTCTGCAGGCTTTTCAGGATCAGGGAGGCCATACAACGTAGGTTTGCTGAGGCATTCGGTGCAGAGTCCTCTGGGTCACTGAGGACGACATGATACGCAGCCACTTTGTCCCAGCCACGTACAAGTCCATGGGTTCCTTGGGACTGTAATTGATCCCTTGAAGACTGTTGCTGATGATGAGTGCTAGGCTCCACCTCCATGCTGACACAATCCTCCTCCTCTTCCTCTTCCTGTGTGATAGGCGGGCAAGCAGGAACACTGTCTGGATAAAGGAAGCCTTGAGAGGTAAGGAAGTCCTCCTCTTCCTCCCTCTGTTCTGCCTCAAAGGCCCTGTCCATTATTCCACGCAGCGTGTGCTCCAACAGGTGAATAAGAGGGACAGTCTCACTGATGCATGCACTGTCACTGCTCACCATCCTCGTGGCCGCCTCAAATGGTGACAGGACAGTGCATGCATCCCTGATCATGGCCCACTGGCACGGGGGAAAAAAACAAGCTCCCCTGACCCTGTCCTGCTGCCATATTGGCACAGATACTCATTGATGGCCCTCTGCTGCATGTGCAGCCGCTGCAGCATGGCCAACATAGAGTGCCACCTGGTGGACATGTCACAGATTAGGCGGTTCTTGGGCAGGTTGTATTCCTTTTGGAGGTCTGCCAGCCGAGCACTGGCATTATATGACCCTCGGAAATGCACACAAACTTTCCTTTACCTAGTACAATCTGCCATCGGTGTACCGATAGTAGATTGCCCGCAAGTACTTGGCTGTGACACACCTAATTCTACACCTTCAGTCCTATCAGTGCAGGCTTCAGAGAGGACTGAGGGTATAGTGGGGTTGGAGATCCCAGCTGATGAGGAGCAAGGGGAGGTCTGCTTTGTTCTTTGGTATGGGTCTTTGAGGTACGCTTGCCAACGAACTGCATGGCAGGTCGACATATGTCTGGTCAAGCATGTGGTGCCCAAGCGGGTGATGTTTTGGCCATGCGAGATGCGCTTGAGACATATGTTGCAAATAGCAGCGGTGCGATCTGATGCACTTGTCTCAAAAAAGCCCCACACCAAAGAACTTTTGGAATAACGCAGACACAGGCAGTACACACCACGTAGCTTTAGGTGCAAACTGCAGAGGACACGGGCAGTACACACCACGTAGCTTTAGGTGTACACTGCAGCGGACACAGGCAGTACACACCACGTAGCTTTAGGTGCAAACTACAGAGGACACGGGCAGTACATACCACGTAGCTTTAGGTGCAAACTGCAGAGGACACGGGCAGTACACACCACTTAGCTTTAGGTGCAAACTGCATAGCACACGGGCAGTACACACCACGTAGCTTTAGGTGCACACTGCAGAGGACACAGGCAGTACACACACCACGTAGCTTTAGGTGCAAACTGCAGATAACACAGGCAATACACACCACGTAGCTTTAGGTGCAAACTGCAGAGGACATGGGCAGTACACACCACGTAGCATTAGGTGCACACTGCAGAGGACACAGGCAGTACACACACCACGTAGCTTTAGGTGCAAACTGCAAAGGACACATGCAGTACACACCATGTAGCTTTAAGTGCAAACTGCAGAGGACATGGGCAGTACACACCACGTATCTTTAGGTGCACACTGCAGAGGACACAGGCAGTACACCACATGAGAATACTGCAGCTAGCACAATCACCTGCCTGCCAGTAAATTAGGAAGATCGGATCTAGCTATACTATACAGTGTATTAATATATATACAACACCTGGGATGCATATATATCCTCTACACACTGTAACTTTACCACTTAAGACCCGGACCAAAATGCAGTTAAAGGACCTGGGCAGTTTTTGCGATTCGGCACTGCGTCGCTTTAACTGACAATTGCGCGGTCGTGCGACGTGGCTCCCAAACAAAATTGGCGTCTTTTTTTCCCACAAATAGAGCTTTATTTTGGTGGTATTTGATGACCTCTGCAGTTTTTATTTTTTGCGCTATAAACAAAAATAAAGCGACAATTGTGAAAAAAATGCAATATTTTTTACTTTTTGCTATAATAAATATCCCCCAAAAAATAGTTTTTCCCTCAGTTTAGGCCGATACGGTATTCTTCTACCTATTTTTGGTAAAAAAAATCGCAATAAGCATTTATCGATTGGTTTGCGCAAAATTTATAGCGTTTACAAAATTCTTTTTTTTTTACTACTAATGGTGGCGATCAGCGATTTTTTTCATGACTGCGACATTATGGCGGACACATCGGACAATTTTGACACATTTTTGGGACCATTGTCATTTTCACAGCAAAAAATGCTATAAAAATGCATTGTTTACTGTGAAAATGACAATTGCAGTTTGTGAGTTAACCACGAGGGGGCGCTGAAGGGGGTTAAGTGTGACCTCATTTGTGTTTCTAACTGTAGGGGGGTGTGGCTGTAGGTGTGACGTCATTGATTGTGTTTCCCTATAAAAGGGAACACACGATCGATGACGGCGCCACAGTGAAGAACGGGGAAGCTGTGTTTACACACAGCTCTCCCCGTTCTTCAGCTCCGGGGACCGATCCACTGTTCACTTAAAGAGGACGTACCTGTACGTGCTTGTGCCCAGCCGTGCCATTCTGTCGACGTATATGTGCAGGAGGCGGTCCATAAGCAGTTAAAGAGGACGTACAGGTATGTGCTTGTGCCCAGCCGTGCCATTCTGCCGACGTATATGTGCAGGAGGCGGTCCTTAAGTGGTTAACTGACTAGCCTGCCTGCTCTATCTACCTAGAAAAAATGACACTCTCTTTCTCTCTCTGTCTTCTCTCTCTTAACCTCCGCAACACACTACACAAGGCTGACCTGCAGGCGGCCTTTTATAGTGTGGGGCGTGTACTAAACCCCCTGAGCCATAATTGGCCAAAGCCACCCTGGCTTTGGCCAATTATGGCTCTCCGTTTTTAGCAAGCTTTGATTGGCCAAGAATGCGGTTCATAGTGCATGCTTGGCCAATCATCAGCCAGCAATGCACTGTGATGCCGCAGTGAATTATGGGCTGTGACACGCCACTTGAATTTGGCGCGAATGGCTCATAACGTTCGTATGTCGACGAACATACGATGTTCGAGTCGAACGTGAGTTCGACTCAAACACAAAGCTCATCCCTAGTTAGAAGTTACTTCTTTGACTAATGCCTTTGTTACACCAGTCATTGAGTTTTAGTCGCTGCTCTTCTCTAAAGTCCTGGTTGTATCATTGTTTTCCATTCTTCTTAGTGGATTTAACAGTACTCTGTATAATGTTCAAAGTTATTTTTCTTTTTATATAATGCAACCCTTTTGGGTGCATCTCCATAATTTTATTCAACGTCATTCAGCGAGTAGGCACATTTATTCTGAGATTTCTGAATACAGTAGAGCAGCATTCAACTAATTATAGAAACGTCTAAAGGCAACTGGTAGAACCAGAACTTATTTAGAGGATTCCACAGCAAAGGTGGATGAACACTTGTAAAAGTGAATACAATAAATACTTTTCAAGGTTTTCTATATTTATATAAATGTAAAACTTTATAGATTCTTTTTCACTTTATTATGGACTTTTTTTTTTACATAAGTAACATCCAATCCCATTTAAAGCTTTTTAATTCCAGATTGTCGTGCTACAAAATGTGAAAGGCCTAAGTATATACTTATGCAAATAGTAAATAATTAGTAAATACTTATGCAAACAACTGTATACTGCATTTTCTATAGGTAATAAAGAACACTGAACTGAACATGATGCCACCTGTCTTTATGCAATGCTCCCTTTTCTGGAATTATGTCCCTGACATTGTTCTCTCTTCCAAATGTTCCTTCTATTTGCTGGAAACCAAGGCCCGGATTCAGAAAGAACTTACGCCGACGTATCTACTGATACGCCGCCTAAGTCCACGGATGCGCCGTCGTATCTATGCGCCTTATTCAGCAAATAAGATACGCCTGAATTTTGGCTTCATACGACCGACGTAAGTCTCCTACGCCGTCGTATCTTGGGCACATATTTATGCTGGCCGCAAGGGGCGCGTCCATTGATTTACACGTCGAATGTAAATGACCTAGATACGCCGATTCACGAACGTACTTACGCCCGTCGCAGTAGTCTATGCCGTTTACGTAAGGCGTACGTCCGGCGTAAAGTTATTTCACATAAAGCAGGGGTAAGTCATGTTAGGGTATGGACCAGTTTAAGTAAGTCGTACGCGAATGGGGCTGGGCGTAGGTTACGTTCATGTCGTACGCATTGAGCCGTCGTATCTTAGGGAATATACAGTATGCGACGTGATTCTGAGCATGTTCGTTCGGCCCTTCATTTACATGGGGTCACGGTTAATTTAAATGTATCACGCCCAATACCTTCCTACTTTGAATTAGGCGGGCTTAAGCCGGCCAATTTACGTTATGCTGGCGCAACGTAGGAAGCGAGTGCTTTGTGAATACTGCTCTTGCTTCTCAGAGTTACGTCGGCGTAGCGCATATGAGATGCGCTACGCCGGCACAAAGATGCGCCGAGCTACCTGAATCTGGCCCCAATTTCCTATGTTAACCACACTTATATGTTGCAGAGGCAAACTCTTCTGCATCCCCTGCAACATGCTGTAAATGGGCATGATTTGTGTAAAGTGGGTCATGGCTACCATGACAGAATATGATATGTTGCCTGACATTTCAAATTCCTTTATCATTAAATCTTCATTATGTTGGCGTTGGCTGCTTAACCACGTAAGGACCGCCTAACGCCCATATACGTCGGCAGAATGCCACGGCTGGGCACAATCACGTACCTGTACGTCCTCTTTAAGTGCTCAGCCGTGGGTCCGAAGCTCCGTGACCCGATTGCCGCCGGAGTCCCGCGATCGGTCACAGGAGCTGAAGAACGGGGAGAGGTGTGTGTAAACACTTCTTCCCCATTCTTCACAGTGGCAGTGTCACTGATCGTCTGTTCCCTGATATAGGGAAAGACAATCAGTGACAACACAAGTCCAGCCCCGCCCCCTACAGTTAGAAACACACATGAGGTCACACTTAACCCCTACAGTGCCCCTTAGGCCTTGTACTCACGAGCAGACATGTCCGATGAAACCGGTCCGCGGACCGTTTTCATCGGACATGTCTGCCCGGGGACTTCTGTTCGATGGCTGTACACACCATCGAACAGAAGTCCGCGCGTAAACAATACGCGGGGCGTGTCCGCGGTGTCGCCGCGTCAATGACGCGGTGTCGCCGCGACAATGACGCGGCGACGTGGGCGGGCCTGCCTTTTAAATGCTTCCACGCATGCGTCAAAGTCATTCGACGCATGCGAGGGATGGCGGGCGGCTGGACATGTACGGTAGGTCTGTACAGACGACCGTACATGTCCGGGCGGACAGGTTTCCGCTGGAAACCTGTCCGATCCGCCCGAAAATGGTCCGCTCGGGCCTACACACGGCCAAACATGTCTGTTTGGTCGTGTGTACGGGGCCTTAGTGGTTAACTCCTAAACTGCAATTTTCACAATAATCAATGCATTTTTATAGCACTTTTTGCTGTGAAAATGACAATGGTCCCAAAAATGTGTCAAAATTGTCCGATGTGTCTGCCATAATGTCCCAGTCATGAAAAAAATCGCTGATCGCCGCCATTAGTAGTAAAATTATTAATAAAAATGCCATAAAACTATCCCCTATTTTGTAAACGCTATTCATTTTGCGCAAACCAATCGTTAAATGCTTATTGCGATTTTTTTTATCAAAAATAGGTAGAAGAATACGTATCGGCCTAAAAAGAGGAAAAAATAACTTTTTTTTATATCTTTTTTGGGGATATTTATTATAGCAAAAAGTAAAAAAATATTGTATTTTTTTCAGAAAATGTCGCTCTATTTTTGTTTATAGCGCAAAAAATAAAAACCGCAGAGGTGATCAAATACCACCAAAAGAAAGCTCTATTTGTGGGAAAAAATGGACACCAATTTTATTTGGGAACCACGTCACACGACCGCGCAATTGTCAGTTAAAGCGACACAGTGCCGAATCGCAAAAAGGGGCCTGGTCCTTTACCTGCATCTTTTTTTTTTTTTTTCTGTACATACCGATATAGTGTAATTTTCTCCCCGGCTTCCGGGTTCTGATTCCCGCGGGACTGGGCGTTCCTATTCCTGGGTTAGATGATTGACGTGTTGTGGAAAAATTCCCATGTCGCACAAGGAGCGTCACCAGTGTTCCGTAAATAGCTGAGCTGCGAGTCGGCACTATACGGCGCCTGCCGTGTAGAGCTGACTGCGCAGGCGCTGTATAGCGCTGACTCGCAGCTCGGCTATTTACGGAAAACTGCTGACGCGCCTTGTGCTACATGGGAACTTTTTCACAACACGTCAATCATCTAACCCAGGGATAGGAACGCCCAGTCCCGCGGGAATCAGAACCCGGAAGCCGGGGAGAAAATCACACTATATCGGTATGTATGGCGAAAAAAAAAAAAAAGACCTGCATACTGTAAATGTCATTCGTATGCTGGATGTAATGTTAGAATTTTTTTTTAGGGTGAACCCTTGCTTTAAGTGGTAAAACTGGGCAGTGCAGATACACTGACATGAATACAATATTGTGCCTATGTGTCCACATGTGTGCTGTCCTGTATATCAAAACAAGTTTCATACACAAGGACCAAGGTAGGATAAATTAAAACAAAACATAAAAGCATATTTAAACCCATAAACAAAAACATATTATATTGCAGCTTACCAATTCTTGGATGTCATGGCTGTATTCGTTTTCTGTTTTTATATTTTTTCCTTTATTTTCACCTGGCAACCCAGCTAGTCTTGGTCATGGTACACACGATCGGACTTTTCGACAACAACAGTCAGACGGACCTGTTTTATCGGACAATCCGACCGACTGTATGCTCCATCGGACAATTGTTGTTGGTTACAACAGACAAATGTTCGCTGTGCATGCTCTCAAACTTTTCGACAACAAATGTCCAACGTACAAACACGCATGCTCAGAACCAATGCTAAACATCAGACAACAATAGAAAAAATTGCCCAAAGGGTGGCGGTACAGAACTGAAAAACCATGTGATTTGGTGAAAGTTGGCTGAAAATGTTCTGCCGTGTGTATGCAGAACAAGTTCATGGCTAATGCCCATTTGGCCAAAAATCCATGGAAAAGTTTGATGGAAGTCCGACTGTGTGTATGAGGCTTTGGAAGGAATAGCATATTTAAACTGAACTAAACCACATACACTGTTAAGGCCAGTACACACAATTGGATATTCCGACAACAATTGTGTGATGGAAGGGTTTTGTCGGATAATCCGACCGTCTGTATGCTCCATCGGACAATTGTTGTCGGAATTTCCGACAACAAATGTTGGATAGCCATGCTCTCAAATTGTCCGACAACAAATGTGTTCTGTCGGATTATCCGATCGTGTATACACAAGTCCATCAGACCAAAATCCAAAGTACAAACACGCATGCTCCGAACCAATGCTAACCATAAGACAACATTGGCAGAAGTTGCCCAAAACGTGGCGTTAAAGAGCAGAAAAACCACGTTGTTTCGTGAATGTTGGCTGAAAAAGTTCATGGTCAATGCCCTTCAGGCAAAAATCCACGGATTTGTCTGATGGAAATTCGATCGTGTGCATGAGGCTTTAGAAATGTGTTTGTTCAAGAAAATGTTTCCCTCCTGCTTTTTCAATTTTCTCATCACTGTGGTCAAAAACTTTGATTTCACCCCACTAACAATTAGAATATCAAAAGTACGTTCTTAAAGCATAACATTTTTTATGAAAATCTACAAGTGTATACCCAGCTTAATAAACGAAAACTTGAGATTTCGATCAGTGTGTGGCCCGGACAACAGAAGTCGCTGGAAAATTTTCTTGTTCAGCTGCTGCAATTGAATGCAGCTGCTGATCAGTGTTTTCTAATAGCTGAGTTTAAAGTCAATGACCAAAGCCTCGTACACACGATCAGTCCATCCGATGAGAACGGTCTAAAGGACCGTTGTCATAGGTTAACTGAGGAATCTGACTGATAGTCCGCCGCGCCTACACACCATCGGTTAGAAAAAAGATTGTGTCAGAACGCGGTGAAGTAAAACACACAACGTGCTGAAAAAAACGAAGTTCAATGCTTCCAAGCATGCGTCGACTTGATTCTGAGCATGCGTGGACATTTAACTGATGATCGTGCCTACTAATGATCTGTTTTGACCTGTCGGTTAGGAATCCATAGGTTAAATTTAAAGCAAGTTGGCTTTTTTTAACCTATGGTTAAATAACCTATGGGGCCTACACACGAACGGTTTTGACCGATGAAAACGGTCCATCAGACCGTTGTCCTCTGGTTAACCTATGGTGTGTACGAGGCCTAAAATCTGACCACTATAAGCACCCTTACCTTAGTGGTAAATGGTTTGTCTCAAACCCCTTAACTTCCACTACTGCTGGGCCGCTTGGTCTTTTAAAGGAAGCTGAAAAAATGCAGCAGAATCAACAAGTAAAAAGCAGAGGGACTCACAAAAGCAAAGTCTGCTTGGTAATGTCAGTGACAGACTGCATAATGCACAGTATGTCATTTTTTTATTTTGCCTTTAGTACCACTTTAAGGAGCCCTATTATGTAATGCGCTCTGTAAAGAGAAATGGGTTAGAAGTAAATGTAGTTGTGGATTTATACACTTGGAGATCATTACAACAACTGCCAGAACCCTTACCTTCTGGCAAAACCTGTGATGGATTTTCTGTTTATGGCCAGATTTAGAACTGGAGCTGTCCATGGTCAAACATAACTGATGATGTTCCATCTGAAAGCTATCTCCCTGGGGTCCAGTGTTTTTGACAATCTTTCATTATCCAGCTATTGTTAGACCACATCATGCCTTTCCATATTATGACATACATGGAATTATTCTATGGGATTTTGACAGTAAAATATTAGCTACCTCAAAGTATAACAGTGTATGGTATTTAGCCCTGTATGATAGCCAATGATTTAGAAAATAATATCCACACTGAACTTTACAGTAACCTGTTTTTGGTCTATATGTAAACAGGTGAAATTGCAGCATCCTTTTGAGTTTGAGTCTCTTGAGTCCTTGGCATGCTACTATTGTAACTTCCAGCTGTGATTTGGTTGGACATGTCAGTTAAAGTGACGCAGTGGCGAATCGCAAAAAGTGGCCTGATCATTTGGCAGCCAAATCCTCCGGGGCTGACGTGGTTAAAGTATTACTAAACCCACAATAGAAAAATCAGTCTGTATATGCAGCATTGCATGATTGTTATACTCACTGTGGAACTTCAGGGGTTAATCCCCGGTATTGTGTAAAAAGGCAGTTTTATCCTGTTTGCATAGATTCTCCCCCTCCTGTACTGTCTATCTGGGGAAGGCCAGCTAACACAGGCAGGGTAGCCGACCTGCACATGCTCAGTTGTGTCTTTTATGCTGGAGAGAACATTTACTTGTCCTCAGAGCTAGCCAGGTCACACGATATTGACATCACACATGCGGGCGTGTTTACAAGATGTAGTGGAAATCTCCTCCTACCTGAACTCTCAGCACTGGAGGAACTATTTTCATATTATTGGGTTTAGTAACACTTTAAGAGACTGGTGTGCTTTTCAGGCGTTTTAGCGGTAAAAATAGCACCTAAAAAAAAGCACCGTATAGTCCACAGGCAGAAAGTTCAGGGAGTTATCAGCGCACAAGATATATGGCTGGATGAACAACTACGTGTTTTTCACTTGTCAAACAGATGTAATAAAGTGCTTCAAATTTTTAAATTTAGCAGATCAAAATGGAGAATATTAGAGAAATGTATTGTTAGAGTTTGCATATACTTTGAACTTTTCAGATTTCCCTGGGAGCTTACATCAACGTGCAAATAGACATAACAAATTTGTGCATTATGGCACTTTTACCTTGTAAAATGCCCTCCCCTGGTGCTGCAACATCCACAATATCTTGTGTCTGTCACTGGTGCTCTCATCTGCTCTCTGTTTTCTTCTAGATTTTGGAGTCTTATACCATCTTGATTGGCCATTCTGGGATGACAAAACACCCATCATGTGCAAAAGAGTTTATTCATCCTTGCACCTTCCTACATATGCTGGGATTGTACACTAAGCTGAAAGGGCAATGCGTTTGCAGGGCAGGAAAAAAAGTCCCGCAGGCAGCATCTTTGGGGCAATGCTGGAACGCTGTATACACCGCTCCCAAAATGCCCTGCCCATTAAAATGAATGGGAAGCGCTGCCGAAGTGCCTGCAAAGTGCATTGGCAGCTATGCAACATGGGTGCTATTAACCCTTTCTTCGGCCGCTAGCGGGGGTTAAAAACCCCCCGCTAATGGCTGAAAAGCCCCCTCCCTCTCCATTAGTCCTAGTGACCATAGCTCCCAACTGTCCCTGATTTTGAGGGACTGTCCCTGATTTGGAAAAATGCCCCACTGTCTCTCTTTCCTCCTAATTTGTCCCTCATTTTGGTCTGATTTATATAGTTGCATATAAAATGCACTATTAACCTTTCAAAAGGTGTTTGACAGTGCTAAACCCCTTTTATCCAATTTCTAAATCATTGCATTTGTAAAATTTCTAAAGCCAGTATAGTAGGAATAGTAGTAGTAGTAGTAGTAGTAGTGGTAGTAGTGGTAGTGGTGGTTTTGCCACTAGGAATAGTAGTGGTAAAAAAAAAATGTGCCGGTTTAACTAATGTTTCTTTTGTATAATTCTCCTTTAAGGGGGCGTGGCAGGGGTGTGTCCTATGGCTACATACTTTTGTTAGTAGGTGTCCCTTATTCCCATCTCAAAAAGTTGGGAGGTATAGTTCCACCCATAAATATAACATTACATCAGTAGTTTTAAAAAAATGTCATTAGTCCTTTACGAAAAAAACATTTTTTGGTAGATACCTTCAAAGTGTTGTTGCTAGGCAGAATAGTTAATCTTCCCACTTCCTGCACCTAGGTGCTTAAGCTTCACCGCACAGACTCCTGGGAATGTAGTGGGTGTAACTTTCCAGGAGTCTGTGCACTCCCCAGTCTCAAAGAATCATGTGACTTGGACAGCACAGGTGCTGAAACCTGATCTGACACTGCTTGTGCAGCACTGAGCATGTGCGAGATTTGCAAGGCTGAAATCCAGGAAGTCATACAGTCTGGCTTCATGATGCCCACACTTAAGATGGCCCCAGTCAATTTCTATTTTATAAAGTGTCTAAATGCTGTAACAACCTAACAAAACGGACCTTAGTTTACAGACTAACTTTACTAGAATACATTAAGCTTGTGTATTACAGGGGTATTTATATTTAAAAAGTGCAATTGTGGCCGGAACTCCGCTTTAACTGAAAATCATTCAATGTGGTCTAAGGCTGGATATACAATATTCAATTTTCTTATTTAATTTCCTTTAGATTTACCTTCAACTATGTAGTGCAAGGGCCTGCCTGATTGCATACAAATTAAATAGCTAGCAGATAGATATTTATGGTAGAAGAGTCTATGTATGCCTGCATCTCTTCTGCCATAAAATCTTTCAGCTTAGTGTACAATCCCAGCATATGTAGGAAGGTGCAAGGATGAATAAACTCATTTGCACATGCATGGGTGTTTTGTCATCCAAGAATGGACAATCAAGATGGCAGAAGTCTCCAAAATCTAGAAGAAAACAGAGAGCAGATGAGAGCACCAGTGACAGACAAGAGATATTGTGGATGTTGCAGCCTCAAAGGAGGGTAACAAATATGTTATGCCTATTTGCCCGTTATGATTTAAGCTCCCAGGGAAACCTGAAAAGTTCAAAGTGTATGTAAACTCTAAAAATACATTTCTCTTATTTGCTCCATTTTATTCTGCTAAATATAACATTTGAAGCACCTTATTACATCTGTTTGACAAGTGCAAAAAACATACTTGTTCATCCAGCCATATATCTTGTGCGCTGATAACTCCCTGAACGGTCTTGCCTGTGGACTATCAGTTAGCATTGTTCCCTGCTATTTCCGTTGACTAAAATACCTCCCCCTGTTATGAAGAATAGAGGGAAGTGTTATGTAGTCTTAACACAGTATTAAGTAGCCCTAAGCATTTCCTGTCCGAAGAGAAGGAGGTGTTATGTAGTCTTAACACAGTGTTATGTAGTCCTAACGCATTCTCTTTCCCAGGGTCACTACGCGTCTTAATAGAGTTGTCACCCTTGAACAGAAATTAGATAATGGAAGCATTACCAGGTTAAAACAAAGGAAACATGAAAAAAAGAAAAGTAATGCCTCCACAACATCTAAGGACAGGTAAGCCACAATACTATAAATTGTTACTCTTTTGGGCTTAGAAACACTTTAATTCTGCTGTAAATGCAGGATTTTAGTATATAAACAACACATGAAAGTGTACTGGCTGAAAATGTAAAATGGATAACAGGAAAAGAACACTGCAGATTTTGCATATTTTAAGATGTAGTAAAGTATGCCTAAAGCACAGGAGCGTGAATGGGACCTTAAACCGAATGAAAAGTGTGTGGTTGCTTAGTCAAGCCAGGCTCCAGCTGTGCACTTGGTTGAGCCTCCATTGCGCTTTTCCTCAGATAATTCTAATGGGAACAATGGAATAAAACTACTTTGCAGCAAAATGTATTGAACTGTAACTTTAGAATGTGAGCTCAACAGGGATTGTTTAGGACAGCACATACCTATTCCTTGAGTCCCCTGCCTCATAAATCTGCTGCAGTTTAGTTCTGGCAGATCACCCTCACATGTGACAGATATTCATGCTCCAATAGATACCAACAAGCCTACAAAGACTGATACTTTGCAGAGATAGGGCAGGCATCACAAAAAAAGGGCATGTAATTTTAAAGATCACACTGCAATTTTGTAAGCAGACTTTGCCTCCATCTTTATCATTGCTGCATGTATTATACGAGTATGCATCATCCTCTCCTGAAATTACTCAATAAGAAATCTTAGTAAAAGAAAAAAAATATGCACAAAAATACATATGCATGGATTCGTTTTGTGAGAAGGTCTGCAGTTCCTTCACATAAGTCAGGAAAAAAAAATATTCTGCATTAAACTAGAAGCGCACATCTAGAATAGGAATCAAACGGAGAAGTGTCATTGCAGAGGTCACATCTCCAGAAGAGCCTTGAATGTCATTGATTATACTTCATAGCATGTATTTTATGCTTGAAATAAAAAAAAAATACAGAAAGAGTGTTATGAAGCAACTGAAATGCAGGCTGAATTATGTAACGATATTGTTGGGAAAAAAAGTCTGTGAGGGGAGTGGAGGAGGAAAATGTAGTGGGGAATGACAAACCATGGGGTCATGATTATAACCTTCTGTGTTCGCACTGCGCTTCAGACATGTATAAATGTACTGCAGTGTTGCACAATCATAGAAGGAAACCCCATCAAAGCTGTGTGTGAAGAATGAGTGTCAGCACCTGGAGATAAACTGCAGTCACGTGCTACACTGAGGAGAACACAGATTACTGTACACAAACAGCCACTATAGTCTCACACATATCTGCATACACAAATCATTAGACCCCATCGGAGGGTGGCTGCATCTCTGTCACATACACTTTATAGAGCAGCCATGGAATGTAAACATCCCCTCCATTGCAGCCAGGGCAAAGTATGAACATATATACACACTGCAGCCAGTGAAAATACACATGCTGTCTTCACACACTTAATTTACATACACAACATGCACATTCAGTATACTTACACACATAAACAGGCAAGCTCTGACTGAATTTCTTGTATCATCTCCTAGGAGTCATAGTTTGCAATGTCTGCTGTTAATCTGTATCTTTTTTTTTTTTTGTGCTGTTGCCTTACACCTCTGCAGACCATGGATAAACTCTCTAAATAGAGAAAAACACTCCGTCCACACATTGTTACACGCATTGCGTTCACACACATCCACACACACTGCAGTCTCAGGTCCCCTCATCTCACTCCTTTGTGCCTCATGTTTGAACAAATTGAATTCCTCAATGAAACCTGAGAGGAATTTTAATAGGAGAGACAATGATACCCTGTATGTGTAAACTAGTACCTATCATATTCTGTACATGCGTCGTATGGTGCACTATCGTTTTTCTGTATATTAACTTTGCAAAGCCAATTTTCTTGTACCGCGTATTACCGCCGCACGCCACTGCAGCTATCACATAAGTTTGTAAAACTGAATTCTCTTCGGTAAGATCAGTTTTTCTATTGAGGGCTTCGAAATGACCAGACACATAAAAGACGAATCTCTTAGCTCTGTGAATGAGCTTGTGCAATCACACAATGCCTCAATTTAGGTCCCATCACATTCCATGATTAATTACCTTTGTGAGATTGAATAGAAAAAGCAATTAACTGCTCATTCATGAGATTGTTGGATAGTTGTTTTTTTTCTGTTAAACTACCTCTGCAGAATTATTTTCTTGAAATTAATCTTTCTGCAATCACCCAATAATTTCCTATAAGATATTGTTAATCTAACACCCTGTACACACTAGGGACAAACTGGGGCACCCTGCCATACAAGTCTGAAATAGCTTATGAAGGCAAATGTCTCAGTACATAGGAGCCCATAGCAAAGTTTTCACCTCCTTGAGTGTTGAACAGTATTATAATATGCAAAATAATGGACCCTAACAAACTAAATATAAGGACTATAACGGTACCCGATTTTTATAAAAAGTATCAAAAAATATTTATTGTACGATAAAAATTGCACATGTATACATATCAAAATAACATACAAAGCAAACAACAACTGCACATAAAACATAGCCAAAACCATCTAGTACTCCTTGAATACAGGTTCTTGGTGGCTCCCCTATGGTGGAGCACAGTGAGTTGCTGTAATTTCGACGGAAGGTTGTGTTTTGCAGGAGATTCAGGACAAGTTTCAGCAAAAATACTCATGGTTAATATTCAAAAACATCAAAATAGAAACACATTGAATGGTCCTCCTACAAATGGTCATTGTCACCCATATAATGCCACAGGACGGTCCTCCTTGTTTTCCAAGATAGTCGTTAGTTCCTATGTCATTGGAACTAGGTATCAATAGTCAAATCGTATAGCGTGCACCTAGTGATATACAAGGTATTATATTAGGTAGGTAAAGAGGTTCCCATCATGTCCTTCCTCCCAACTGTGACACTGCAGCAAGTGTTCACTTCCACAGTTTTGCCTGGCACCTTCCTTCCAAGGTTAGGAAATCAAGGTGGGAAGTTTTGTAGGATATTTTAGAAAGAATCAGCGCAAAAAGGGCCCGTAGGTAGTTCGATTGGCAGAGGCGTTTAATGTGCTTGTTCAAAGGATAGGCATGCATCATCTGATTTAGTAAAACATCCAATTACTTTCATCAAATAAAACACGTTTTGTGGCTTTAAATTGCCACTTTGTCAATTCAAGGTGATAAAATTGGTGTCTAGTATCAGCTGCTAGTGAGATCCACTTGGGGAATACTCTTTATTGGCCACTAGGTGGGATGTAGAGCTTATGGCAGTGATGTCATCTAGGTGGATCACATGTAGCTACTAAATGTGATCCACCTATATGACATCACTGCCACAAATAATATTCCCACAAGTGGATCTCACTACTAGCTGATAGATACTAGGCACCAATTTTATCACCTTGAGGAAGTGGCAGTTTAAAGCCACTAAACACGTTTTATTTGGTGAAATAAAGAAGTTGGATGTTTTACTAAGGCTGCATTCACACAACAGCGTTTTAAAGCGTGGGCAATCTGCCGCGGATCTGCCCACAATTTGACAGCGCTAATGTGTGAATGACAAAATGCGGAACTTGCATTTGAGATGCCATTCATTCGGGCGACACCTCAAATCACGGTGCGGGTCTGCCGTGATTGTCACGCTATAAATGTACTGCAATGACGACAACCCGCATCGCGGGGCGCATGTCGCTCTAAAATAGTTCAGCTACTTTGGGGCGACATGCGTCCTGCAATGCGGTTTTCCGCGATCGCAGCGTGTTTTATCGTGCAATAATCGCGGCAGACCCCAATGTCAAATGAATGGCATCTCAAATGTGAGTTTTGCTTTTTGTCATTCTCAAATCAGCGCTGTCAAATCACAGGCAGATCTTCCCGGGATACCAAACGTTGTAGTGCGAATGCAGCCTAAAGCAGACAACTCGTGCCTATCTTTTGAACAAGCACATTGGGTGCCTCTGCCAATCGAACTACCTACGGGCACTACTTGCACTGACTCTGCGTGGAGGTAGGTTTTCTCTACCCGTGCAATAGGAAGGCAGCGTGTGTTCCTCCATAGTTGGGTAACTGCAGCCTCAACAGTTGTAAGTCTATTTTTACCTTTTTTCTTTTTAGTGTGGAAGCACTGCATTCTTGTTTTTAAATTAATCGACTACACTATAAGGGTTCTCCCGTCCCCTTTCTTTTATTTTTCGGTGGAAGATCTGAGCTTTACCAGAAATTTCTGGCCACGGTCCTTTGGTCCACGATCTACCACCACACTCTAGACCTTATTTGTAGGATATGATTTTCATAATTGTGTGATACAGCAAGAATAAGCTTCTGAAAATTCATTCAATGTTATTGAAATCTGCAGCCGCTTGAATGTCCATTCTGCAATGATGTCACTCCTATGCATGCACATGGGAGCCACTTCACCACCGCACACAGTGGATGCTGCAAATGTGGTCTGAGCTGCGCAAGCGTGGCTCAGATTACACTACCGCTGACAGGCCGATTGAGGAATTTATGACAAAAGAGACCACTAGAGTTGTTTCTGTTATAGAAACCCTGCCTGTCATAGTTTAATACTACCCCCCCCCCCCCCCCACACCCATCATCAACATGCTAATGACATTTTTAAATAAAACCTTTTCTGTTTCCATTTCATACCTTATTTTAGATCCAGTGAGGTCAGCACTAGGTCTCTGTTCTTCCCTATGCAATGCAGACAGGGTATGGTAGGTAGGAGGGGCTAGCAGGGTGCTGTACATAGCCTCCTGAAAATATCACAGCACTCTGTCTCAGTACTCCTCTCTAGAGCTGCCAGTCCTGATACAAGCTATAGGCTTGCATTTAAGAGAATTTATGCAAATATCAAAATTCCTTGATGGTTGGATGTCAGTCTGAGAGAGTAGACATTTGTAGGCTTCCTGTATTTGCATGCAGTCTGTACTAGGTAATGCTCACATGCAATGCTGAATCTCCATAACTTAAAGAGAATGAAAGAGGTGGACCGATGACAATAAGGCTGAGGAGAACAGAAGTAGATGCTGAACCTCCTCCAGCCAGAAAATTAGACAGGCTCTCTCTGACTTACTTCAGCTTCTGATGCACATTGTGAGAAGTTCACATTGTGCAGTGAAATCAGAATAAACAATTTCAGTACAAAAGAGGAGCATGTACAGCTATGCAAGACTGGAGGGAAAGGATGGAGTTTTACATGTATTTTTAAAGCCCAACTGTGTTTAATTTCCTTAATGGCCAAAACAAACTCCATACTGTAGATGCGCTTGCTGTATTAAATGTATGTAGCCTTAGCTACATGCAGTATACAGCGCCGTGTTTTGGCAGTGGGCCGGAGACTTTCTGTCCTGCTCCGGCAACAAAATAGTCAGGCAGATCAATGCTCAGCCATTCACGGCAAGCTTTGTAATCTATGAATGGCAAAAAGGTGGACAAATAAAGTCATACAATACAGCTTGGCCCAAACTGCACTTAGAAAAGTTATCTCACAATTCTGCCTATACTGTCTGGCATGGGTGCCTGAACCAAAAGACTGGAGATAAGCAAATGATAAACAAAGCGGGAAAATAATGCGGCTCTAATGGTGCTTCAATTTTATCTGACCGAATTTGCGACTTGATGTTTAAATCTGCAAACAAACAAATAGTCAAAATTTACTTTCTGATTGATTTAGCCTGAATTCCATTCAGATTTGATAAAATTGAGACGAACTTCAAGGGCAAAATATTATTAATCGTTCTGGGACATTTGGCATCACTGAAATACAGAATACGATCATATTTCAATCGACCAGTATATGAGATTACAAAACAATTACAATCGTATCTTAACTATCGATCAAAGTCCATTTCCTCCATGTGTCATATTGATCAAATAGGTTGTTGACTATACTGTACATCGAGTATTCCTATTGGGAAAGATCGATCAGAGTCATTCATTTCTTAAAGTGGAGGTTCACCCAAAAAATCTATTTTTAACATTACATTCAGCCGAGTTGTCCTAATGACAATCGGCAGTTTTTTTTTGTTTTTTTTTCCGTACATACCTTATTTTCACTGCCGCTTCCGGGTTTGTCTTCTGCGGGACTGGGCGTTGCCGAAAGAAGCCGAACGTCGGTGCGCAGGCGCCATATAGAGCCGCACCGACGTTCGACTTCTTTCGGCAACTCGTGACGCGCTGTATGCGACGGTCGGAAGCCTGTCAATCAGATAGGAACGCCCAGTCCCGAAGAAGACATACCCGGAAGCAGGCGGTGAAAGTCGGTATGTACGGGAAAAAACCCAAAAAAACAGAAAAATTTATTTTTGGGTGAACCCCCGCTTTAAAGTGTGTATAGCCACAACCAGTATTTTCATTTACAGATAGTATGTTACAAAACAAAGAATAGTTAAATATGCATAATTTAAGGTTACTGTTTGCCACTTATTTACTGTCTGTACCCATGTTTTCCTTGAGATCAAAAGTGGTTTGTCACTTGTGATTTTTTTTTTTTTATTCAGATCACTTATGGCTGTGTGGCATGCAAATTGCAACAAGTTAACATCAGAGTGTTTCTGTTGCCAGTTCACAGACCATTGGGCAATTCATAGTAATTGGATTAATTTACACTCGGCAATTAAAACTTCTTCACATTTATCCAAAATACATTTATGTGAATTCCCTGTTCTATGTGAATATTAAAACAGACCTTAACTCATACAATTAACTTCCCCTCTTCTGCTCCCCCAATCCTCCCTTTTTAACAATAGCAGACTGTTTTGTAATGTTAGGCATTTTTAATGTGGTGTGGGCTGCTACTTCCTTATGCCTCACCTAGGCGAGGATGATGTAACAATTCATCTCTGCTGCCTCCTGGGATATCCACATCACATATCCCAAGAGGCAATGTTTTACTCAGGGACGAAGTATCGTGGAACCTGGCAGACCTGCAGTATATCTGCGCATACTTGGAATCTCACGCATGCGCAGACATGCCGCAGGTCTTCCAGGTCCCAAATATCTGGCAAGGACTTGCGGTGTGTTTGCGCATGTGCGAACAGGGGTTTCAAGATGGCAGCATGGAAAGCGTTGCAAAAAGAGTTTCGGCAGCAAGCAAAACAGCATTGGACTCCATGTAGTTTTTTTTAATTCTCAGACAGGGACAATTGTTGAAGCCTAAGTTTACCTAAAAATAAAAAATCACCACAAGGGACAATACTTACCTTCAGTGGGATGTGTCCCTTGTGCTGTTCTGTCCTCCTTTCGCCAAAATCTCCCTCCTCTGATGCCTCCTCGCCCCTGCAATCTTATGGTGGAGCAGGGGTTGATAGAACTATGGGGCTAAGTCAAGTTGCTCCATTCATAGTAGCAATTAATACAGCTTACAAGAAAATATTCTGTAAATGCAATGCGTTGCCTAGCTTAGTGATCAAGAGGCTAGACCAGTGGTTGTCAACTTAAAAGAGTTAGGGGTCCTCAACTGCAGCTCCTAAAAGTACCAAAGGGCTCCACATAATATTCAATGAATGTTATGCTAGAGAAGATCATTTGTACAGACTCAAGCACCCTCTAGGACAGGGGTGCCCAACCTTTTGAAGCACGCGGGTCACTTAAGCGACTTGGTAACCGGTTGTCAGGTCACCTGTGGATAGGTGACAAGTGCACCCTGTTGGGGTCAGGGATGCACCACAGGGTAGTGAACCCTATGGCCGACTGCTGCGACTGCTGCGATCAGCCAGAAGGAGGGTCAGGCCTCTAATGAACACATGGAGATCAGGTAAGCTGCCAGACTTTATTGCAAATCCATGACAGTACCCTCCCTCTTATGGTCCCTCCCCAGCCTGGACCCAGGCCTAAAGGGGAATCCCAGATGATTTATTGAGGACTAAAAGCCTTGTAGGAATAAGTAAGGGCATGAGAGGATCAACAGGAATCTGAGGAGGATTCCTCAGACCCTTAAAGATGAACTGGGCATCTAGCACAGGACCATCAGACTGGGCAGAGGTCAGAGGAACCCTGAGGTCAGGTTGGTTAGAAGGTGACATGACACAGGAGTCAAGCTGGATAGCAGAAAAACCAGCAGAATGCAGAGAGCCCCACTTGGCCGAATGAGGCAATCTATCCAAAGGATGGATTGAGACCCTTAGACAGGTTTGAATGGACGTAATAGTACTAGGATGAGGCGAGGTTGCAGAAGGTCCTGAACAAAAAAAGTAGGAGGCTCACTGGGCATGGGCTGGCCTGGCATAGCTGATGCAGAGGCCGAGTGAATAGCACAGTCAGGTGTAGAGACTACCCGAATTGCATCACAAGGCGTAGCGACTGTGGAACTTGCAGACAAGTTAGCCTGGCTGTGCGTTTTTGGGACAGACAAAGGTAACCTGGAGTGAATGATCGGCTCAGGTTCACAGGTGGGCTCCTCAGCCAGAGTGCCACATGGGCTAGAGAGTGCATCAACCTGACTATTGCAGGACACATCCTGGAAATCACTACATACAGTAGGAAGAGCAAAAGATACTGGGATGGTGGCAACAGGAAGTTTCTCTTTTGGGGCACCCTTAGGTTGGCAGGATGAGGAACAGGAGGAACCCCAAGCCAGGATCTGTCCAGTAGTCAAGTCAACGTGTGGAGAATGGAGCAGTAACCAAGGGAGTCCCAGAACAATAGGGGTTGAGGCCTTAGGTAAGACAAGCAAGGATATCCACTCCTGGTGAAGTGTCCCTACCGACATCTTAACAGGGAGTGTCTAGAAGCGAATAGGGCCCCCCGGGAGAACAGTGCCATCAATCGCCAAGACCACTAATGGCGTGGTGAGGGGCAAAAGGGTAAGTCTCATGGACGATGCGATTTCCCAGTCCATGAAATTGCCAGCGGCTCCGGAATCCAGATATGCTGAGACTGAATGAGAAGAAGCACGAAGATGAAGGGACACAGAAAGAAGAAGGGTAGTGAACCCTATGGCCGACTGCTGCGATCAGAGAGGAAGTGTGAGCCCAAGATTCCCCAGGGCGCGGAGTCTAAGACCCAGCTTTGTGTTCACCAGAGCCTCTGGTGGTGAGGATGGCCTTTGCCGCAGCTGAATCCAGGTCACAACCCCTGGGGTCCCCAAGGTCACGCTCCGCAGGGAGAGAGGGGAAGCAGCAACCAGGACAAGCGATAGTGATGGGTAAGCCGAGGTCAGGGCAACAGGCAGACAAGGGTAACCGAGGGACAGGCAAAAGGTCAGGATCACAGGCAAACAGAAGAAGTCAGGGACGAGCCAAAAACGGTACACAGGAAGATAATCGTAGCACATTGCAGACAGGAACTAAAGCTAACAACACGGTTAAACAGCAAAGCAGACTAGCAGTGCAGTGGTTAATATAGGCTTCCTGGGATGGCCTAGGGTGGAGCCATACAGGGAGGTAGGTGATAAAAGACAGTCAGAAGGAGGGTCAGGCCTCTAATGAACACATGGAGATCAGGTAAGCTGCCAGACTTTATTGCAAATCCATGACACCGGTCGCGGGCCACAATGAGCGGGCGGATGTCAGGTCCGTGTCTGCTCAGCACATGCACTATACTCTTTTTTCTGATGCGCTGCGGTTAACCCGCACTGCGAGTGCAACGCTGTGTACCTTTGTCTTTCCTGCACTTTGTAATAGACTTCTATTATATTCTGCAGGTTTGGTGCACTTTCAGAAAGCTCATCAAACTCGCAGGTAATAACAGAAGTCAATGGCTTAGTGGAGGTAACCCGCAGGTGCGCTGCTCTGAATCTGTGGGTCAGTTTGAAAGCAGCCTAGTAACCACTGCAGAAAAGATATGCCCATATATACACTGGGATTTTAGTAATAAACTGACCTTTGATAACAGTATTCTATTCCATCCCAGAGCAGGAGGTTGTGGGCCACATCAAAGGGCTCCGCGAGCCACATGTGGCCCCCTGGGCCACTGGTTGTGCACCCCTGCTCTAGGGCAAGAAAATATACATACCAT